>NC_138961.1:16210000-16810000 GCF_055761805.1 Camellia sinensis | reverse complement strand
TAATAATAATAATAAACTAGTTAGTAAGGGGTCATTTTGGAAATTTATATTAGGTGGATAAAACCCTAATGGTGAGATATCAATTCTTTTTTATAATCAACGCAACAGCAACCACTTTAGGCTTAGCAGCCATGAGTCATTAAGGGAGAGAGAGACGAAGAAGCTTGTGGCAAACAAGGAGGGAGAGGAATTCTATGTAACCAATACTTTGTGGGTAATTTAATTGTTTATTCTCACTTCTATTATTATTTTTGATCTTCTATAGTTGAGTTCGTGAAATGCATGGTTTGATCATTCAGGTATATATTAATTTATGGGCTGGTGTGAAGGGAAGTTTAGTATATCAAACTTGGGTTATGGGAAATAATGATGGAAGAAGAGCTGCTGTGTGGTTGCGTGAGTCTCATTGTGGAAGAGATGTGACATTATTTTTGTGTGTTTTGTTGACAGTGGACTGGTGCCCTTGTTTGGTATAGGTCTAGATATAATGTTTAAGGTTCAACACATTCATGCATAAAGATTGGGTATTATTCAAGGAAAAATTCTGTGCAGAATCATAGACTTTAAAAATCAAGAAACTATATCAAACGAATGAATTTTAATCTGAAATTTTTACAGTAGATTAATTACATATTGAATTGCATATCTGATTTTTTTCATAATTTTTGGGAGTCAAGATCCATATAAATTGAGGTATTCAAATCTGTCCAGGAAACCAGTCCGAAATAGTAAATTCGGGAGTGTTGTTCTCTTTGGGTATAAATCCAAAAATTATAAAATTAGCATCATTAGAACCAGTTACGAGTCTAGCTTCATACGTTTTTGGCCTTGCATTGATTGCTCGTGTATATTAAGAGAACCGTCAATTTCTTTAAAGTTCTGCAGAAAACAACCTGTTTGGGTATAATAAATTGTAGATAATTATTTTGATAAGCAAATCAAGTGAAACCAATTGGGTTTGAAACTTAGGATATATTAGATCATATCTGGAGGTTATTGGAATTTTTTGAATAGCGTGGAGTGGGTTTAGTAATTTTCAAAGTTAGCAAATAGGTTGGGAAGGCTTGTTTGAAATTCTATTTTATCTTAAAGTCACAATTAATTAAGTTTTGACCGGAACCCATGTCTTGGGTGATTTTAAACGTTGAAGAACATGAACTTAGCTAATATTTAAGAGTAACGGTGAGTTGGGTTGAGCCGTGTTAGTGCGCTTTAGTTGAGGTTACTTAGTTCCTATTTTGTAGTATTTTAAATTAGTTGTGACGTGTAGTTTTTTTTTTTTTTTTACTTCGTTCAGGGCACTAGTTGGACTTTTACACTCTATTCGATTCAAGGATTATATCATTTTGTTTCAGGTGAGTAGTTTCATGCTACGTATTTTTATTAATGTTTCCCTACCCTGAACTGTTGAAAAATTAAATTGTTGTTTGAAGACTAAACTGTTTTGATAAATTATTATATTATCAATTGAATCAAATTATTTCTGAAACATGTGTGAACTTGGCATACTGTAAACTATTTGTTTTGGTCTCATGTTTATAATGATGAACCACCAAGTTTTGCGAAACTGATGTGTATTGATTATTGGGACCATGTGTGTATTTAGTCCAGGGAAATTATTCCACTGTGTGTGGTGACTCTGGCCAGTAGGGAACAGATCCGGGTTGGGCCGTGATGACTCTAGTGCTCAACGATTGTAAGGAAAAGACCTTTAAAAACAACTAGGTGACCTTCAATCGGATCGTCTTTGAGAAAATGCCCAGGTGCCACCCTGAGGATGACTCTTAGTTCGGTATTGGATCCAATGGGACTTATGGCCTTGAGAACTGTGTGGCAGATTATTTGTTTTTCTTGGTACCCAGAAAATTATTGGTGTTCATGTTATAATCTGTTTTAAGTGGAAAATGTCGTTTATCATGTTCTTGCGAGACATGAGTATTTTAAGTGTTGAACTGTGGAACCTTCTTGTTGAAACAGATTGTATTTACCAAACTGTATGCCAATCTAGTTTCTGTGATATATATCTTATTTTGGAATTAAGCCATGTTTTCAAAACTGTATTTACTATCCATGTTGCTACTCACTGAGCTATCAGCTGACTTAGTTGTTTACCATTTCCAGGTGTTAGAAGAACTTAGAGTGGACTCATGGCGTAGCGGGGACTCAATTGCATAGACCTCTAGGGCATCCCTTTAGTTTAGAGTGTTATGTCAAGTTTGTGCATATTTATATTTATTCTTATCGAAGTTCATTTAGGATTATTTTTGATATGTGGGTTGTTTATATCCTATAAGTTTGGATGGTTTTTGATTACGGTTGATTTTGCCGTTTATAATTGTGACATGTCTGGATTGAGTTTTGGTTATTTATTATTGGACTATTGTTCAGTTGTTCAATGTGATTGGATTCGTGTTTAGGCTTACGTGTGCCTTGGGCTAAGTCCCTATGGGCCACGGCCGGTCATGCCCGGATTTGGGGTGTGACAAGCTCCGTCATCAACCACATCACATACCAGGGAGTTCATGTCAAAAGGCTCCCCAGTCTTGGAACGGGCTGTATTTGAGAAATGCCAATCCCTTGGCAAAGTGGAGGTGAGTGGAAAGAACAAGATAGGGGCGGACATGGATCCCCATGAACACCTTCAACGGGCTGTTGAGGCTTTGAAGGCCAAAGGACTAAACAAACAGCAAGTGCTTGCAGTGGTTACAAAAACTGTGGATGATACTTTTGCCACTCAAGTTGGGGGCAGTCTGAATCAAGGGGCAAGCCGAGACAAGAGATGTTGTACCAGAAACACCCCTTTCAGCTCCAATCCTACACTCGGAAGAGATCATCAAAAGTCAGCACCTACTGACCCTTTCGCCAGTACATCCAACATAACCAGCTCACAACCTGCCAAATACCCACCTCGGGGCCAGAGGGTGTTCACCCCATTGGACATGTCTCTGTCAACGGCCCTGAGGGTCCTAATCGAAAAGGGGCATCTGAAGCCCCTGGAGCCACGGCTATTACTGAATAAACTTCCTCTCTTCTACAACCCGGCGAAGTACTGTGTCTTTCATCAACAAGCCGGCTATGACACTGACATGTGTCTTCGTCTTCACCATGAAATACAAGATCTGATTGATAAAAAGGTCATCTTCGCGTCAGGTCCTGCAAAGTCTATCGGCACTAGATCGGTGAACTTGGGGGATAATGTGATCGGGGGATGAACCAACCGCGGGTGGCGCTCGATTAACTCCAGACGTAGGAATGGCATGCACTGTTTTGAGCACATTTGCGAATGTTGTTAATTTGTACTGTCTGACTTGGGTATTGGGTCAGTCTTGTTGTTTTGTATAGAGTCAGTCTTTTCTTACTGAGTCAGTTGGGTCTATCTTGTTGTGCCGAGTCAGTCTTGTTTTGTTAGAGTCAGGTGATTCCGGGGGTGTTACCTCGGGCATCACTGTTTTGTTTTGTGTTTGTCGTTTTTCTTTCTTTTGAGTCTGTTTCTGTCTTGGAGCCAGTAATGCCAACAGATTTGAATGAACAACAATGATTTTCACATTCTTGTGTTCGCTTCTACCTTGTGCCAGTTGTGCCATAAGTTCTGAATGAAACGACAGTGCTTTTCACCTGCTTTTCTGCGCTTTGAAGATCATTGCATTGACCTAAGTTTTTCAAAACCTTTTGAACATTGTGATGAAAACAAAGAGGAATGAATTCCTCAGGATTTGCAAAACTTTGATCAAATTGAGAGAAAGAGAGGCATGCTAAGCCCTTAATGATTGAGATTATGCTTGTTAGTGTGAGTACTGGGAAGGATCCTAGCTTGATCCAGATTGGTTCTATAATGTCTTCGGCGCGAGCGACTGGTCGTTTTCTTAAAAGATTTCAAAAAATGTATTGCGCGATCCTGCGAAGACCTGTGTGGAATCACTCTTGAGATTATGTAGCGTAGGATCGCTCTCAGCCTCAAGACTCGACCCCTCTGCTTTCAAAAACCTTGAACTTGAATTCAGAACGTTCAACGGTCAACTACAATGTGAGGCCTGAGTGGCCAGAGTCGAAGCAGCCCATGAATTAGCGGCAGGGAAGTCAGATCAAGAAGATCAGATGTCGTCAAAAGAAGCTTGCAAAGCTAGATCAGAAGCACCACTCGAACTAGGGGCGAATGATGCCAGATTGTGCTCGAAGAGCCGAAGACGGATCATTCCACAAATCAACGAAGATCGACAAGAATGCCAAACCCCAGAAGGGAGGAAAGAAGAAGACATTGCTGAAGGACAACCAAGTTCCTATCCACAACACTAGGGGCAAATTTTGCCCCCGTTGGATGGACTCCTACATCGTCAGCGAACAGCAGCCACTCTCTTGGATTCAGACGAATTCGAGATCTCGGAACCATTTGACATGGACCAAGCTACACTTTTACCCTTGAGAGGCTCGTTGGGCCGAAAACCTGGAAGGGCGACCCAGGCAAAAGTTAGAGCAAGAAAAAGAAGAAAAAGAACAAAAAAAAAAGAAAAATGCAAAGAACAAAAAAAAAGAGAAAAAGAAAAAGAATGAAAAAAAATGAAAAGAAAAACAAAGCTCGCAAGGTTGAAAACCCGGAAGGATGGCCTTGGCAAAAGTTAGAGCGCAAAAAGAGAGGTTAATACCCGAGTGTACCTTAACACCCGAACTACGTAAGGCTTGATTCCCATCTTTGGGATATGTAGGAAACTTCATTCTGAAGTCCAGCTGTAAAACAATCCAAATCGACTGTGTCCATGTAATGGTTTTGATCATCTTTGCCTTCTCTGTATCCGAGGGTTCGGTTATGATCGTCACTCTGAGGACTACTTACAATGCGCTGCGGCATCATCCAAACAGGGGGTAACTTTCTGTTGCCATTCAGTATGCTGCGACGTCATTCAAACAAGGGGCAACTTTCCGTTACAATGCAATGTCCTTCAGGCAAGGGGCAATTTTCCTTCGGATATGAGGTTGTGCATATCAAGAGTAGGTTCCGTGCTCGTTGAGCAGTGGCCGTTTGCAAAAATAGTTTTTGAAAATTTTTACTGAGGTTGACTAATTTCTCGAATATTATTTCATTTTCCCAAACTAGACCATTTCTTGGACCCAAAAAAGGAAAATTTTCAGTGCTCATAACCTGACTTGCATGATTTCAAGTCAAAAATCTAACAAGTGTGTTAATCTAACTCTCATGTTGGTCAAAATTGTTTTAGCAGAACATCAAAAACAAAAAATGGTCAAAATAATGAACTAGGGGCATAGTTGAGTCAGGCTTCCTGTCTTTCCCCCCCGTTGTCAGTGCATTTTCCAGAAAGGGCACCATACTGGCCAAGAAGGGCACTCTCCCTGCCAGAAAAGGGCACAGCTGAAACTGTCAACAAAGGAGCTAAAAGCTCTCTCATCCTCCAAGCAACGAGGTATCAAGCCGAGTGCGAAGCACGAACTGGAATGGATCAAGATATCCCACTCCCTCATCGGGGTAGATCTAACCACATCCAAACTCCCCGGCTGAGCATCGACAGTAGATGTTAGCTGCAGATTTGCTACACACCCAGTTGTAGCGCAATTTCTCTGTGGGAGGAATTCACTAGCTGTGCGCAAAAGAAAGAGAATCTAGCAGAATGCTAGGGGCAAGAGCCCGCAACTTCTTGTTTATCCATCAATCACCCAGGGGAGGGATAAAAAATGAGAGATTAAAGAATAGAGAGATGTCCGTTGAGAGAAAAAGTGAGGAAAAGGGTTTTGTGAGAAAAGCCGAGCCTGAGGGCCGAGTGATGTGACAATCACAAATAAGAAAGGGTGGGAAACAATACCCGGAGAAACTGGCTCCTCGCGAACTGAGAGGTCTCTCGTCTTTGTAACACGTCTGTGTGTCGTGTCTTTTGTTTTGTTTGTCTCAATTCTTGCTTTGAGTCGTTCCGAGTGTGTCTCGATGTGTTTAGGTTGTTTACCTTTTGTTTTTCGTTGTTCAGTCTTTTTGGCTGTGGTCAGTTGTAGGCTCAATACCCGGTTAAGAATTCATTTCTCAATTCCAAAATGAATCGTTTTGTGCTTAGGAGTGCCGTGTCGTTCTCTACATTTGTGGAAAACAAGATTTTGTTCTTTCAAAAAAAAAAAAAAAAAAAAAACGCAGGGTTCTACCCTGGTCATGTGAGAACAGTAAAACTAGGACCTATCTAAAGCTATATGGGTTCCAGACTGCAAAGCAAAAGAAAAGAGGGAAAATTTGGAGCATCCGAGTTTGTTTCAACTTCTACAGGTTCCGTTTTTACATCCCGTCTTTTTAGATCGGACTGTCTGTTCAGACTGAGCTGTGTGCCGAGTAAACCGAATACTGTGTTATGAGCTACGTGTTCAGAATGAGCAGTATGCTGATACGAGCTGTGTGTTCAAATTGAACAGAATACTGTGTTGACTGTTTCACTGTTTCAAGCCAGAATGGCGATCAGAAGTGCTCTCCCTGAGTACCGTTCCCCGTCAGAGTAAAGCGGTTTACCGCCACTCACTCCATAAGGTGCTTTCTAGAGTGCCGCTTTGTCTATTCATTGCATTCCCTAAACATCATGCTCTACATTGCTTGTAACATGTATTGTATCATCGCACTTGTTGCGTTTATTTGCATCTTGTGTTATCTTATATCCTTTTGCGCCGTGCTGCGTTTAGAATCGTTGTCCTCCGGGACTTTCTCAGGTAGCGTTGTGTGCGCACCTGGGCGGTTGTTGTTTGGACCTCCTCTCACGATTTCAGCGTGGTTTGAATGTTCCATTCCTTACGCATTTTCAGCGTGTTTGGAATTCATCTCAGGTTGCGTTGTGTATGCACCTGAGCGATTGTTTTCGGACCTCTTCTCACGATTTCAGTGTGGTTTGAGTGTCCCCTTCCTCAAACGATTTCAGCGTGTTTGGATTTTATCTCAGGTTGCGTTGTGCGCGCACCTGGGCGGTTGTTGTTTGGGCCTCTTCTCACGATTTCAGCGTGGTTTGAGTGTCCCCTTCCTCACACCATTTCAGCGTGTTTGGATTTTATCTCAAGTTGCGTTGTGCGCGCACCTGGGCGGTTGTTGTTTGGGCCTCCTCTCACGATTTCAGCGTGGTTTGAGTGTCCCGTTCCTTACGCGATTTCAACGTGTTTAGAATTCATCTCAGGTTGCGTTGTGTATGCACCTGGGCGATTGTTTGGGCCTCCTCTCACGATTTCAGCGTGGTTTGAGTGTCCCCTTCCTCACACGATTTCAGCGTGTTTGGATTTTATCTCAGGTTGCGTTGTGCGCGCACCTGGGCGGTTGCTGTTTGGGCCTCCTCTCACGATTTCAGCGTGGTTTGAGTGTCCCGTTCCTTACGCGATTTCAGCGTGTTTGGAATTTATCTCAGGTTGCGTTGTGTGCGCACCTGGGCAGTTGTTGTTTGGACCTCCTCTCACGATTTCAGCGTGGTTTGAGTGTTCCATTCCTTACGCGTTTTCAGCGCGTTTGGAATTCATCTCAGGTTGCGTTGTGTATGCACCTGGGCGGTTGTTTTCGGACCTCTTCTCACGATTTCAGCGTGGTTTGAGTGTCCCCTTCCTCACACGATTTTAGCGTGTTTGAATTTTATCTCAGGTTGCGTTGTGTGCGCACTTGAGCGGTTTTTCGGACCTCTTCTCACGATTTCAGCGTGGTTTGAATGTCCCCTTCCTTACACGATTTCAGCGTGTTTAGAATTTATCTCAGGTTGTGTTGTGTGCGCACATGGGCGGTTGTTGTTTGGACCTCCTCTCACGATTTCAGCATGGTTTGAGTGTTCTATTCCTTACGCGTTTTCAGCGTGTTTGGGATTCATCTCAAGTTGTGTTGTGTGCGCACTTGAGCATTTGTTTTCGGACCTCTTCTCACGATTTCAGCGTGGTTAGAGTGTTCTTTCCCTTACACGATTTCAGCGTGTTTGGAATTTATCTTAGGGTGCATGGAATGCGCTCCTGATTTGATTTTCTTTGTTCTTCCTCCACTCACGAGTCCAGCGTGGTTGGCGTGTGTTCACCCTTTGCATCTATTGCACCACATCTATTACATCGTATCTATTTTACTGTCTGGTCTAGGAGACCTAAATCCTCCGGTCTAAGGAGACCTTAAATCCTGCATCTTTATTCGCACTGTCTTGTGCACTCCCCGGTCTAGGAGACCTTAAATCCTCTAAAGGTGCAGTTCCTTTGGTGTTTGTCGTGCCCGAACGACTTTCGATGGTCTGGTATAGCCACCTGCCTGTGTTAGTAGTGAGTTCCTAGGAGACCAACTGAGATGGTGGAAACTAGAGTTCGAATGGCTCATGCCTAGAACACAAAGGTTCGGGATTTCCGAGACTAAAGTCTGGTTTAAATACCCAGGGGTATATCCTCGGCTTGAAATCTGTATGGCAGCCCCATAGATTGAGATAGCATGTGTATGCGCCTCAATTCCGGATACTGAACCAACCTAGTCTGTCACCCTGTTGGAGAATAGGGAAAACTGCGACCATAGTCAGGGAGAAAAGTAGTACCTGCGGTTCAACCAAGGAGAAGCGAAAGATCCCCAGCAGCATGAGGCAAGTCATTGCCAATTGCCCCTGTAAGGTACCTTTACCTCTTAGCTATTACATTGCATTTTAGCCACTACATTACAGTGCATTACATGAATCCTCAATTTTCAAACCGGCTTCCCGTAGCATATAAGTCCAATTATCAAACTGGCTTCGCGTAGCGTATAAGTCCAATTTTCAAACCGGCATCGCGTAGCGTATATGTCCAATTATCAAAATCTTCCTGCATATCATTTTGCATCTTGCCCCCTGCCTGCGGGCACATCTTTGTTATCTTGCCTGTTTGTCTAAGTCTTCGGCCTTGTCAAAAATGGGTCGTCTCTGGGCTTTGACATTCACTCCCGTCACGTGTGACTTTCGAGTTCTGTCAAAGAGGGGCAACTGTAGACACCCCATTTTTGACCGACCTTAGGACTCAGACGTCACCGATTGAGCGCTCGGTGATGGTGCATATTGTGCTCGTTCAGAAGTTTCAGAGTCTCGGCTACGAGCCTTGCCTTCGGACTACCGGGCTCTTTCGTGTCTTGCCTCGGTTTGCGAACCAGGCTCCGTTTTCTCTGTTTTCTCTTCCCGAAGGGAGGGAGAGGTCTTGTAGATCATCTCTTAGTGGCCGTAGGCTACGTTTTGTGGTCATAGGCCATTTTTCCCGTTTGGAGCCCGGTTTTCGGTTTTTCGGAACCGACGGTCGTGTGCCTCGGTTCGGGACCACTTAACCACCTCCGTTTGCTCCGGCTTTTGGTATACACCCCACCACAATCCATTCCAACAACTTGGAGCTGTTTTTCAGAGCTTAGGAGCACCATTTCTCAGACCAAGAGCTGCTGGTCCATTGGTCTTCAAGGGTAAGCTTCTTTTCCCTCTTTTTTGTTCCTATCTTGCTCTATATCTAAGCCTTGCTTGCAAGCATTTTTGGGCTCCGACCCAAACTGTAAATAGTTATATTTTGAGCTTCTTTTCATGTTTGATTAAGGACCTTTTGCTGTTTGAGGTCTCCTACTACCACTTGCCTCTTTAACTCTCTTTTAGGCTGATTTTTGCATGGTATTTTAGGCTTATTTGTGAGCTGTTTCGTGGCTTGATGTAAACTGTAAAGTGTCTTGCTTTGAGCCCTTCTTCAACTTTGTTGAAGGGCTCTCTTCGGTTTGAGGCCAACAGCTACCACTTGCCTCTTTATCTCTCTTTTAGGCCTATTTTTGGGGGGAAATTTGAATTGATTTTCCCCCCCATTTTTCCCCCCTTTTCCTCCATTCCTCCCTCTATAAAACCAGCAGCTCCAGCTGCATTTTGCAAGAGAAAAAAATTTTGTTTAAGCCTCCTACATTTAATTTCTCTCTCTCTATATTCCAAGCATCAAAACCCTTTTGTTTTTTTTTTTGGCCCCTTTCTACACCGCCACATAGCACCACCTCCACACCATCCTTTCCAACACTTGGAGCTGGTTTTCCAGAGCAAGGAGCACCTTTTCTCAAGCCAAGAGTTGTTGAAGCATTGGTCTTCAAGGGTAAGTCTTCTATCCCTCTCTTTGGCCCTATTTTTGCTCAATATATTAGCTCCTTTTACTTGCATATTTGGGCTCCGACCCTAACTGAAAATAGCATTATTTTTGAGTTCTTTTTCATGTTTGTTTAAGGGCCTCTCCCTGTTTGAGACTTCCTTTTTACACTTGCTTCTTTACCTCTCTTGTATGCCTCTTTCTTGCGTAGTATTTTAGGCTCATTTGTAAATTTTTTTGAGCTTGGTTACAAACTGAAAAGTGGCTTATTTTGAGCACTTATTCAACATTATTGAGGGGTTCTTCACTGTTTGAGACTTCCTTTTGTCACTTGCCTCTTTATCCCTCTTTTGGCCTTATTTTTGCATGTTTTGTTAGCCCCTTGTACTTGTATTTTTGGGCTCCGACCCAAACTGAAAATAGTCATATTTTGACCCCCTCTTAATGTTTTATCAAGGGTCTTTTTCTTTTTGAGGCTCCCTTTTTACACTTTGTGTTTAAACCTTCTTTTAGGCCTATTTCTTGCATAGTATTTTAAGCTTACTTGTGCACTGTTTTGGGCTCGGCCATAAACTGTAAAATACCTTTTTTTGAGCCCCTCTTCAACTTTGTTGAAGGGCTATTCATTGTTTGGGGCCAGCAGCTGCTACTTGCTTCTTTATCTCTCTTTTGGGGCCATTTTTGCATGTTAACTTAGCCCTATTTGTGTTTGTTTTTGGGACTTGTTATAAAATGGAAATATGTATGTTTTGGGACTTCCTTGAATCTGTATTCATGCTTCATGATCAAATAATGCATGCTTTGTATAGCTATAGGCCAGTGCATATGCCTAGTTTTGTGTTTCGGGGCCATTCCATGCATCGGGTGCCATGTTTCCATGTTTTGGGTTCATTTTGCATCACATTTCAGTGCTGAAACTTGCATGTTTGTGTGCCATATTTTGTGCCTTGCCATGCCTTGTTAGAGTGGCATTTATGCCTTGGGTTCGGCCCTCGGTTTGCGTGCATGTGTGCACGCATTTTGAGTGTCTCATTTTTCATCTCATGGATACTAATGTGAGTGTGGCTGTGGTCCACTCATGTTGGTGTAAGTCCATTGCGCATTGTGTATGCCATTTCATTTTATAGCATTGTGTATGCTAGGTTGTATGTTAGTGCATTGTGTATGCCATGTTACCTCGTGCATCGTGTATGCCATTTCATAGCATTGTGCATGCTAGGTTGTATATTAGTTGCATTCATGCATGTCATGCATATTGCATTGTGTTTGGTATAGGAGTTAGCCCGAGCACGAAAAACGAGGTACGTTTCGTACTCTGAGTGACGGAACGTATCTCAATTCCTGGTCGCCGACACTCCGGATTATCCATGATGGAGTCTAGGCCCTGTTGTGTTTTCATGTGCATTCATTCCATATTGAGTCACGCAATTTGACTCCTCGGCCATCATGCATCGAGATGCGTGATTGGTGGCACGAGGATGGAGGACTACATTCCCTGAAGAGTAGTCATGGATACATATGCGAAAATACTTTGCCATGCCCCTTTGTTGCTCTCTGTTGCAGCAAATCAGAAATCGGCAGCCTTCCGGAGCTTGGCACGCATTCCAAGAACAATTACAAACAGAGGCAAACCAAGGCATCGCGAGGGATTCTCCGCACAAGGCAACCCGAGCATGCATCATTCATCATCTGGAGCAGATTTGAGGCAGTCCCTGGCTTGCATGCCAATTTATTGCTTTCCTAATTTAATTTGTTAATTAATTAGGGTTTTGTACATATTTGGACTGTAATTATTCATTTGGGATTGTATATTATTTATTCGGACCCTCTGCGCGAGGGCAATGTTGTAATAAGTGTGCGTGTGTGTGATATATGTCTTCCAACCCTACGTCTTTCTCCCTTTTATTTACCCACTTATGATGGTTAGACTAGGGCATGTTTCAATTAGCATACAGTATGATAGCATGTTTGCATTCATTCATCTGTTTTGCATGCATCGGGCTCGGCGCATCATACTAATTGCATTGTATTTTCAATTCCAAGTTGAATACATGTTGGCTGTACCATTTCATATGCCATGTTTAGAATAGCCGAGCCTGCTATAGTTGCATTTTTGCATGTGTTGCATTAGGCATTTCCGTATAATTAGGATCATGCATGGATTTCTAATTAGCTTCTGTTTTGGCTTGGAGTACTCGGTAAGTTTTATGCTTTAGCATCCTTGTATGCGTGTGAGTGACTGCCATGAATAGCATGCTTACCATGAGGCTATATGCTTATGTGACATAACTGCCTGAATGCCTGTGGGTGAAGGTTGGGTTATTTAAATTGGAACAATTCATCAAATGTGTGTTTTAAGCCCACTAGATAGTGGCAAAATCATGTTTTTCTAAGCCCACCCGAGGGTGGCAAATCCACGTCTTGGCCTACTTGCGGGTAGCACCATCAAACCACTTTAAAAAAATAAACATGAAATGTTTTGTTCCAATTCAGACGATCCAGTCTATACTTGTATGCTGTGCGCATCACATAGTAAATCTAGGCTAATAACCGGAATAAGAACGCATAATGTTTTCAAACATAGATATCATGGTTAGTAAAGGCCGATCTTTAATCGGGCGAGCGGGGGTGCTCACAAAGTGACCTTCCCCAATCGTACCCAAGTTCCCGAGCCGAGGCAACTTTGGTGATGACGGACACGTGGCCTTAGGCAAATGAGTCAGGGTTTCCTAAATTTCCCCAAAATAAAACATTTAGGTGGCGACTCTGTATCTGGCAAAGCAGTCCATGTTTGGCACTTCTTTCAAAATCTGTTTTCTCAAAACGATTTGCCGGATTTGGACTCTTTGGTTCAGATTTAGAACCGTGACAATTTGAGAGTCCGAACTGTAGTGAACCCCAAATGAACAGAACGGGACTCATCCCTCCCGGGGCGTTCGGGCACGTCTACACCCACCACCGCTCGAGCGGGCCACCTAGGGACGTGTGCACGGAATTTTTGGCCTGTTTTGTTGAGAATAAAAGAGAGAAAAATAGCCAAACCTAGGGTTCAAAAATTAATTGAGAGAACAGGAAAGCTAGGGTTCTAAAGAGGTGATTTTCTCCTAAAGTTTGAAGGACACTTCCATAGGGGTTTCTTCCTCACCTTCTTCCTTTTCCCATTCCTCCATGAGTGGCTAGTCGTTTTTTCTAGGGTTCTGATGAAACCCTAGCCATGTAATAAGATTTTTCAGAACTTCAATTGTGAATTGGTTTGAATGGATATATGGATGATTTAGAAATTTTTAATAATTGTTTCTTTCATCTCTTCAAGCATTTTACTCTCTGTGATTGTTTAATGGATCGTGACTATGCTCACCAAAGATGTCCTCCAACAAGTTCTGCTTTTTAGAGCTGCTAAAGCGCTATGGACAATGTTGGAGAAAATGTTCAACTTGGCTAAAGCTTTTTCTCAACATGGTAATGACTTTTTAAAAGTTTTAAGAGTCAATTACACTTAGCTCCCTTGCACCACTATAAGAAAATACGCATTTGGCTACTAAAAAATTAGTCGCCAAAGCCTCATTTTTTGTCGCCAAAAGTCAACATCGACTAAAAATTTTAGTCACCCAGTTAGTCGGGTATACTTTGTCGGCAATAGTATTGGCGACTAAAATTTATTTGGTCGCTAATTTACAACTTTTACTAAAAATTTATTAGTTGCCAAAGGTAACCTTTTGTTGACTCAAATATTAGTCGTCGAAAGTTTCTACATAAAAATAAATTCAACTATTGGCGACTAAAAGTCGCCAAAGGATGCCGTGTTCTTTCGTGACTAAACTATTTAGTCGGCAATAGTTTCTTCCGTCAATTTGATTGTTTTGGCTACTAACTAGTTGGTCGCCAAAATTTTTTTGTTTCTTTTTTACTACTAAATATTTATTCACAAAAACCTTTCCTTGCATTGTTGGCTACCAAAATATTTAGTTGCCAAAAACTTTATAAAAAATTTTTAGTCACTGAAAATGAATATTTGCCGACCAAAACTTTGGTCACCAAAGTTTAATAGCAAACATTATGCTAGCTTTTTGGTGACTAAATTTATTTTAGTAGCCAAAAATTGGTATACCACGACTAACAAAAATTTCAGTAGCCTAAAACATGATCTAATGCTAACTAAAACAATTATTAGTCACTCATTGTGGCATATTTAGCGACTAATTTTTTTTTAGTCGTCAATAATTAAGATATAGCTACTAAAAAAAATTAGTAGCTAAAAATCATATTCAATAGCGACAAATATAATTTTTAGTCACCTATTCTACAACTTTTGGTGACTAAATTTTAGTTGCCAAATTTAGTCGCCAAAAGTGTAAATTGTTGTAGTGCACTTTCATGAGAATATCACTTTTGACAAAATCATTTTGTTTTTTAATTGTGACAATCAACCCCTTATGCTTCAAAATCAAGTTGCAATGTCACCTTTTTGTCCACCCGGCGTTAATAAGGCCGAACAAAGCCTTTATGCCCAAAAGACATTGAAAAGGATCACAGCCAGACATGAGACTAATGTGGTCCTTTGAATTTTATTTTCCTATTTGTGTTTTGTCAACCACGTGTTGACTGTCATCTGATCTGTATGTGTTTGATGGATGATAGACAAAGAAACAGAGATGAGGCTAAAAAGTTATCAATCACTACACAAAGATGCAATCAAAGGTGATTGGGAGAACGCCCTCAAATTTATAAAACAAGAACCAGAGCAATTAGGGTTCCCATCACGGTATGGTCAGAAACAGCACTCCATGCTGCTGTTAGGTTGGTGTGAAGAAACCGTTTTGTGAAGAAGCTAGTGGAGAATATGGCACTAGAGGATCTAGCTCTAGCTGACTTCCTTGGCCAGACAGCCCTTCACATAGTTGCTGGAGCGAACAACATTGAGGCAGCCAAACCGTTAGTGGAGAAGAACCTGAAGCTACCTAATGTTCAGGACTTTGACGGAGATATACCTTTCCATTATGCTGCTTCATGTGGGAATAGGGAGATGGCTCTTTTCTTATTGGATGTCATTAGAGAAAATGCAAAGCTCAAACCGTTGATAAATCAGGTGCTAAACTGTTGCGTTTTGTAGCACATGGTGGACTTCATGGTGAGTGATTAAAATTTAATAATGTAATAAATACACTTTTTGATCCCTAAATATGCAACATCATGACACTTTAATAGGTCTCATTCTTACAATTGTGTCAATTTAATCAATAATGAAATGTGTGTTTTATGTGATCCTTATGTTTGATGTGATAAAAAATTATTGGTGATGAATCGGTCAGGAAATTTTTTGAAAAACATCTAACCCTCAATCCAAAAACTTGAGTTCACTCACCCCGAGTGAACCTAATTTCTTTGTTTTTTTTGTGTATTAGACAACTCTTTTTCACGATTTCATGCATTACCCCTTGGTATGTGTCTGGTTTGGGCTGCAGCCATGTGGCATTTTCTGACCATTGAAATTTAGACCAAACGAAGATAGTTGAAGAGTCCTTGGTGGGGAATCTTTTCATTAGGCACCAAAGTTGGAAAATGATTATATTTTAAAAGGTGAATTTGTAAATTACCTTTTATATATTTTTATGGGAGTGGTTTCCAACTATCTTAATTATTTTCATTAGAAACCTCTTTCTTTTTAATTATTTATTTAATGGGAGATGCCCAGAAAAGACACTTACAGAATGCTAGAAGCCTCAGCCATACTAGAGGGGCTATGGATTGTGGAACTTCCCCTATCCAAATACTAGAAAACTCAAAAGATGAGGGCCATGGCCATTCTAGTCAAACAGTTATCAATATTGTTTCCCTCTCTATAATCACCCCAACACCTGATAACCCAAGTCTGTGGAACATAGAAGCATCAAAACTTCACTTTAAAAAAAAAGCAATATCATATTTTTAAAATAGAATTTTTTTTTTTTTTTATCAGCAAAAGAGAACCTTTATTGATGCAAAAACCAAACAAAACCAGAGATTACATCAAAAAAGGAGGGGAAAAGCAGCAAGCTAGCTCACCTCAGGAGTTTGGTGAGGAACCAAACCCAAGAAGAAGAGAAACAAAGAAGAGAACAACAAAAAAAACCAACAGACCAATAACAGACCAACCATAAACCAACATCAGAAATACACTGTAGCCAAAAAGACCTCCACAGCAACAACCTACGCATAGCAACCAGCACCCAATACACCACAGCACAGCTCCTGGGCTTCAAAGCCCATAGAACAACCCAACCCCAGCAATCTCAACAGATCAACCCAGACTGCAGCCCACACAGCCTTCCAAATCTGTCAACACCTCCTCTAACTCCTACTCCAAGGTAGCCACTTAGCTGACAGCAGCAGTAGCAAACTAAACACCACCCAGCCTACAGAGAAGGAACAAGCAAACATATACTCTCCCAAAGCATCAACCAGACTTTATGCAGCCAACAACAGAGCATCCACACTAGAACTCCACTGAAGCTATGCACTCTACCAAGCAATTTATATATTCATAGGTAAGTAAACACATGAATATATAGCATGTGAAGCTATAGTCTCCGAATAAATAAAATGCCTTTGCAGGCTACAACTTCCGAGGCTTAAGCCTTGTTACACAAAAGTGGTCTCTCGAACCCATACAAGAATAGCCCTTGGCTTTACAAAAATTTCACAACAAAATAGAGTGTTACTCTTCACAACATTCCCACACCTTCAATTCGGTGGGATTACTACATCTTTACCTGCACCAAAACCCATAGGGGTGAGCATAAAGCCTAGTAGAGAAATTTTAACAAAGTATACACATTTATGCGAGATTCTTAACATTTAATGTAAATGCAAATATTATGCCATGCCATTTCAAGATAATTTCATGCCATGCTTCTCCTAAAAATCACCAAGTTTTCAATAAGCATTATTCAATCTCATCAATTTTCCAACTTCACATTTTAAATCATAAGGGGCGGTAAATACGACACTGGTAATCCCTAGTCTGGTGACTCTACAAATACTACCAAACTGTCATTTTTATCGGTATTAACCGGAAGGCTCGACACCTATCCGCCCGGGTTTCTGGTCTTTCACCATGGACACTCAGGCTAACTTATCAAATCAACTATACCCCCTATACGGACTTACCACCGTATTTGCCCCATAAACATTTCCATTAGTTCTCATTACAACATTAATCTTCTCAAAATAAACATGATGAGATGTGCAATAATGATAATAAATCAAATGAGAATGTGGTGCAATAACTAATATCTTATAACATCTTTCCATTTCAAACATCTCTACAAAATGTCAACATTCACATTTCTCATTACTTCTCGTAAAGTTCCCTCACATGGTAGTCATGTATCATCAACACATGGCTACAATTCCACATTTCACAAATCTCAACAATCTAGTTTCTTCAAGACCACATAAGGTGTTTTCGAACATTAACCTTAAGTGTTAAAACTCTCGAAGTTCATAGTGCAAAAGACTTGCCATCTCACAACCATACATCATCATTTATTACTAACAATTTTAAAAGAAACAATTTCTCCATTTTAAGATGTTAATTAAATTTTTCCCTTTTGCAAACCACATCATGGAGTCTACACTCACTCATCTTTTTATCAAAAATAAAAGGAAATTTTCGTGGACATTTCCATGCTTTCAAAAGCCCCAAATTTTCTAGGTTTTCACAAAAAGCCCTAACATTGTCCTTTTCTTTTACAAAATCTCATCATACACTTCAATCTCAACCCATATGGTTCAACATCTCACAAAATCTTTTAAAAGGAAGTAAGATGAATATTTCTTTAAACAAAATCAACAATCTCTTCAGTCCTAATCCCCATTTTCGAAATACATGAAGGAGTTCACAAAAATCAACCAAAACTTGCATAAACATACATATAACTCAAAGGAAATCCTACCTCAAGCTTGATGAAGAGAGAGGAGATGAAACCCTAACTCAAAGATGAAAGAAGCCTTGAATATCCACCACACCAAGAGAGACCCTAGCTCTAGATCTTCAAGATTTAGACGAAAATGTTGATGATCTTGACTAAAGATTTGCAAGAATCCAAGTGTTTTAGGTGTTTGAGGGAGTTTTCTAAAGAGAAAGGGGAGAAAATAGGGTTTAGAGTGTGAGAGAGATGACCAAAATGTGTTATACATTCGGACCAAAAGAGGGGGAAAAAAAAAATAGGGTTCGGGCTACCCAGTTGGTCGCACGTGCGGCGCCCTTCCCCACATGTGCGGAGCGTCCCTCCCGCACGTGCGGTCCTCATCCCGCACGTGCAGGGCTCCTCTCCCACGCCACTCTCCACACTTGCAATTTAAGCAGAAGGCCAGCCAAACCAGCCCCTGAATTCCACACGTGCGGCCCCTCTCCCGCACATGCGGCCCCTCTCCCGCACGTGCGGCCCCTGGCCTCCAGCCCAGAATTTTCCGGCTTCACTCCCAGGCACTCCGGACTCGGCCACGCATCCTTCGAAAGAAGAGAGATTTAAGTCCCCAAACAAAAAGAAAACAAAGACTATTATTTAGAGAATTAATTCCAAGCGTGATTTATCCAACGAAAGTAAAAAGAGGAGGGAGGAAGAAGGAAAATAAAGAAAATAAGGACCTAGTCATCACAACCCTAAAATGGAGAAAAAATTGAATATATAATGATGTGGTATTAATTACCATTCAATCATTAAGTGCTATTTTCTCTCTCAGGTGTGTGGTATTGTAATAAAAGAATTCATCCTCTCATATAAGTTTACGGTGGTGCTATATGCATCAATTAGTGTACTAACTAGTATATATGTTATGACATTATTATTGACTTCACTCATTATACAAATTACAAATACTAAAGACCTCTTAAGTTATGTCACATTATCAATTAATACACTAATTGGTATCTTAATTGATGCATATAGCATTATTCATAACCTTATTATTTGTTAGTGATGTCGTATGTCACTGATGAAGTTATATCACTATTGCATTGAATTTTTACTCAATAAAACGGAGAAACCAGTATGTTGTTACCAGCATGGCATAAATATATATATATATATATATATATATATATGTACGGGAAAGAAAATAAACCTTCTCGTATAATCCTGCTGATCAAGTCTGTGCTCCTCCAAACGTCGTCACTTTACTCCCTGAAAACACCAACGTGAGCTAGCCGGCGGGTGTGTGCCGGAAACCCCTCCGATGCCTAAGTCAGAAAACTGGACAAAGACAAGAGCTCTGTGTATTCAAGAATCAAAGTTGTGTTACCTCTCCAAAGGTGATGTTTGTGAGCTTTTATAGGTTTCGTGTGGCACAATCCTAGTAGGACTTCTACTCCTCCATGCAGAGTCCTCCTAGGATTCATACTCCTGAAGGATAATGTTTATCCTTCAATACCCCCCTCACTATTTAAATCAAGTGAGATGGTTTTATCATGGCCGAACTACCACGACCGAAGCAAGCATGGCCATGTCGAGCACAGAGTAGACCGAACTATCGATAGTTTGGTCCCCTCCTTCACAGCTCTGCCTCAGCTTTTCCTACTCAAACCGTGCTTACTATGTTGTTTCAACCGTGCTAACAATTAGCTAGGTCCTACCGAGCTATCCGTGCTATGCCTGCGACCGGTCTACCTTTTGAGACCGAACTAACTTCAAAGTAACCTTAGACCGGTCTAAGCACAAAGTATCTTTAGTCCGGAATAATCTTCAACCCTCATTCAGACTAGACTAACTTAAAGGTTTTGGGCTCCTTTTACTCTGCTGCTCTTATTTTGGCCCATTAACGGCCCATTTCCCAGCTCGGCCCAATTTAATCATATAAATTACCCTCTCAATTGCCCCTTAATTCCATCGGCAAAGCAGGATAGGGATTACTTGTATATCGGCCGAGCTAACAGCCGGGCTAAAAAACTTTTAAGCCGTTCCAGCCGAGCTAAAAAACTTCTTTTTAGCCTTTGCAACTGAGCTAAAAAATTCTTTTAGCCTGTCCAGCCGAGCTAACTTAAACCGAGCTGCACCTGTCCGGTTAAAACGTCTCTTCAATCATAATAACTGAATCGTCTCCCATTCCAATGACACGTGGCAGCCTCTGATTGGCCCTTCACAGCTATTACGCCGCCCTCGTACTCTGTAAAATTTGAACAGTCCCGCGCTTTTTCGTCCTTCCTACCTTCCAAAACACCTCTTTCGCCCTTTGAATCTCCCACATCAGTCATTTTATTGTTCAAGCTCTTTCTCTCTTCTGAGCTCTTTTCGTTCTTTATTTTGCACTTTGAAGAAGCTCGTGCTCACTGCTATTTTCTACTTCCATTTCCTTCTCTTCACCTGGTAAGTTTTTCAAACCTGTTTTGCTTTTGTGGTCTTTGCATTTGCTTTCTTTCATTCTTGGCACACTGTTTCTGTTTTTGCAAAACATATTTTCTTGCTCTACCTTGCGTTTTCTGGGAAAAACTTCATAAGAACCCTATGAACTTCATGAAGCTGTATGCAGAACACTTAGTTCGATCCACAATTACAATATAACCGAACTAAAAAGTAGTTTGTAGTCAATGTCATTCTATCAGACTTCTTAACCGAACTAGCACTCCATGTTGGTACCAGTAGTTTCAATAAGTCAAACCACTTCTTGATAGACCTTAGCCGAGGTATCCAACCGAACTAAGTCTGCACTTAGCATACTAGGAAACCTTAATTTTGACCGATCTAGGTCTTTGGGGCTAAACCAGCTTTCTTAGTTTTTAGACCGAACTCAGAAAGCTGCCCCTAGGCGCTCAACCGATCTAACATTACCTACTAATCCATCCGAGCTACCAAGCACCTTGTTGAAACCGAGATAGAACCTGTAACATCCTACATAGCCGAAGTAGGACTTCTTTTTTCTTGCTTCTTATTTTGTAGCACGGTCCAGCAAATTGTGCTTAACACCTTTGTTTTTCACTTTGCAGACTTAGGTTGCCTGGATACACCTTTGGGCGCTCAGCCGAGCTACACAGCACCAGTCTTCGACCGGGCTAACACAACTTTTAATTTATTCATAACTTATAAAATAAATGGGGAAATATAGGTTTTTAGTAAACACTCCGGGTGGCTTGGCCAAATTCCGAAGGGATTATAACATCCCTGACGATGTCCACCTAACCTTAGCCGAAAATGATGTTATACCTTGGGGAAACCAGGGCTTTGTACCCTTTACCCTTTTATCAATAATAGAAACCGGACTAAGATTTCCAGTCCAACCCTTAATTTGTGAATTCCTTAGGCAAACGAGAATATGCCCAACCCAGCTTTCCACCAACTCATACCGCATTATAATGGGCATATCCGAGCTAAACCGCCGAGCTGGCATTAACCTTGGCTTAGCCGAAATCTTCCATCAGTACTCCATAGGGTCAAAAGAAGACGGCTGGGTTTACTATCTTAGAATACGCCGCCGCTGAGAAAAAATAGTAAAAAACACACCGGACAAAGACTTGAATGATGATGACTTTTTCTGGGTGTCTGGCAATTTTGAAGACCAGCAAGCCCAGATCCCTGGCCGATGTATAAACTGGAATAAAGGTGAACCTGGTATAATTTACTTCGGTTTGTTGGCATGCTTTGGTTTATTTCGGTTACCTATTTCTGAACCGAACTAACAGTTTGTCTTCTTTATGCAGATTCAGCCCATCTTCAATCCTTGTACAGTTACCCCAATCTGAACACTATCCGCGCCGCACTTCGTTTCCTAGAAAGAAGTTGGGCCAAACTTCTTAATTTTGAGCCAACATACCGTTACAGCGGTCGCCGAAAAGCCAGAGTAACAAATTTTTTACTTGAGGACGCCCCAGAACCGGACCCAACTTTGCCCTAAATTATCCTGGTCCCTCTCACAGCCGAACAAGAAATGGCCAAGAGAAACAGAGTCAGGGCCCTCTTGACCAAAACCAACAGACCCGAACTACCGCCACCAAGCCAAACGCAACAGGCCGTTGTGGCCCTTCCTTCTCAACAGCCTTCTTCATCTCGGGTGAACAAGCGTGCCTGGACTAGCCAAACCGAGCAGCGCCTTGTGGACGAAGATGAGACCACTCTTCCGCCACCAAGCCTTCCACCAAGCCCTCCACCAAGCCCTCAACCGGAGCGATCCGACCAATCTAGCTCTTCCAAGTGGGTACCCAAGCTCACTTTCCAGAACCGAGATATCCAGGACACCGACTCGGTGGTCGCAAAAAAGGATCACGTACTGGCCTTCAATCTGGCCAAGAGTGTGTGTCTTCCAAAAGACATAGAGCACCACCACAACCAACTGAACACCGAACTGAAGTCCATCCGGTCTTCAATGAAATCAATGATTCTGGTAAGTAGGTTTTTTCGATCTTTCTAATTCTTCCAAGTTTTAGCTCAGTTAAAAAGAAACAATTCTTTTGCAGGTCATTCAGAAAAACAATATCACTCACGAGCGAGTGTTGGAGCTAAGGAAAACAACTAGGCAAGCCATGGCGGAAGCCGAAGCCAAGACTGCCGAACTAAATCCATCCCAACAGAGGACGGCCGAGATGGAGGCCGAGATAACTTGTCTAACCAGACTAGTTACCTCGGCTGATACTGACAAACAAAGAGCGCTAACCGAGATGAAAGGCAAGTATTTGCGGGAACTGGCGAAACTTGAGGGTGTTAAGGACGCCGAAATAAAAGTTTTGAAGAAGAAAGCTGAAGATGCCGAGCTGAAGGGCTTCAAGGCAAGCGAAGCTGCATATATCCAGCAGTGTGAAGCTGCGAAGGACTTGTTCTTCAAGTGCGGCTGGAGGGGTGTCGTGGAGCAGCTCGGTTGCGGTCCCGACACCGAGGTCTACAATGCTCCTCAGTATTTTATTCCGGCCTCACTGGCGGAGTATGCAGCCGATCTTTAGAAGCAATTCCTTGAAGCGTCTGACGACGACGGTGAAGAGAATGAGCCAACTGACACTCCGGTAGACAATGTTCCAGCTAACCAATCAGTTCGGGCGGAGCCTGTGGTAGAAGATCTGACCATTGAGCAACCTGCTGAAACCGAGCTCCAGGCCGAGACTGAGCTCCCAACTCAGACTGTAATTCTGTCTGAAACCAGACTTCGGGTTGATGCCGAGCTGGATGTCGAAATAGATGACCTTTTTAGCTGATTTTGTATTTTTTTTCTTTTTCTCCTTTTTGCTTCGACTTGTAACCGGGCTGGGAGCCCCTCCCTTGTAATCACTTTGAACTTGATTAATGAATCATCTTCTTTTGCACTAGCTATTATTCCGGTTTAAATACTTTATTCCGGTCCTAGCTTATCAATCTGACTAGGCTGACTTGCCCACCACTCTTTAGCTGATAGAAATACTGCGGCTGAAGAGTACAAAGAGTTGGTTTAATCCCGCCAACCACTTCTTCAGCCCAAACCCTTATTTCGGCTGAAGAGTAATAAGAGTTGGTTTAATCCAGCCAACCACTCTTCAGCCATATCTTTACTTCGGCTGAAGAGTAATAAAAGTTGGTTTAATCCAGCCAACCGCGTCTTCAGCCATACCCTTACTTTGGCTGAAGAGTAACAAAAGTTGGTTTAATCCAGCCAACCTCTAAGTTAGTTTTTCCAGCCAACTTAGAATAAAATGTTTGGTTATTCCGACCAAACGTCCTGCAGCCTGGATCCTTATCCTGGGCTTAGGAGGGGTGTTGGTTTAATCCAGCCAACCTCTAAGTTAGTTTTTCCAGCCAACTTAGAATAAAATGTTTGGTTATTCCAATCAAACGTCCTGCAGCCTGGATCCTTATCCTGGGCTTAGGAAGAGTGTTGGTTTTTCCAGCCAACCTTTAGATTGTTTTTTCTAGCCAACCTAAAGTAAAGTGTTTGGTTATTCCGACCAAACGTCCTGCAGCCTGGATCCTTATCCTGGGCTTAGGAAAGGTGTTGGTTTAATCCAGCCAACCTCTAAGCTGGTTTTTTCAGCCAACCTAAAGTAAAGTGTTTGGTTATTTTGACCAAACGTCCTGCAGCCTGGATCCTTATCCTGGGCTTAGGAAAGGTGTTGGTTTAATCCAGCCAACCTCTAAGCTGGTTTTTTCAGCCAACCTAAAGTAAAGTGTTTGGTTATTTTGACCAAACGTCCTGCAGCCTGGATCCTTATCCTGGGCTTAGGAAAGGTGTTGGTTTAATCCAGCCAACCTCTAAGTTGGTTTTTTCAGCCAGCTTAGAATAAAATGTTTGCAATGTTCCTAACTTCAATAAAACTAACTTTTACAGAAAACAACTATGCTAAAAAGAATCGACTTGTTTTATTGAGGAAAGAGAAAATTACACATGTTTGTAAGGGGAAAGCTAAAAATAAAATAACTTGAGATTGGCGGTGTTCCATGGCCTGGGGATTGCTTTGCCATCCTTGTCTTCTAGGTGGTATGCCCCTTTGCCTGCTAACCCAACCACTTTGTAAGGACCTTCCCAATTAGACCCTAGCTTGCCATCTCCTAGCACCAGGGTGTTTCCCATTACTTTGCGCAGCACCCAATCTCCGATTTTGAATTGCCTTGGATGAACTGTTTTGTTGTATTTCCTGGATAACTCTTGTTGATATAAGGCAATGTGGACTTCTTTCTTCGGCGAGGTCGAGCTCCAATGCTATGGCTTCTCCATTCAGGTCTGGATCAAAATTTTCGCTTCGAATTGTGGGGAGGCCAACTTCCAGTGGGATTACTGCTTCCATGCCGTAGGCTAAGGAGAATGGTGTTTCTCCTGTTGATCGTCGAGGTGTGGGGCGGTAAGCCCATAAAACATGAGGAAGTTCCTCCGCCCACTTACCTTTTGCCTTCTCTAACCTTTTCTTCAGTCTATCCAAGACAACCTTGTTTGATGCTTCTGCTTGGCCATTTGCTTGAGGATATGCTGGTGTAGAATTGTAGAACTCTATCTTGTATTCTTTACAAAAGCTTCTAAAGATTTTGCCATCAAACTGGGTGTCGTTGTCTGATATGAGGGATTTAGGTATGCCAAATCGAGTAATGATATTTTGCCAGACGAACTTCTTCACATCTTTTTCCTTGATTGATGCCAATGCTTCTACTTCCACCCACTTTATGAAGTAGTCTGTTGCTGCGAGATAGAACTTCCTGTTTCCGGGTGCTGTTGGAAGTGGTCCTACTATGTCCAAACCCCACATTGCAAAGGGCCATGGGCTGGTCAATGGTAGGAGTTCTCTGGCCGGCTGATGTATTTGATGTGCGAACTTCTGACATTTCTCGCACTTCTTCACATACTTCTCGGAGTCTACTTGTATGTATGGCCACCAGTATCCTTGTGAAATGGCTCTGTAAGCTAATGATCTTCCTCCTTGGTGGCTTTTGCACACCCCCTCATGTATTTCGAACAAGAATGCTTCTACTTTACTGGGGTGGACACACTTTAGATAAGGTCCTGAGAAGGATTTTTTGTACAATGCCATAGATGGGAAGAGCCAAAATCGCTGCGACTTTGCTCTAATTTTGTTGGCTTCTTTCTTTTCTTTCGGTAAGACGCCATCTTTTAAGAACAGTATGATGGGATCCATCCGTGAGGGGCCTAGCTTGCCGCAACATACCTCTTCTGCTTCGGGGTCTTCAATGTTTGGTCTTGGTAAGTAGTCGATGAGCAACGGATGAGGGATGGAAGTATCTGCCATTGAAACAAAGCCTACTAGTTCGTCTGCTCTGCTATTTTCCTCCCTGCCAATCTGTTCTATCCTCACTACTTCAAATTTCTTGATCTCTATTCTGACCAATTCTTGGTACTTGGCCATCCTATCATCCTTTGCTTCATAGTCGCCAGAAATTTGGTTTACCACCAGCTGTGAGTCGCTGTAGACCATTAGTTCGGTGGCCTTCATGTAGAATGCTGTTTTGAGTCCTGCAAGAAGTGCTTCATACTCCGCTTCGTTGTTTGATGCTGGGAAGCCAAGGTTGATTGCTTGCTCCACAACCAGGCCGTCTGGTGAGATGAGGACTATGCCAAGTCCTGCACCATGCCGGTTGGATGCTCCATCCACAAAGAGCTTCCACATCTCTCCAACGAACAATTTCCAGCAAGTGGAGGGGTCAGATGATGTCGTGGGGTCAAAAATGTTGCTGGTGTTTTCTTCAAGGTCCATGCTTGCCGTCTGCTCCTCGCTATCTGATTGTACCAAGTCTTTTTTTGTTGGTGAGTCTTGGTTCGGTGTAGCTTGGTTTACTTCTTCCTTGCTGTCTTTAGTCTGGTCTGCCATGGGATCTGATTGAATATCCTGCACCAGGGGTTGCGCTATTCCGGCGTCAACTTCTATCCCTGGTTTGGTTGTATCAGTCAGGTCGACTGGGCAGATATGATGACTTCCTGGGGTGAATTCTGCGACAAAGTCCGCCAAAGCTTGGGCCTTTATCGCGGTTCTGGGTTGGAACTTGATGTCAAAGTGTCCCAACTCTACTGCCCACTTTAAGATTCGCCCAGAAAAGTTTGCCCTCTCAAATAAAGCTTTTAATGGGAAAGCTGTGAGGACGACTATAGTGTGAGCGTGAAAGTAGTGTGATAACTTTCTTGAGGCCATCATCATGGCCAATGCTAGTTTTTCTAGTGGCAAGTACCTTGTTTCGGCACCCAGCAATGTCTTGCTGACATAATAGATGGGCAGATGTTGGATTCCTTCCACACGGACCAACACTGCGCTAATTGCGTACTGAGAGACTGCCAGGTACAAGAAGAGTTCTTCTCCAGGTATTGGGGTGACCAGCAATGGTGGAGAAGACATGTATTCTTTCAAGCTTTCCAGAGCTTGGTCGCATTCTTCATCCCATTCGAACTTGGCTTTTAGTGCATGGAAGAATGGTCGTAGTCTGTCTGATGACCGGCTTATGAATCGATTGAGCGCAGCTGCCATGCCGGTGAGATGCTGCACTTCTTTCACTAAGTTTGGTCTCTCCAAATCCTGGATTACTTTGATCTGGGAGAGGTCTACTTCTATACCCCGGTTGGTCACAAGGAAGCCCAGGAATTTGCCAGATCCTACTCCGAATGCACACTTGGATGCATTGAGGCGCTACTTGTGCTTCCTCAGGATCTCAAACATCTCGTCTAGGTCCTTGAGATGGTCGTTCTCATTCTTGCTCTTGACCACCATGTCGTCAATGTAAGCCTCCATTGTTCTGCTTAACAATGGTTCAAACATCTTGGTGACCATCCGTTAGAATGTTGCCCCTGCGTTCTTTAGGCCAAAGGGTATGACCTTGTAACGGTACAGTCCTCTTGGAGTTGTAAAGGATGTGACCTCCTAGTCTGGTTCATGTATGGCGATTTGGTGGTAGCCTCTGTATGCATCCAGAAAGCTAAGTCGGTTTTGCCCTGCCGTTAGGTCTACCAGTTGATCTATCCGTGGTAGAGGAAAGCTGTCCTTTGGGCATACCTTCTTGACTGTTTTGTAGTCGACGCAGACACGCCACTTGTCATTCTTCTTTGGCACTACGATTGTGTTGGAGATCCATCTTGGGTAGTGCACTTCTCTAATTGCTCCTGCCTCCAGCAGGTTTCCTACTTCTTCTGCCACTATCTCGGCATGGCGGAGTGCCGATCTACGGGTGCGTTGAATGATTGGTCTGGCGGATGGGTGGACATTGAGTTGGTGCCAGATGAAGTTGGGATTAATGCCTGGCATGTTGTATGGTGTCCAGGCAAACACTTCGATATTAGAGGTTAAAAATTCCAAGACCTCTAATCTCTCAGTGCTGGACAACGATGAACCGAGCAAAAAGAACTTATCCGGGTTCTTTTCATCTATTCTTACCTCTACCAAGTCTTCCACCGCTTTCTGATTAGTTGCTTTGCTTACATCTGTGAATAGTTCATTGCTCTCAGGTTCTTCCACCGAATGAACGTATCCTTTGGCAGCGCAGCTGCCATTCACCGTGATAAAGCATTTCTTGGACATAATCTGATCTCCATAGACCTCTTCAATTACACCAGTATCGTTGGGGAACCGCATTACTTAGTGGTAGGATGATGCCACCGATCGCATGGCATGCAGCCATGTTCTGCCCAAGATGATGTTATAAGTGGAGGGGACCTTTAATACCCAGAACTCCACTTGTTTCGTCACGCTTCCTGCCTTGACTGGGAGGATTATTTTGCCAACGGGCCATTCTGGCATGGAGTTGAATCCAATCAGGGGAGATATGGCAGGTGCCAAGTCTTTATCTTGTAACTTCAACTGTTTAAAGGTGTCGTAGTACATTATTTCACATGAACTGCCTTGGTCTATCAAAATCCGCTTGACGTCAAAGTCCTTGACTCGGAGAGTGACAACCAAGGCATCATTGTGAGGGCAATATATCATTGCCAAGTCCTTATCCGAAAAAGACATAATGTTTGTGGCCTCTGTCTTCCCCTTCTTGATGGCAGGTTGGGCACTTTGTACCTCTCTTAAATGCTCAGCCTTTTTGATTGATCCTCTGAGCTCGCATACACGCTCAGGTTCGAAAACTCCATGTATCACATTGATAAAGCCTTGAGGTGGGGTATCGATTGGCATTCTGTTGGGGTTGTTATGGTCCTGGGGGGCTGGTTGGGCCCCTCCTTCAATGTATTTATCCAGGTGACCTGCTGCCACCAACTCCTCCAGGTGCTGTCTCAATGGTGTGCAATTTTCAATGCGGTGCCCCTTTTCTTTGTGGAAGGTGCACCGTGATCTTTCGTCATAGTCCTGCTGAGCTTCCCCAAGCTTAGCTGGCCATCTGACGAAAGGCTCATCTCGTATTTCACTTAGAATTCGGTAGATCGGTTTCTTGGAGACCGTGGTTATGGCAGTGCGGACTCTCAACCATCTTTTATCCTGGTCCTCACCGTTGTCTCGCCTGCCTCGTCCGTTTCTGCTTGGACGATCTACCGCGTTGACCTTTGTCAAGGCCTTTTTCTCTGGCACTGCGGTGGTGCCAGATTTTGTTTTGGCACGGACACTATCCTCTTCCACCCTGATGTGCTGATGTACTCTTTCCATCAAGGCTTCCATGGTGAGGGGTGGTGTCATGGTGATCGAGTCCCTTAGTCTATTCCCAACTGGAAAGCCTCTTTTGTACTGTGCAATGGCGAGATTGGTGGGGCAGTCCCCAATCTGGTTGAATGTCTCCCAGTAGCAACTATTGTAGGACCTTAGCGTCTCTTTTTCACCCATGTCGGTGGAGAGTACCTGGTCAATCTCCACTGGGGTTTTGGTGTTTGTTCTGAACCTTGTGACAAACACCTCCGCCAATTGCGCCCAGGAGGCTATGCTGCCTTCTGGAAGTTTTTCAAACTAAGTCAAGCCTAGATTGCCAAGGCTTGACGGGAAGAGGATGCACATTAGAGCCTCGTTTCGCCGATATACCGCCATAACCTGGCAAAAGTGGCTTAGGTGAATGTAGGGGTCCGTTTTTTCCTCGTACGTAGTGAATTTGGGCTGAAGGAAGCCTGTATGTAGGGGCGCATTTCCAATTGCCGGAACGAACGGCGAGGTCTGCAGCCTTGCTAATGCTTTGTCCGTCGGTTCGTAGGCAGGGCGTGGTAATGGCATTCCAACCTCGACGCTTCCATGCGATCGAGGAGCCAATCGTTGAAGGGCAAAAACTCTTTGAAGGTCGCGCGCTGTAACAAGCCCGCGGGGGACCTCGCTACAGCTCGGACTCGATTTGTGTAGTTACGGTTCTAAATCTGAACCGAAGAGTCCAAATCCGGCAAATCGTTTTGAGAAAACAGACTTTTTTGAAAGAAGTGCCAAACATGGACTGCTTTGCCAGATACAGAGTCGCCACCTAAATATTTTATTTTGGGAAATTTAGGAAACCCTGACTCGTTGCCAAAGGCCACGTGTCCGTCATCACCAAAGTTGCCTCGGCTCGGGAACTTGGGTACGATTGGGGAAGGTCACTTCGTGAGCACCCCCACTCGCCCGGTCATAGACCGGCCTCTACAAACCATAATATCTATTTTTGAAAACATTGTATGTTCTTATTCCGGTTATTAGCCTAGGTTACTATGTGATGCGCACAGCATACAAGTATAGACTGGATCGCCTAAATTGGAACAAAAATATTTCATGTTCGCTTTTTTGAAAATGGTTTGCTACCCGCAGGTAGGCTTAAAACATTTGATGATTTAATCCAATCCAAGTAACCCAACCTTTACCCACAGGCATTCAGGCAGTTATATCATATAAGCAATTAGCCTCATAGTAAGCATGCTATTCATGGCATTCACTCACACGCATGCAAGGATGCTAAAGCATAAAACTTACCGAGTACTCCAAGCCAAAATAGGAACTCATTAGAAATCATGCATGAATCCTAAGTATACAGAAATGCCTAATGCAACACATGCAAAATGCAACTATAGCAGGCTCGGCTATTCTAAACATGGCATATGAGATGAGACAGCTAACATGTATTCAACTTGGGAATTGAAAGTACAATGCAGTTAGTATGATGCGCCGAGCCCGGTGCATGCAAAACAGATGAATGAATGCAAACATGCCATCATACTGTATGCTAACTGAAATATGCCCTAATCTAACCATCATAAGCGGATAAATAAAAGGGAGAAAGACGTGGGGTTGGAAGACATACAACACACACACGCACACTTATTACAGTTGTGCCCTCGTGCAGAGGGTCCGAATAAATAATATAGTCCCAAATGAAAGAATATTACAGTCCAAATAATACAGTCCAAATAATATACAAATTTCTAATTAATTAATAAATTAACTAAGAAAGCGGTAAAACTGGCATGCAAGCCAGGGACTGCCTTGCTTCTGATGGATGATGCATGTCCGGGTTGTCTTGCGCGGGAATCCACCGGGATGCCCCAATTAGCCTCTGTTTAGCAGTTGTTCTTGGAAAGCGTCCCAAGTCCCGGAAAATTGCTGATTCCTGATTTTGCTGCAACAGAGAGCAGGAAAGGGGCATAGCAGTGTATTTTCACAGATATATGCATGCCTCGATCCTCGTGCCATCAATCACGCATACCGAGGCATGATGGCCGAGGAGTCGAATTGCACAATTTAATGTAGGATGAATGCACATGAAAACATAACAAGACCTAACTCCATCATGGATGATCCGGAGTGACGGTGACTGGGAAATTGAGACACATTCCGTCACTCGGAGTACGAAATGCACCTCGTTTCCCGTGGCCGGGTTAACTCCTATCCCGAACACGATGCAATATGCATGACATGCAACTAAGATGCAATCCTAACATACACCATACTATGAAAATGAGATGCCTCGAAATGCGTGCACACGGGCACGCAAATCGAGAAAATGACAGAATGCAATCTAAGATACAACCTAGTATGCACTATGCTATGAAAATGAGATGCCTCGAAATGCGTGCACACAGGCACGCAAATCGAGAAAATGACAGAATGCAATCTAAGATACAACCTAGTATGCACTATGCTATGAAAATGAGATGCCTCGAAATGCGTGCACACGGGCACGCAAACCGAGGCGATGGTATACGCAATGTAAATGACATGCAAACAAGATATGGGCGTATACCAACATGAGCGAGCCTCAGGCACACTCACATAGGATGCCGATGGATGAAAATGAATTGCCTCGAAATGCGTGCACACGGGCACGCAAATCGAGGCGATGACATACGCAATGCAAATGACATGGAAACAAGATATGGGCTTATACCAACGTGAGAGAGCCTCAACCACACTCACATAGGATGCCGGTGGATGAAAAATGACGTGCCTCGAAATGCGTGCACACGGGCACGCAAACCGAGGCAATGACAGAATGCGATGCAATGACATGGAAAATGCAATATGGGTTTATACCAACATGAGAGAGCCTCATCCATACTCACATAGGATGCCGGTGGATGAAAAATGACGTGCCTCGAAATACATGCACACGGGCACGCAAACCGAGGCAATGACAGAATGCGATGCAATGACATAGAAATGGAAAGCAATCATTCTAATAGAATTTCAGCACTAAAATTCGGGGGAAAACAGTCCCAAAATGAGGCGAAATGACACTAAATGCATGGAATTGTCCCGAAATGCGAATTTAGGCACCCGAAATGGCCTATAGCTATGCCAAACATGCACAATATGGACATGTCATGCAAAGATAGAAGCTAGACAGTCCCAAAAAAGGCACTTTCACAGTTATAAACATGGCCAAACAGCAGACATAGGTAGGGCAAAAATGGCATGCAAGAATAGGGGCCAAAAGAGGGGTAATGAAGCAAGTGATATAAGGAAAATCCAAACTGAAAAATTCCCTTCTACAACACTGAAGAGGGACCAAAAATATGCACATTTACAGTTTATGGAAGTCTCAAAATCAGTATACAAACATGATAGAAATGCGATGCAAAATGAGGCTCAAAAGTGGCTATAACATGAGGTATGCAAAATATTCACCAAACAGACAAAGACCCTTAATAAAACATGTATAATGGGCCAAAATAAGCACTTTTTCAGAACTGTAAAATGGCTAAAAATAAAAGCATGATAGGCTAACTAAACATGCAAGAATGGGGAATAAAAGAGAGATATAACATGAAGTGGCATATGGAGGCCCCAAACCATGAAAGGACCTAAATGAAACATGAAGAATGGACCAAAATAAGCACTTTTTCAGAACTGTAAAATGGCCAAAAACAAAATCATGGTAGGCTGCCATTGCATGCAAAAATGGGACCAAAAGGGGAGTATAAAGGTAAGTTCAACATGGAAGTCCCAAATGGTGTTGAGCCCTTCTTCAATATTGAAGAGGGGCTCAAAATAAGCCTAATATCAGTTTACAATATGCTCCAAAATAGATTAATCATGGGCCAAAAATAGCATGCAAGATTATGACATATAAGAGGATCAATGAAGCAAGTGCATCATGGAGGGCTCAAACAGGGTTGAGCCCTTAATGAAAAGTGAAGATGAGCTCAAAAGAGGGCCTCTTACAGTTAGGGCCGGAGCTTGAAACAAAAAGCATATAGGGCTTACAAATGGATCAAGAAAAAGGGTCAAAGAGGAGAAATGTTACTCACCCTTGAAGAGTCAAGCTTTTGTTGCTTCTTGGACCAATTTGCAGCTCCTTTAGCCTTTGAGAAGCCCTCATTGTTGCTGGAAATGAAGTGGTGATGGTAGAGCTTGGTGGTGTAGAAGAAATGGTGATTAGGGACTTGGAAGTTTTTTAGGAAATGAGAGGGATAGAGAGGGATTTGTCTATGGAAGCTTGAAGACAATTTTTTCTAACCCCAACATATGATATGGCTTGTTGGTTATAAGGGCAAAAAAAAGGGGTGTAAAGGTGGGGGAAAAGGAGGGCAACTTTCTCCCACAAAATATCCCCCGGATATTGATATTTTCTGGGGGATAAAGCTCCACAGCTGTAAAGTGAACAGTGCAAGGATCTCGGCCGGCCAGTTACTTTGGCTGCAGGTGGCCGGTCGGCCACACCCCCTAGCCGGTCGGCTAGGGGTCAAAAGGGTCAAGCAGATTTAGTGGCCGACCACCACATGATGGTGTCCTCCCATGTGTGTACATCACAAATATGTGGTTCAAAGTTCAAGAATGTGGGTCCAAGGGGTTCAACATTAGCCCGGAAAGAGGGGTTCAAAAGGGTCAAATTGAATTAATGGCCGGCCACCATTTTTTAGGGTCCTCCCATGTGTGTACATCACAAATATGTGGTTGAAAGTTCAAGAAGATGGCCCCAAGATGTTCAACATTAGCCCGGAAGGAGGGGTTCAAAAGGGTCAAATTGAATTAATGGCCGGCCACCACTTTTTAGGATCCTCCCAAGTGTGTACATCACAAATATGTGGTTGAAATTTCAAGAAGATGGCCCCAAGGTGTTCAACATTAGCCCGGAAGTGTGAAAAACGGGCGCCGGAGGGCGTCGGAGGATGTATAACTGGTTGCTGCAACAATTACTGGCCTTTCACCCTTCTGTGACCTCCCCGGTGATAAAATAGAGGTACCTGCCAAAAATGAACGAAAACCGTTGCAAAACGAATGCTCGGGGACCAAAACGCGCAGTTCGAGGTCCCGAAAATGGGCTGTTAAGCACCGAAAGTGGCATTCGGCCACGAAGTGGGTTTCTTAGACCCCAGTGTCCTTCAAAAGGGAGAAAATAGGAAGTATGCCAAAAACCGGAGCAATAGGAGATGGTTAGGCGGTCCCGAACCGAGGCACACGGCCTGACGGCTCCGAAAACCGGAAACCGGACTCCGAAATGGGAAAAATGGCCTACGGCCACCAAATGTAGCCCACGGACATTGAGAGATGGTCTACGGGACCTCTCCCTCCCCTCAGAAAAAGAAACAAAGAAAAACGAGCCTGGTTCGCAAACCGAGGCAAAGTACAAAAGAGGGTTCGGAAGTCCGGAGGCAGGGCTCACGGCCGCAACTCTGAAACTTCTGAACGAGCACATTATGCAACATCACCAAGCGCTCAATCAGTGACGTCTGAGTCTTAAAGTCGGTCAAAAATGGGGTGTCTACAGTTGCCCCTCTTTGACAGAACTCGAAAGTCATAAGTGACGGGAGTGAATGTCAAAGCCCAGAGACGACTCATTTTTGACAAGGCCGAAGACTTAGACAAACGTACAAGATAAACAGAAATGTGCCCGCAGGCATGCCCGTAGGCAGGGGCAAAATGCAAATGATATGCAAAGAGTCGGAGGTAACCCAATGATCATGTAAATGCAGCAAGCTGTAATGAGGCAAATATTCGCAAATAGATGCAACAGTTTTAAGCAAGAATGCAAAGCAACAACTACATTTCATGCAGTTAAGAAATGCGGAGGATTATTCAATCCCCGCCACGTCTCACACGGAGAAGATACGATACCTGCGCGATTCGTCTGGTCGTACCAGCCTCAATTGAACCGTACATACAATATCGTGCCTGTAAAAGAGAGAAATTGCAACAAGTACAATATGCTACCAGCATATATTTAATGTGATTCCGAAAGGTCGACACACGCAGTGCCGGTGAGTGAATGTATCGCAATGCAAGAGTGGAACATGCGTGACAACGTATGCTCAAACATAGAGGTATGCCAATATCAAGAAGTGTGCATAAAAATGAGAGTATGCTCATGAGAATGCAAGTTATGTGCATGATAGTACAAAACGAGCATAAATCAGGGTGTTCATTTGTTACGAAACAACGAGTATGGAAATGCGTGTTTCGGTGAAGGCAACTCGATCGCGGCCTTCGATCCGCTTCCCGGAAAGGCTACAACTCATTCAAAAAGGATATACTTCGATTTCGATGAATGATGATGAGACATATGTCAGAACTTGAAGCTGAAGTCCCGGCGGAGCTATTTCGCGACCGGAAGTGTACTTTTCTTAAACTTTTTCAGGTCCCGGGAACTCCGATCTTCCTCAAAATTTGCAGGGAGCTAGGTGAGTCTGTGAGGGGCATGGCCGGCCGTTTATCTTCCCAAGGGGAGGTCACCGACCGGTTTTCCATAAAGTAAAAGGCTGGCCGGCCGGTTTTCCAAAAAGGAAATGGCTGGCCGGCTAGTAAAGGTGGCCGGTCGGCCATCTGCCCAAATCCGGGGGCACTTTGGTCTTTTTACCTTCTTTCTTTATGCTCCTTCAACCAAGACCTTGAGCCTATATAAGGCAGCCGAGATCTTCCCCTTTCTCACCTTCTACACCACTTTCTTCTCCAGATCTGAGTTCTATACGCGTTTTCCAACGCCCCACGCAAATTGTTTCCGCAAAAATATTCAGTTTTAAACACTTTGAAGCGATTAAATTTCGGTTTCAGAGCTTCTTTTCTCATTTTCGCCACTTGAGGTAAGTTTGTCTCAGTATTTGGAAGATTTTCTCAGGAGTTGACTTTTGTTGACTTTTTCATTTCCCGAGAGTTGACTTTTGTTGACTTTTTCCAATTTTGGCTCATTTTCGCTCATTTTTGCTCCTTTTGCAGATTCTTTGAAAATGGCGGGCAATTCTCCCCACGGCGGAGGCTTTCCAGGTGCCGGGGACGATTTTGATCCCATGACTCTACCCCCGAGGACCCGACCTTTTATTCCCGGGAGGTACCATCCGCCAGCACATGTCCTCCCTCGTGCCGTCTTCCGTCACTTCACTAGCTTTGACGAGCGAGAACCCGGGGATCTGCTTCTCCGAGAGCCAGAGCATCACCTCTCTCATGAGGCCCGAGAGGTATTTACTTCATTTTCTGTATTTTTTGTACATTTCGCACCTTTGCCATGCTTGAACACGCAGTTTAGCTTATGACATAGTACTTTGCTTGCATCCTGAACATGTAGTTTCAACACTCGAATTTCTGAACACTCGGCTCATTAATTAATTGCGAACACACAGTACACATTAGTTTAGAGGTGAACACACGGCTCAAACACTGATTTGTCGAACACACAGCCCGAATTCGAAAGTGAACACACAGCCCACACTTTAAATTTTCTGAACACACAGCCCAGATTAGAACTGCGAACACGTAGCCCACACTGATAGAAAGTTGAACACGCAGCCCAAACTTCAAATTTTCTAAACACGCAGCCCAGGTTAGAATAGTGAACACGCAGCCCACGCTAGTTGAAATTCGAACACGCAGCCCAAACTTCAAATTTTCTGAACACGCAGCCCAGATTAGAATAGTGAACACGCAGCCCACGCTAGTTGAAATTCGAACACGCAGCCCAAACTTCAAATTTTCTGAACACGCAGCCCAGGTTAGAATAGTGAACACACAGCCCACGCTAGTTGAAATTTGAACACGCAGCCCAAACTTCAAATTTTCTGAACACGCAGCCCAGATTAGAATAGTGAACACGCAGCCCACAGTAGTTGAAAGTTGAACACGCAGCCCAAACTTTAAATTTTCTAAACACGCAGCCCAGATTAGAATAGTGAACACGCAGCCCACACTGATAGAAAGTTGAACACGCAGCCCAAACTTTAAATTTTCTGAACACGCAGCCCAGATTAAATAGTGAACACGTAGCCCACACTGATAGAAAGTTGAACACGCAGCCCAAACTTCAAATTTTCTGAACACGCAGCCCAGATTAAATAGTGAACACGCGGCCCACAGTAGTTGAAAGTTGAACACGCAGCCCAAACTTCAAATTTTCTGAACACGCAGCCCAGATTAAATAGTGAACACGCAGCCCACAGTAGTTGAAAGTTGAACACGCAGCCCAAACTTTAAATTTTCTGAACACGCAGCCCAGATTAGAATAGTGAACACGCAGCCCACGCTAGTTGAAATTCGAACACGCAGCCGAAACTTCAAATTTTCTGAACACGCAGCCCAGATTAAATAGTGAGCACGCAGCCCACACTGAAAGAAAGTTGAACACGCAGCCTAAACTTTAAATTTTCTGAACACGCAGCCCAGATTAAATAGTGAACACGCAGCCCACGCTAGTTGAAATTCGAGCACGCAGCCCAAACTTCAAATTTTCTGAACACGCAGCCCAGATTAGAATAGTGAACACGCAGCCCACGCTAGTTGAAATTCGAACACGCAGCCCAAACTTCAAATTTTCTGAACACGCAGCCCAGATTAGAATTTGCATGTAGCTTATTTCACTTCATCGGTACACAACCCATTTCATTTTATCGGCACGCAGCCCAGTTCATCTCATTGGCACGCAGCCTAGTTCACTTCATCGGCACACAGCCCATTTCATCTCATTGGCACACAGCCCAGTTCACTTCATCGGCACACAGCCCATTTCATCTCATTGGCACACAGCCCAGTTCATTATTGACACACGTATTCATTCTGAATGCAGGTTGGTTCCCGCAGCGTACGGGGGTATGGTTCCACCGCCGCACGGGACTGGTACGTTGAGCTCTCGGAGGCCGTCCGAGATTTGGTAGACTTGGCAGGATTCGGGGCTTTCTGCGTTGGGTTGTCCCGTTGCTCTGCCAGGAGGACTCTGATGGCAGCCTTGGTAGAGAGATGGTGGGACACCACCAACTCCTTTCATTTCTCTGCTACCGGGGACATGACCATGACGCCTCTAGACTTCGCTGTATTGACTGGCTTGGACATAGGAGGTTGGCCCATCCCCTATGATGAGGATATGGGCGAGTGGGAGGCCGCTTGGATGTATCTATTGGGGGCTCGCCCGCCTGTTGACAGGGTTTCTAGGAGAGTCTGATACACTTGGTTCTCTTCCCACTTCCGGCGGGCGGAGATGGTGCCCGAGACTCCTGAGGAGACGGAGCAGTACGCCCGTGGTTTCCTTATGTTCCTCTTCGGGACTACTCTGTTCGCCGATAGAGGGAACACAGTCGGGCTATACCTGCTGAGCGCTCTGGTTGACCTATCACAGGTCCATCGATATGATTGGGGTGGCGCCGGCCTGGCTACCCTTTACTTTTATATGAGCGCGACCTCCCGTGGGCGGGGAGATTTACTTGGTGGCTACTGGAGAGCCTGGGAGGTACTTTTCTGTCCTCTTGATTTACATTTCTGCTCTTCATTACTTGTACATTGCACACACAACGCACTTTTACAGTCTGTATTTTGCTCTCAGCATTTCGTACTTACATTCTGCACTGCTTTTCTCAGCTATGGGTCTATGTATACTTCCCAGCATTAGCCCCAGAGTTGGAGGTGGCAGGGGTTCCCATGACCCCATACTCACTAGTGTTCGAGGGCCCGCACCGGCCGAGACCCCGAGAGACCCTCATTTACCTGCGACAGTACTTTGACACTGTGCGACATTCGGAGGTACTTCAGAACTTTCAATTCCTTTCATTTTCATCTTTGATTTGCTCTGTATATTCCCGCTCTCTGATTGGTTTATGCATTTATCATCCGCAGATCTCATGGCAGCCTTGGGCGCCCCTGGGTGATGGTCTCCGACTTCAGTATACCGGAGGGTCGGACATCTCCCAGTATAGGGTCCTGCTCGAGGGGCCGGTTGGCAGGGCATGGTTTCTGGGGGAACACTTTCTGCGCCAGGTATGGGGGTATCTTTCTCAGGATCCTCCCGCAGTACCCCCAGTCAGTATGCGGATTGCTGACAGGCTCTCTTACTCGGAGGTAGTCGGCGCTATGCTGGGTAGCGATGCTTTATTATATCTTGAGGAGGGGGACTACGCCACTTACCGTCACATATATTTGATGCCTCCATTGACGGGAGCTCGCACCCCGATGACGAGGCCTGCCGGTATGTCATCCTTGGGCCAGGCCCGAGCTCGGGCTGCAGACGCCCCTTCTACTAGTAGGGCTGGTACATCGAGAGGTGGGGGTAGATCGGTTCCTCCAATTCTGTCGACTTATCCTCATCCTGGATGGCCAGATATGCCGACTGAGTTGATGGCGTGGCAGTATGGGGCTATCTCTCCGACCCCGATCCCGCTAGAGCCTCCGATGCCCAGTGATCGATACGCCATTGATCCTGACTCACCGTTGGTATGCTCCACTGTTTTTCATTCATCATTCAGATGTTTAGACATTCTTTTGTTCACTGATGATTATGAGCTCATATTCGCAGCCACCGCGAGGGTACATGGAGGAGGTGGTTGGACTGGTGGCCACACTCGAGGGCATGGTCCTGCATAGGGAGGCACAGTTGTCTGTCGCGGGCATTCAGGTATCCTTCAGTTTTCTGGCATTTATCATACTTCTGATGACATGTTGATTTCTACTACATCGATAGACTACTTGTGTAGAGCACATCTGACACACACCCCACTTGGACACTGTATTTACATGCACCTACTTCACGTAGCTTTTGCTTGTATCTGCATCTGATGTATATATTTGGACTGATGTATTTGAATTGAACTTTTTGTTTTCAGATGCCTTCATGGTCCGGTTAGCCGCAGGCCAGGCCACCTGGGCCTCCTTGGGGAGCTGGGCCATCTGGGCCTTTTCAGGGAGTTGGGTCACCCGGGCCTTTTCAGGGGGCGGGGCCATCCCGGCCTTTCCGAGGAGCTGGGCCATCTAGGCCTTTTTGAGGAGCTCGAGGAGGGCCTGTCCGCAGACGCAGGGCTCACGTTGTAGAGGCGGAGCCTGATGAGGAGGAGGAGGATGTTGAGGAGGAGGAGGAGGCTACCGACCGTCAGTCAGAGACATCTGCTGAGGAGGGGGGCTCCGGTCTTGGTTCGGGGAACAGAGGCGAGGCTGAGGGGGATCCTGAGGATGACAGCTCCGACTCAGATGATGATGATGGTGCAGAGGTTGTCCCGCAGAAGAGAATGAGGAGTGCTTCTCGTTCCCGCTCCCGAGGACATTGATGTTGCTATTTCCTGCTTTATTTTTCTTTTTGCTAGTAGTTTGTAGCACTTTGCACATTGTTAGGCAGTTTTATTTTTTGTAAAACTTGTACCTTTGTTCGTTGTAAAGCATGATGGAATGAAATAGCTTTTGAAAAGGTGTTTGTATTTTAAACTTTTAGCATCGTATCGCATCATTTATTTCGCACAAAAAAAGAATTTGAATGGGAATGTGCATTGTGTAATCACCAAGTCAGGTAGTGAACCGACGCAACAAACTAAGCAACTCAACTTACTAAGATATAACAGAACCTTTAGCAAGTTTACAACTCGATAAACAAAATGCAATAACGTTCACAACGCAAATAAACAAGACTTAAACAAAGATTGCTTAAACAGAGCGCAATGACTCAAAAACACGAAACACGTCCGCTCGACAAACAACTCGATAAGCAAAACAACAACTCGATAAACAAAACTCAGCAACAACAGAGCGTACTTCTGACGATCTGGGCATCGGAACGCATCCGAAACAGAGGGAAATGAAGGTCTTTGACTCTCCCGTTGCACGGAAATGCTTGGAATTTTCCTTCGAAGGGTAAAACAGGGCCAAGGGGATACACTGCAGCATTGCCGGCCACCTTTGGGAGCCGGCCGGCCAAATTTGTGGAGAGAGATAGCTGGCCGGCCAGTTTTGTAAAAAGTAAATGGCTGGCCAGCCAGAAAAGGTGGCCGGCCGGCCACTTAGTCCTGCAGCCACCTGATTTTTGACACGTGTCCCCGTGAATAGTGTTTTTCCCTCTATAAAAGCCTCAACTTCGGGAACATTCATTTCATCTTACTTTTAGACAAAGATGGAGGCGTTTCTCGCTGAAAATCTCACATCTTGGATCTCTTCTTTGGATGGCTCGGAAAAGCTGAACTTCCGGGGTTTCGGCTTGAATGCACTATTCACGCTGAGCCGTACTCCGCTACAGTTCCCTTTTCTCCATGCCGCGGCAAGGTTCTGGAACCCAGTGACGCACATTTTTAGCTTTGGCGGCCAAGAGATGTGTCCGACTTTCGAAGATTTTCAGGTTTTGATGGAGTCTGAATGCTCTGAGGTGATCTTGCCCCAGCTCCGTTTTGGCCATGCTCAGGTTTTAGGGCGGATGTGTGGGCTCACGGCGCATGACGCTCGATCTCTGATCTGCAGTGAGGAACTGGACATCCTCGGCTTGATCCATCGTTTTTCCGACGCTGGTGACCGCAGCAACCATTATTGGCAGGGTTTCCGGCAATACGCCCTCTACTTATGTTTGTTGTCTCACTTCCTGCTTTCCTCGGGCTTTGGCGGGGCTAGCATTCGCCTGATTGAAGTCGCCCAAGGCTTGAGAGAAGGGAAGAGCTGTATTGCCATGACCTTGGCCGAGACACTGATGGGCTTAGATTCTGTCTATCGCCAGGAGGCGACTAGGTTTGCTGGGAGTCCATTGCTGCTGCAGGTAATATTTCCCACCCGACCTCACATATATATTTGCTCACATCACTCGACCCTCAGGCTCGGTTTTTCTCACAAAACCCTTGTCTTACTTTTCTCTCATCGTACATCTCTCTGTTCTTTATTCTCTCATTTTCCATCCCTCCCCTAGGTATGGTTAATGGATAAGTTGCAGGTTGTGGACTCTTGCCCAGCTTATTCAGCTCGAGGCTACTTCTTTCGACAGCGCCTATTCAATTCTCTTGACGAAAGGTGGTGGTTCGATTGGATGTGCAACTTGTCCGCAGACGGCATTGCTTGGCGTTGTCCTTGGCTCAGCCTCCCAACAATGAGCTATAGTATGTCTCGGCTGATTGGGATCCAATTGATTGGTCTAACCCACTGCGCATTCTATTTTCCGTTCCGGTTCCTGCGTCAGTTTGGTCATGATCAGACCTGCCCACCGGAGGGGATTGAGTACCCAGCCGCTTTCCCGGTCCGGGGTGCACAGCTTGCCCGATATGCCACAGCATGGAGGACTAGAGAGCTCCTGGCCCCTGCTTCCACTTTCAGTTGCACTTTGTCCGATGAGTGCTTGGATTGGCTCAATGAGGAGGCACAGGTTGGGCCTAGCTTGGCATCAGATGCTTCGTCCAGCTCTGGGAGGGGACGCAGAGATACTTGATTCAACTATGCCCCAAATTTATTGCTTTATTAGTATTTTCAAGTTTTCTTTATGAATGTACTTAAAAAAGCAACTTCGATTGTAATGCAAGAGCAGGAGAACTCAGTTTTAAAATCAATGAAATTGAAGGTTATGGTACTGAAAATTTTCCGCTTTTGGTCCAAAAATGGTCTTAGTCGTAAAAAGATTGATTTGAACAAAGTCAACTTTTATTAAAACTTTTCAAAACTATTTTCGATGTGGATCAGAACTGGACACGCCGGAGATCTGTCATTGAGATGCACAACCCCAGATCCCTGCAACTGGAAAGTTGCCCCTAGTCTAAAGAACAATGCGGCACTTCACAGCAACGGAAAGTTGCCCCTAGTTTGAACAGCTTTGCACCGTCGCGGCAACGGAAAGTTGTCCCTAGTCTGAACAGCACTGTACCGGAGGTCGCGATAAATGCTGATGGATAAAGATGCCTGAGATGATCGAAATGGACAGAGTTGATCGGGGAAAAGTTTATGGCTGAACTTCAAGGTGAAGTTGCCTACGTATCCCAAAGATGGGAATCAAGCCTTACGTAGTTCAGGCCGAGGTTCACTCGAGTATTTTCACTCTCCTTTTCCGCTCTAACTTTTGCCAAGGCCGCCCTTTGCGGGTTTTCAACCTTGCGAGCTCAGTTTTTATATTTTCTAATTTTTTGTGCTCTGACTTTTGCCTAGGTTGCCCTTTCGGGTTTTCGGCCTAGCGAGCCTCTCAAGGATAGTATTTCTTCAACTTGTCCATATTGATTGGTTGTGAGAACTCCAAGCCATCTAGATCCATCAGAACCACAGCTCCACCTAACCAGATAGCTTTGATGATGTAAGGACCAGTCCAATTGGGTTTGAACTTGCCCCTTGGGTCGTGGATGGGAGCTCGGTTGTCTTTGAGCACCAAATCTCCTTCTTTCAGATTCCTGGACTTAACCTTCTTGTTGAAAGCCCGGGCAATTCTGCGTTGATAACCTTGGATGTGGTACAGTGCTTTCAGTCTTCTTTCATCAAAGAGCATGAGTTCTTCGAATCTGCTTTGCTGCCAATCTACTTCGGCTATCTGGCATTCAACCAATACTCGTAATGACGGAACCTCAATCTCAATGGGTAGAACAACCTCCATTCCATAGACCAATGAATATGGAGTTGCTCCAGTAGAAGTCCTGATTGAAGTCCTGTAGCCCCACAGAGCAAATGGCAGCTTGTCTGGCCAATCCCGATAGGTTCCCACCATCATCTGCAGTATATGCTTGATATTCTTGTTGGCGGCCTCAACCGCTCCGTTGGTCTGCGGCCGGTATGTAGATGACTTATGGAAAGCCACATTGTATTTCTCCAACAAGTCTATCACTTCTTTCTTGAAATGGGAACCATTATCTGAAATTATCTCGTTTGGCACCCCGTAGCGACAGATGATGTTGTTTCTGATGAACTTTGCGACGTGCGACGCCTTCAACACCGCGTATGATTGGGCCTCGACCCACTTTGTGAAATAATCTATCGCTACTAGGATAAACTCATGCCCGTTTGACCCCTTCGGGGTAACAGCTCCGATCACATCAATTCCCCAGACCGAAAAAGGCCATGGTGAAGTCATGTTGTACAGCTTTGACGGCGGGATGTTCATGCGGTTTGCATGAATTTGACACTTGTGGCATCGCCGAACAAAACTAATACAATCCTCCTCCATGGTTGACCAGTAGTAGCCCTGTCTGAGGATCTTTCTGGCCAGCATTACTCCATTCATGTGTGCACCGCACTCCCCCCCATGGATGGCTTCCATCAGGCGTTTCGACTCTTCAGCTTCTATACAGAGCTTATGCATTCCCAGATGACCCCTTTTGTACAGCTTACCCCCGCAGATAATGAACTGAGCAGCCATTCTTCTGATGGCCCTCTTATCCTTGGCATTTGCCCCTGGTGGATATGTCTCCTTTTCCAAGAAGTTCCAGATGTCGTAATACCAGGGGTTGCCGTCTTGAACCTCATCTATGGCAGAAATCGACTCGTATGCTGGCGTAAACTTTTGATCAATAATGACTGGACGCATCCGGACTCCGGACGGGATGTCTATCATAGAAGATAGAGTTGCTAGTGAATCTGCGAACCTGTTGTTCTCTCTTACAAGGTGGGTGAAATTTAGCTTCTCAAACCGAGGAATTAGCAAATCCAAGGTTTGGTGGTAAATTATCATCCTTTCCTCCTTGACTTTCCAATCTCCTTTTGCTTGAGACACAATAAGGTTCGAGTCCCCAATGACGTCCAATCGTCTTGCCCCTAGTTCTAGGGCTGCTTCCAGGCCAGCAATACATGCCTCATACTCTGCCTCATTGTTCGAGACTTTGAACCGGAGCTTGAATGCTAAAGGGATACGAGAATCGTCAGGCGCTATCAGTAACACCCCTATCCCATACCCATACTGGTTTGACGCTCCGTCAAAGTACATCGTCCAAGTTTCATCTTCGACGTGCAGAATGGCTTCATCTGGGAATAGATACTCAACCGCTTCATCCCCCTCAACCGGGTGGTCGGCAAGGAACTCCACTACCGCTCTCCCTTTTACTGACTTGCGCGTTACATACTTCAAATCAAATTCGGAGAGCAACAGCAGCCAACGAGCTAGCCTACCCGTAAGTGCTGGTTTCTCGAAGAGATATTTGATGGGATCCAAACGCGAAACCAACATTACAGAGTGAGCTAACATGTAGTGCCGCAGCTTCCTGGTTGCCCATACCAAGGCCAAACAAGCCTTCTCCAGCGGTGTATAGCGGGTCTCGTAATCCAGCATCTTTTTGCTCAGATAGTAGATGGCTCTTTCCACTTTGTCTTCTGACTCTTGCGCGAGCATGCAGCCCATGGTAGTCTCAGTTACCGAAAGGTACAATATCAACGGTCTCCCCGGCTCTGGTGGTGACAACACGGGCGGGTTCTGTAGATACTCTTTGATCTGCTCAAAAGCTGCTTGACATCGGCCGTCCCATTGGAATTTCTTTCCTTTCTTCGGGAGACTAAAAAGTGGTTCACAAGTCAAGGTTAATTTAGAAATAACTCGTCTTATGAATTGCACTTTACCCAGAAAGCCTCGCACCTCCTTTTCAGTCCTTGGTGATGGCATTTCTAAGATGGCCTTGATTTTGGAAGGGTCGACCTCGATGCCCCTTTGTGTAATCAGAAACCCTAGCATCTTCCCTGCTGTAACACCAAACGTGCATTTCTGGGGATTCAGTCGCAGTCGAAACTCTTTGATCCTCTGAAAGAATTTTTGTAAGGCGGTGTAGTGGCCCTCTCTTTCTTTGGACTTGACAATCATGTCGTCCACATACACCTCGACCTCTTTATGGATCATATCATGCAATATTGTAGTTGTTGCCCATTGATACGTAGCTCCAACATTTTTCAACCCGAATGGCATCACTCTATAACAATATGTCCGCCACGGGGTAGTGAACGCAGTCTTCTCCCGGTCTTCGGGTGCCATTATTATCTGATTATAGCCTGAGAAACCATCCATAAACGAAAGCAAGGCGTGTCCTGCCGTGAAATCCACCAATTCATCAATGTGTGGCAAGGGAAAATCGTCCTTCGGACTGGCCCTATTCAAATCTCTGAAGTCTACACAGACCCGAATTCTGCCGTCCTTCTTTGGCACCGGAACAATGTTGGCCAACCAAGTTGGATATTCAGATACCAGCAGGAACCCTGCGTCAATTTGCTTGGTGACCTCTTCCTTAATTTTGAGAGCCCAGTCCGGGCGAATTCTTCTGAGTTTCTGTTTGACAGGGCGGGGCTCGGGATCAAGAGGGATCCGGTGCTGTACAATCTCAGGATCGATTCCAGGCATGTCTTCGTAGGACCACGCGAAAACATCTTTGAAATCTTTTAATAAAGCGACTAAGCGCTCGCGCTCCTCCGAAGACAACGTGGACCCGATCTGGACTAGCCGCGGGTCCTTCTTAGTACCAACATTCACAGTAGTGATTTCATCCATTAAAGGTTTAACAAATCTTTCCTGCTCTTGATCAATTAATCATTGCAAAACTGGGGGAATTTCTCCCTCGTTGTTTTCATCAAAATTTTGAAAATCCTGATTTAAGCAATAAATCAAAAGCACAGAAAAATACTCAGAAACCACATCCACATCATTCTCATTAAATATTTCCAAGCCGTCAGATTCCTCTGTTACAACAGACTCAAAAGAAAATGAAAATGACGACCTAGACAGGACTGTGGCATCCGGGTTATCACCCCAGGAATACTGGACTCAGACTCAGTCGAGCTGGAATCTGATTCCGACACACAAGATTCGGTAGAATCAGATTCCGGCTCACTACCTGACCCGGAACTGCTGGATAAAAAGCCTTCTTCATATTGCCAGATGAGAGAAGGTGCGATAGATGCATCCAAGATCGGCGCTGGAAAGCCCGCAGCTATTTCATCTCCAATCATAGAAACCGAAGAGTTATCCCCCAAGCACTCTTGGTCGATCGGAGGATCTGATAGTAGACTCGCCAGTGCTACCCCCATTTCAAGCTCTGTGCTCTCAGGCTCCACTACTTCACATTGCTCAACCTCAGTTGGTGGGTCTGTCTGCGTTTCGGCAACGTCATCCCCAGATAATTGTATGTCGAAGAAGATTTCAAAACCAGGCACGCGCTTCCCCTCCGCGTTTAGCCATGGCTCCGGGAAGCCGCAGAATGGAAAATCTTCCCCCTCTCGGACGAAGCGTCCGTTTAGGTTACCCCAGATGGGCCTATGCATTAACTCAAATGGCTTCCCGGCCTTCTTTGCTCTGGCCCTTCCGGCCATTTCTTTCCCTTTCCTCACCCAGTCCTCTTTGGTGGGCAGATAACCCAGTCCAAAGGCGTGAGGGTTGTGTGGCACTTCGGCCAACACTGAGACGCCCTTCCGGCCACTTCTCCCTAATCCCATCCCGGGAGTATGTTTTAGCTTGTTCATGAGGTAGATAGATTGAGCACTAACGTACATACCCTCATTCACAGCCATGACATTCTGCACCACTTGAGCCTCGGCCAAAGTGAACCCCGACAAAAACACATCCTCCGTGCCGTGCTCGATCTCCAAGACGGGTGTGGACACTTCCGGCGGCGGATGGATTGATGAATTCCCAAAAACGATCGCTACCCCTTTCCCGTGAGGGTACTTTAGCATCTGATGTAGAGTGGAAGAGATTGCTTTGACCTGGTGCAACCACGGTCGCTCCAAAAGTAGGTTAAAGGTTGCGGGAACATCCAAGATATGAAATTCAATACTGTGTTGTCCTGGACCAACCTTGGTTTGAATTTTAACAGTCCCCATCACTTCTCTGCTAGTATTGTCGTATGCTCTGATCACTTGGGTAGTCGGGACGAAGTCCGCGGGTTTTAACCCGATTACATATGCCGTTCTGGTCGGGCAGACATTAATCACAGACCCGGTATCAACAAGTACCACTGGTATCCACTTATCTCTACATTCCACAGAAATATAGAGAGGTTTGTTATGATTTGTGCCCTCAGGCGGTAGTTCCTTGTCCGAAAAGGTTAATGCCGGGGAACCTCCTCCCGGAAAAACCAGCCCAACCAGCTGTTCAGGCATGGTGTCTATGGAGAGTTTGGACTTGTCCATAGCAGATAGGACAGCTTCTCTATGTACTCGTGATGCCATTAGCAGTCCCCAGATGGAGATGTCTGCTTGTATCTTCTTTAATTGTTTCAGCACAGCTTCCTCTTCAATCTGCTTCTCCTTCTGTTTCTCCGCTTCTCTATCCTTCCCGGATGCCTCGGGTTGGTCCAGGTGTGGGGGTTTGAAGTACCGCCCACTTCTTGTCATATGGTCAACCTCATCGAGGTACCAAGTGTCATCCGGTTGATTATTCCCCCAGTCTTCATCCGTGTGGGCAAGACATAATTCATCGTCTTCCCACCACATTCCGTCGGTAGCCAACAGACACCTGTCTGGCTCCGGTTTAGTTGCACTCGCAGTACTCCCTGTCCACATGCTCGCAGCATTCTCTATCTTCGTGCACACAGCACTTTCAGTCCCCTCAGGGCCTTTAGCTTTCCTAATTCTCTCAGCCTCCTCAAACTTTTCTCGTTCCAGCTGCATCAGTACAGCTGTTTGTTCAACAATTCCCGTATCCATAATGCCCATGTCTCAAGCGGAATTCTTAGCACCGGCGCTCTCCGGCGATACAACTTGACTTTCGGCCATTCCGGCCACAACTGATACCTCTGCCCCTGCCGGGCTCTGTTCTGGTTGGGCTTCCCCCACTGCATCTGGTTGATCCTCGAGCCATCCAGTGGCCTCCGCTGATCCCTCATAATCGTACCAGTTGATTGACGTATCCCCCAGTTCTTGGTCATCGAAAAATTGCAAGTTGGCAAAGTCCTCCTCTACGGCTGTCAGATCATCTGCCCATAGCCCAGATCCATCCCCCCGGATCATGCATAGCTCTCCTGTCTCTGGCAATTCTATACCTAGCCCAATTCGGCTCGTTGATAGGATGTACTTGCTTGGATCATAGGCTCCCCCAGCAAAACTCTGTCCAGTCCCAGATTCAACAGTCTCATTCTCTCCCAAAATCTGCCCTGCCCTATCTTCGACGGTCACCACCGTCGGTTCTGGTTGGGTTTTGGAGATGTCCACCATGCACAAGAAATCAGTGCAATCGGGGAGGAGCACCTCCGGCTTGGGTAGGTGGGCGGGCGTAATATAGATACTAGGATCGTAAGATGCGACCCCAGTCTGGATAAAATTAATTCTGTTGGGAGGGGGAGGTTGGTTATGTGGTGGGAGAGGGTTGGTTGTGACATTGGGTTTATCAGGAGGCGCGATCACCTGTTTGTCAATAAGATCCTGGATCTCATGACGCAATCTGTAACAACGGTCGGTGTCGTGACCATGTTGTTGGTGATACGCGCAGTACTTTGCTGGGTCGTAAGAGGGGGGGAGTGGATTGGGTAATGGCTTTGGCTCCAGGGGTTTCAAATGATTTTTTCTGATCAATATTCCCAGAACTTTGGTCAGGGGCATATATAGTGGGGTAAAGGTTCTTTGGCCTCGCGGTTGGAATCTGTTGGTTTGTGTGTTGCTTCCGGACGCGCCGGAGAAGGGTGTGGCAGCCATGGGCCTTGGAGGGGGAGGGGGAGTGGTGGTGACCATACTAACTTCCGAGGCTCTCGTATTTGCAGCGCCACTCGGGCCCGCATTGTTGTTACGGTTGAAAGTCCTCCTCGGTTGTTCTCTGTCGTGGTCAAACAGACCTTGTTTCATTGCGTCTTCGATTTGCACCCCCATCTCATGTAAATCTGCGAAAGTAGGGAAGGGGACTACAATCATTCTCTGCATCAACTTTGGGTGGAGATTGCGCACAATCATCCGGATTTGATCTTTGTCAGTGGGCCTTAAGGTCATCATTGACGCCTTTGCCCCCCATCGGATTACAAAGTCCGAGAAAGTTTCCTTGGGCTCTTGCCTTGTCGTTTCAAGATCACGAGTTGTGATCTCGATCTGAGTGTTGTATGAATATTGCGCGACAAAGGCCTCAGCCATTTCATCCCAATTCCTTTTCACTTCATCTTGTAACTTCGCGTACCAGTGGGCGGCCACACCCGACAGGGTTCGGCCGAATAGTGAAAGCTTCTGTGGTCGTGTTAGGCCCATTGGCCGCAAGATGTCTGCAAACAGTCGGAGATGGACCATGGGGTCGCCGGACCCGTCAAAGCGGTCGATTTGTGGCATTTTGAACCTATCGAGGAGTGTTACGGCCTCCTCGGTATATCCGTCTTCGATATCCGGCATAGCCTTGACCCCTTGGGATTTCTTGAAGAGTTTCTCAAGTTTGCTCAATTTTAGAGCTGTATGATCAACCTCGAACTCGAAGGGAGAGTCGGGGCGATTGGGTGCATGGACCTTGGACAGTTGTGGTGGAAGCGGGGGCGGAGCTGGCCCCGTTGGAAGATTCGTGTCCTCTTGTAAGTTTTGGACATTCGGCAGGATATTCTGGGCATTTGGTGGGGCGTTCTGAACAGTAGGTGCCTGCTCAGGTAATAGGGCCCCTGCCGGAGGAGGAATTTAGTGTGAAGCAGATGCTGTATTCTGTTGTTGCAGTCTGGTAATCAGCTCAGCCTGTTGGGTCATAATCTCAGCTTGTTGCTTAGCGAGTTCATCCCGGCGAACGGCATCCTGTTGCATGGCCCGCATGGTTTCTTGTATTTGGCGCATCATCTCCTCAACTCCTGTTGGTGCCGTCATACTATTTTGATTTATCTGAACTACTGGCAGATCTGTCTCAATGGGGATCTCAATCCGACTGTCCACTGATGGGGGAAACCACTGTTCTGGTGATCTCTGTTCAGATACACTGCGCTTTTTCTGCTTCCTTCTGGTAACAGGGGGTAGAGAATGGAACACTGGCTGTCCATCGATTAGATCCTCAGATCGATGGAGTCGACGACGTCGTGTCCAAAGTGCTTGGGGAATGCCTGCTGGGTTGGAAGCAATTGTGCTAGAACTGACCTAGCAAAGGATAAATAAAGCAAAAAGGAAATAAATAAATAGATAAACGAACAGCATAACAGCTTAAAATAAAATACATGACACACAGCCGGGCATAATCAACACACAGTCAATAAGCTGAACACACACTGTCCTCAAACACTGATTATTATCCCTGTATCACTGTCTCCTAAAACAGAATCTGATACCCGCAGATAGCTGATTCTCAAATACTGGCTGATGCCCGCAGGCCTGATACTCATAATACTGAACTGATGCCCGCAGGCCTGATACTGACAATACTGAACTGATGCCCGCAGGCCTGATACCCAAACTCATATACTGAACTGATACCCGCAGGCCTGATGCCCAAACTCATATACTGATACATGCATTCCTGTAGAGACGCACTCTAAAGCACATAACAGATAAGTGAGAGCCAAAACACCCCTATGTTGGGGTAGGGTTTCCCTGTCCTATTTTGTCAGGATCTAGGGTTTCACTACGCACAAAGCGGTTTCAAACAACCTATAAACGGGTAAGCAACCTGTCCTAATTTGGAATGGTCACTAAGGATCCGAATATGCACTAGGTCGAAAGGTCAAAGAGGGTGCCCCGGTAAAACCGGGGCTTGTGTTCCCATACTGGCAGAGCCCACAACCGGTCAGCCTTATGGTCATGCCTTGACAAGACAAGCCTCCGGCAAACCGTTCAGGAATAGCAAATGGCAAACACGGTGTCCTAGGCGCACCAATGCAAATGCAATGCAAAGAAACACACAAGTGTAGTCAAAAACAGATATCACGAGTTCGAGTCAAGTTCTCTAAATCCCCAGCGGAGTCGCCAGAAAATATAACAAGCCCGCGGGGGACCTCGCTACAGCTCGGACTCGATTTGTGTAGTTACGGTTCTAAATCTGAAACAAAGAGTCCAAATCCGGCAAATCGTTTTGAGAAAACAGATTTTTTTGAAAGAAGTGCCAAACATGGACTGCTTTGCTAGATACAGAGTCGCCACCTAAATATTTTATTTTGGGAAATTTAGGAAACCCTGACTCGTTGCCAAAGGCCACGTGTCCGTCATCACCAAAGTTGCCTCGGCTCGGGAACTTGGGTACGATTGGGGAAGGTCACTACGTGAGCACCCCCGCTCGCCCGGTCATAGACCGGCCTCTACTAACAATAATATCAATTTTTGAAAACATTGTATGTTCTTATTCCGGTTATTAGCCTAGGTTACTATGTGATGCGCACAGCATACAAGTATAGACTGGATCGCCTGAATTGGAACAAAAATATTTCATGTTCGCTTTTTTGAAAATGGTTTGCTACCCGCAGGTAGGCTTAAAACATTTGATGATTTATTCCAATCCAAGTAACCCAACCTTCACCCACAGGCATTCAGGTAGTTATATCATATAAGCAATTAGCCTCATAGTAAGCATGCTATCCATGGCATTCACTCACACGCATGCAAGGATGCTAAAGCATAAAAATTACCGAGTACTCCAAGCCAAAATAGGAACTCATTAGAAATCATGCATGAATCCTAAGTATACAGAAATGCCTAATGCAACACATGCAAAATGCAACTATAGCAGGCTCGGCTATTCTAAACATGGCATATGAGATGAGACAGCTAACATGTATTCAACTTGGGAATTGAAACTACAATGCAGTTAGTATGATGCGCCGAGCCCGGTGCATGCAAAACAGATGAATGAATGCAAACATGCCATCATACTGTATGCTAATTGAAATATGCCCTAATCTAACCATCATAAGCGGATAAATAAAAGGGAGAAAGACGTAGGGTTGGAAGACATACAACACACACACGCACACTTATTACAGTTGTGCCCTCGTGCAGAGGGTCCGAATAAATAATACAGTCCCAAATGAAAGAATATTACAGTCCAAATAATACAGTCCAAATAATATACAAATTTCTAATTAATTAAGAAATTAACTAAGAAAGCGGTAAAACTGGCATGCAAGCCAGGGACTGCCTTGCTTCTGATGGATGATGCATGTCCGGGTTGTCTTGCGCGGGAATCCACCGGGATGCCCCAATTAGCCTCTGTTTAGCAGTTGTTCTTGGAAAGCGTGCCAAGTCCCGGAAAGTTGCTGATTCCTGATTTTGCTGTAACAGAGAGCAAGAAAGGGGCATAGCAGTGTATTTTCACAGATATATGCATGCCTCGATCCTCGTGCCACCAATCACGCATACCGAGGCATGATGGCCGAGTAGTCGAATTGCACAATTTAATGTAGGATGAATGCACATGAAAACATAACAAGACCTAACTCCATCATGGATGATCCGGAGTGTCGGTGACTGGGAAATTGAGACACATTCCGTCACTCGGAGTACGAAATGCACCTCGTTTCCCGTGGCCGGGTTAACTCCTATCCCGAACACGATGCAATATGCATGACATGCAACTAAGATGCAATCCCAACATACACCATACTATGAAAATGAGATGCCTCGAAATGCGTGCACACGGGCACGCAAACCGAGAAAATGATAGAATGCAATCTAAGATACAACCTAGTATGCACTATGCTATGAAAATGAGATGCATCGAAATGCGTGCACACGGGCACGCAAACCGAGGCGATGGTATACGCAATGTAAATGACATGCAAACAAGATATGGGCTTATACCAACATGAGCGAGCCTCAGCCACACTCACATAGGATGCCGATGGATGAAAATGAATTGCCTCGAAATGCGTGCACACGGGCACGCAAATCGAGGCCATGACATACGCAATGCAAATGACATGGAAACAAGATATGGGCTTATACCAACATGAGAGAGCCTCAGCCACACTCACATAGGATGCCGGTGGATGAAAAATGACGTGCCTCGAAATGCTTGCACACGGGCACGCAAACCGAGGCAATGACAGAATGCGATGCAATGACATGGAAAATGCAATATGGGCTTATACCAACATGAGAGAGCCTCAGCCATACTCACATAGGATGCCGGTGGATGAAAAATGACGTGCCTCGAAATGCATGCACACAGGCACGCAAACCGAGGCAATGACAGAATGCGATGGAATGACATAGAAATGGAAAGCAATCATTCTAATAGAATTTCAGCACTAAAATACGGGGGAAAACAGTCCCAAAATGAGGCGAAATGACACTAAATGCATGGAATTGTCCCGAAATGCGAATTTAGGCACCCGAAATGGCCTATAGCTATGCCAAACATGCACAATATGGACATGTAATGCAAAGACAGAAGCTAGGCAGTCCCAAAAAAGGCACTTTCACAGTTATAAACATGGCCAAACAGCAAACATAGGTAGGGCAAAAATGGCATGCAAGAATAGGGGCCAAGAGAGGGGTAATGAAGCAAGTGATATAAGAAAAATCCAAAATGAAAAATTCCCTTCTACAACACTGAAGAGGGACCAAAAATATGCACATTTACAGTTTATGGCAGTCTCAAAATCAGTATACAAACATGATAGAAATGCGATGCAAAATGAGGCTCAAAAGTGGCTATAACATGAGGTATGCAAAATATTCACCAAACAGCCAAAGACCCTTAATAAAACATGTAGAATGGGCCAAAATAAGAACTTTTTCAGAACTGTAAAATGGCCAAAAACAAAAGCATGATAGGCTAACTAAACATGCAAGAATGGGGAATAAAAGAGAGATATAACATGAAGTGGCATATGGAGGCCCTAAACCATGAAAGGACCTAAATGAAACATGAATAATGGATCAAAATAAGCACTTTTTCAGAACTGTAAAATGGCCAAAAACAAAAGCATGGTAGGCTGCCATTGCATGCAAAAATGGGACCAAAAGGGGAGTATAAAGGTAAGTTCAACATGGAAGTCCCAAATGGTGTTGAGCCCTTCTTCAATGTTGAAGAGGGGCTCAAAATAAGCCTAATATCAGTTTACAACATGCTCAAAAACAGATTACGCATGGGCCAAAAATAGCATGCAAGATTATGACATATAAGAGGATCAATGAAGCAAGTGCATCATGGAGGGCTCAAACAGGGTTGAGCCCTTAATGAAAAGTGAATATGAGCTCAAAAGAGGGCCTCTTTCAGTTAGGGCCGGAGCTTGAAACAAAAAGCATATAGGGCTTACAAATGGATCGAGAAAAAGGGTCAAAGAGGAGAAATGTTACTCACCCTTGAAGAGTCAAGCTTTTGTTGCTTCTTGGACCAATTTGCAGCTCCTTTAGCCTTTGAGAAGCCCTCCTTGTTGCTAGAAATGAAGTGGTGATGGTAGAGCTTGGTGGTGTAGAAGAAATGGTGATTAGGGACTTGGAAGTTTTTTAGGAAATGAGAGGGATAGAGAGGGATTTGTCTATGGAAGCTTGAAGACAATTTTTTCTAACCCCAACATATGATATGGCTTGTTGGTTATAAGGGCAAAAAAAAGGGGTGTAAAGGTGGGGGAAAAGGAGGGCAACTTTCCCCCACAAAATATCCCCCGGATATTGATATTTTCTGGGGGATAAAGCTCCACAGCTGTAAAGTGAACAGTGCAAGGATCTCGGCCGGCCAGTTACTTTGGCTGCAGGTGGCCGGCCGGCCACACCCCCTAGCCGGCCGGCTAGGGGTTAAAAGGGTCAAGCAAATTTAGTGGCCGGCCACCACATGATGGTGTCCTCCCATGTGTGTACATCACAAATATGTGGTTCAAAGTTCAAGAATGTGGGTCCAAGGGGTTCAACATTAGCCCGGAAAGAGGGGTTCAAAAGGGTCAAATTGAATTAATGGCCGGCCACCATTTTTTAGGGTCCTCCCATGTGTGTACATCACAAATATGTGGTTGAAAGTTCAAGAAGATGGCCCCAAGGTGTTCAACATTAGCCCGGAAGGAGGGGTTCAAAAGGGTCAAATTGAATTAATGACCAGCCACCACTTTTTACGATCCTCCCAAGTGTGTACATCACAAATATGTGGTTGAAAGTTCAAGAAGATGGCCCCAAGGTGTTCAACATTAGCCCGGAAGTGTGAAAAACGGGCGCCGGAGGGCGTCGGAGGATGTATAACTGGTTGCTGCAACAATTACTGGCCTTTCACCCTTCTGTGACCTCCTCGGTGATAAAACAGAGGTACCTGCCAAAAATGAACGAAAACCGTTGCAAAACGAATGCTCGGGGACCAAAACGCGCAGTTCGAGGTCCCGAAAATGGGCTGTTAAGCACCGAAAGTGGCATTCGGCCACGAAGTGGGTTTCTCAGACCCCAGTGTCCATCAAAAGGGAGAAAATAGGAAGTATGCCAAAAACCGGAGCAATAGGAGATGGTTAGGCGGTCCCGAATCGAGGCACACGGCCTGACGGCTCCGAAAACCGAAAACCAGACTCCGAAATGGGAAAAATGGCCTACGGCCACCAAATGTAGCCCACGGACATTGAGAGATGGTCTACGGGACCTCTCCCTCCCCTCAGAAAAAGAAACAAAGAAAATCGAGCCTGGTTCGCAAACCGAGGCAAAGTACAAAAGAGGGTTCGGAAGTCCGGAGGCAGGGCTCACGGCCGCAACTCTGAAACTTCTGAACGAGCACATTATGCAACATCACCAAGCGCTCAATCAGTGACGTCTGAGTCTGAAAGTCGGTCAAAAATGGGGTGTCTACACGCGCCCTGGTGTCCTCCTTCCATCGTGCCTTTTCTTCTAGCATGATCCGCAAATCGGATGATCTGGCAACTCCGTCTGTTTGGATGATGTTTGGTGCGAGTGTGAGGGTCGGTAGGTACTTCCCTCTGTGTAAGACCTCAATGATCTTGTTCTCTCAAACCTGGAGTAACGAGTTCTGGAGGTTCTAGACTGAGTATCGCCTGTCCTGAGGCTTCTACTCTCTGCTTGTGATGGTGTGGAATGCCTTCCATGGTCTTTTGAGCGGCGAGGGGGTGTCTTGTTTTTGCGCCCCTCTCCTGTCGCCACTTATTTTCCCTTCATCTGGCGCTTCAAGGCCTCCATGTCCGCCGTCATCTTCCTTATTAATTCGTCTTGCTCCTTCACGCAGTCCTCCAGAACTTGAGGATCAATCCTCCGCCTTTGCCTGTCAGGACTTTGTGAATGAGAGTGACGGGGGCTGTTAGTCCGCCTCCCCCTAGTATCCCTTCTGGAGTTATGTCGTTGGGGCTCCAAGTCCGCCATGGGAGGGATAGAAGGTAGTCCTTCGCGCCTTGCACCCCCATCTGGTGTTTGCCCGTCGATGGCGGACTGTGGTAAATCTTCATTGTGTGCCATTGTTCCTAAAGAGGTAAAGCTTGATCAAGAGGTTTTGTCCTGTCTGTTTTTCCCACAGACGGCGCCAATTGTATGGGAAAGAAAATAAACCTTCTCGTATAATCTTGTTGATCAAGTCTGCGCTCCTCCAAACGTCGTCACTTTACTCCCTGAAAACACCAACGTGAGCTAGCCGGCGGGTGTGTGCCGGAAACCCCTCCGATGCCTAAGTCAGAAAAATGGACAAAGACAAGAGCTCTGTGTATTCAAGAATCAAAGTTGTGTTACCTCTCCAAAAGTGATGTTTGTGAGCCTTTATAGGTTTCGTGTAGCACAATCCTAGTAGGACTTCTACTCCTCCATGCAGAGTCCTCCTAGGATTCATACTCCTGAAGGATAATGCTTATCCTTCAATACCCCCTCACTGTTTAAACCAAGTGAGATGGTTTTATCATGGCCGAACTACCACGACCGAAGCAAGCATGGCCATGCCGAGCATAGAGTAGACCGAACTATCGATAGTTTGGTCCCCTCCTTCACTGCTCTGCCTCAACTCTTCCTGCTCAAACCGTGCTTACTATGTTGTTTGAACCGTGCTAACAATTAGCTAGGTCCTACTGAGCTGTCAGTGCTATGCCTGCGACCGGTCTACCTTTTGAGACCGAACTAACTTCAAAGTAACCTTAGACCGGTCTAAGCACAAAGTATCTTTAGTCCGGAATAATCTTCAACCCTCATTCAGACCGGACTAACTTAAAGGTTTTGGGCTCCTTTTACTCTGCTGCTTTTATTTTGGCCCATTAACGGCCCATTGCCCAGCTCAGCCCAATTTAATCATATAAATTACTCTCTCAATATATATAATCATAAATATAGTGCAAAGATCTTTAAAGTAAGAATAATGCTATATGTACCAATTAGTACACTAACCAGTGTACCAATTGATGATGTGGCATAATTTCAGAGGTTTTTAGTATTTGTAATGTGATTAATGAGTGGGATCAATAATAATGTCGTAACTAGTGTTGGTACACTAATTAGTAAACTAATTGGTGCACGTAGCACCACCGTTAAAGTAAACAAATGCAACATTCGAAGGACAAAACAAAAAAGTGGCAATACTAGTTGTTATGAGTAAGCATTAAAAAAGGGACACAGTCTCTCTTCAGTCCAAATCAAATTAGATGTTGTTGGGCTTCTATGAGTCCACTATGGAATTTGTAATCCAAATCGTTTAATGTGTACGCTTCGTCGAGTACTTCATTCCTGGAAAAAAGAAAATCACTTGAACGGTTCAGATCATTCATGTAATCCAAATCGTTTAATGTGTACGCTTTGTAATCCAAATCACAGTTTCTCTTCATTTAATCGTTTACAGGAATGAAGTACTCGACTAGTCTTACTATTGAATAGTTCAGATCATCAATGTAAGCTCCGTAGTGAGCCTACGGAGGCCCAACAGTATCCTCCAATTGGGATACCCAACTGATGAGGAGCCTCTCCCTTAAAAAAGAAAATCACTCAACTATGGGACATGAATTTTTTTTTTTTAATACAAAATAGAGGGTACAATTCATCATGGGGTGTAACTCAAATTTTGTGTGGGTTCGACTCACAAAAAGTGAAGATACCAGTCTATTGTTATGAGCAAGGCATTAAAAAAAAGGGAATCACTCAACAATGGGACATAAAAAAATTATACAAACATGAAGGGTGCAATTCATCAATGGGGGTATAACTCAAATTTTTTGTAGGTGCAACTCACAAAAAGTGAAGATACCATTGTTATGAACAAAGCATTAAAAAAAAGGGAACCACTTAACAATGGGACAGAAAAAAAAATAAAAATAAAAATAAAAAATTATATAAACATAGGGAGTGCAATTCATCAAAGGGACACAACTCAAATTCTTTGCAAGTGCAACTCTGAGTTGTACCCCTTCATGCGGGGGCAAAACTGTATAGGGGCTAAGAGTGCCCCATCCCTCCGATTTTTGACAATTTATTAATAATGCTATATTATATTTATGAGTATTTGCAAAATGTATACTGGGATATTTTTTTATTTTATAAGAATTATTTTACTAACTTTTTAGTTTTTAGGTAAATTACAAATATACCTCTTGAGATTTGCTTAAAATATGAATTGCCTTATATGGTTTTGGAAATTACAAATACCCCATTGTTAGAATTTTTTTATTAATAAAATTAATAGAAATTTTTTTTAACTATTCTTCAATATAATAGTAAAATTACCTAAATTTTTAATTGAAATTTTTTTACATCGTTAAAAATTGTTAATTGACTTGATGATTTATTAATAAAAGGATTCATCTGTTATGTGATTAGAAACTTGGAGGGACATGATGTAATTTTTAAAATTACAGGAGTAATTTATATTTTAAGTAAATCTCAGAGAGTGTATTTGTAATTTACCCTTAGTATTTTTCGATGTCTAAGGAAATGATCTTTAATTATTTCACAATTTAAATAATAGTATCAATTTTATTGAGTCGATTTTATTAATACAAGAGATACATGTCACTTATTTTTTGAATTTTAAAAATCAAATGGTATGTTTACTTTTTTATGAGTAATGTTAGAGAACCAAAAACTTCACCGCGCATGTTAGGTCTTAGTTGATTGATTTCTAAATAAGTCAACTAACATGTAACATTCAATGTCATTGAGTGTAAATTTAAGAGTTATGTTTTAGGGATTTTAATCATTTTTTACTTTTTATTTATTAGATTATATCAAGCAATAAAATAGCTTCAAACAACGGTTTACTCGGCTATATTTTGAGATCTAATAGTTCAATACTAAAAAAACTATTTTTTAGATTTATTTAATTTTCTTGTAAAATACTTCTTTCGCAAAAATTATATTCAATTAACAATGTTTCAAAACTGATTCAATATTTTTTATGTATATACATTGGACCCTCTCAAACAAAATTTCTAATTTTGCCCCTGGCTTCATGTTTGTGTATTTTTTTTTTTTTTGTTTTTGTCTCATTGTTGAGTGATTCCTTCTTAAAAGAAATGGATAAATTAAATTTGTAGTCCTTACATTTTGCCTCTTGTGTTATTTTAGTCCCTATAATTTCAATTAGCTCATTTTGGCCCTCTATTTTTGTTTTTGTGTCAATTTAGTCCAATAAATAATGCCGATTAGGGTTTTTGAAGAAAAATAATCAATTAGTTGATTGGGATTACCTTACTAAGTTGAATAAGTTTATAATATTGTCTATAAAAATATATTACATTTTTTTTTTGACTGGCATAAAAAGGGAAGACTTTATTGATGATAGTAACACAATACATATGAACATTACATCAATACAGAGAAGTATGTGCAAAAAGTATCGTTTATGTGTGCATTTTTAATGAAAAAAACACACAATTGTAGTCAATTGGACCAATTTGAAACAAAATCATAAATTTCGAGTCAAAATTGAGTCGATTGAAATTATATTGACCAAAATGACACAAAGATAAAAACATAAGGACTATCGATGTAATTTATCCAAATAAATATCATAATACAAAGCATCATTAAAGTAAACAAATGCAACACTCAAAGGATAAAAATAGGTACCATGGACAAGGAAGGAATCATACAAAAGGGCTTATCAAATATAAATTGTTTATCATAAGCATTGAATTAGACACTGAAATCTGAATCATCTGTAAACTAGCTAGCTAAGCAAGCTTTTCCATCAATGGCTTCCTCATTTGAGAATAACCCATCATACCCATACCCGTCGGAGTTTAACGTGAGGGATTTTGTACCCGACAAGCTCTTTGAAGGCAACTACAAAGAGTGGAAGCAACTGATGCTGGACTTCATTGAGAGTCGAGGCTTGGATGGTTTCATCAATGGCATAGTTGAGGCTCCTCCTCCTCCTCCTCCTCCACTTGAAATGGTCACCGTCCCAGTGCCAAATAGTGGTGGTAGTGGTAGTATTCACACGAAGGAGATCATTGAGAATGAAGAAAAGTACAGGTCTTGGAAAAGATCAGACGGGCTCGTCCGGGGATGGATTCTCACAATGCTCACCAAATGTACGAGCACATAAATAATCTTCTCGTATAATCCTGTTGAACAAGTTTGCACTCTTCCAAACGTCGTCGCTTTGCCACTTGAAAACACAAACGTCAGTTAGCCGGCGGGTGTGTGCCAAAAACCTCTCCGATGCCTAAGTCAACAAATAGACAATAGACACAAAAACTCTATGTATTCCAGAGTAAGAATTGGGATACCTGTACATAGGTCCTGCTATGAGCTTTTATAGATTCTGCCCGGCCAAATCCTAGTAGGATTCCAACTCTTCTTATAAGAGTCCTTCTAGGAATCACACACCCTACTCACTACCAACCAAGTGAGATGGTTTGCACAATCCTAGTAGGACTCTACTCTCTTTAGCAAAGTCCTCCTAGGAATTACATTCCCAAGGATAATGCATATTCTGATAACTCCTTACTCACTACTTGTCTAAGTGAGATAGCCACACTTTGTTCAGCTGCTAATGCCCAACAGAGATAACCTGCTCTAAACTGCACCGTGTTTTACCGAGCTGCACACAGCTCGGCCTTTTAGAAATAAAACACCAAGGAGTCCAAGTTACGTAGTTCAAGGTCCAGCAATCACCACCAATCGGTCTGCATGATCACTTATTGCTTTGAATCCTCTCGCCGGGCTACCTCTAGCTCGGCTTCCTATATGTGGTTGACATAACACTTCGGCTCCTTATACGTGGCCGACATAGCACTTCGGCTCGCCCACAGACTGCAACTAGAGCTCACCGATCGGCCTATTAACCATTGTTCCCACACTGAGCTATCCTGAGCTCGTAACTTGGCCCACAACGCGACCCAATATTCAGAAACAATGCTTCCTAGCTTGGCCCAATTTGGCTATACAAATTACCCTCTCAATTGCCCCTTAATTTCATCTGCGAAGCATGTTTGGGATTATTGACTTTCAACCGAGCTACCGAAGTCCAACTGCATTAAAACAATGATTCCAGCCGAGATAAAACTATGATTCCAGCCGAACTAAAGCTTGTTCGGCATCCTGAAATTGCGTTGGTCGCATGGCCGGTCGCCCCAAAAAAGTCTAACATCACGTCCTTCCCAGGACGCGTCGATTGCCCCATCGTACTATGCCAGTCGTTTCACTTTGCCCAAAAATTTTTGAAAAGGGGCCCGCCATTTTGTCTTCAACATTTAAAACCTTCGAGTTCGCAATCGCACAAGAAGGCATTCTTTCTGTGCAACCAGGGTATATGTCCTACCTTTTGTAATCATCGCCCAATTGATGAAAATTTTCAATCTCTTCGCTCGGTTACTATGTTTATTTTTTAATGTTTTGTATCATTCCGACTGCACGTCTAGCCGAATTAATTAGCTTGGCCATACCTAATCCTGCCAACCTTCTTGAGCCGTGATCCTTATCTCGGCTAAAGAACGAAAAATTTGTTGGTCAAACTCGCCAACCTTCCTGAGCCTAAATCGTTATCTCGGCTAGAGGAAGAGAAATTGTTGGTTATTCCTGCCAACCCTCTTCAGCCTAGATCATGATCTCGGCTAAAGAGAACAAAATGTTTGTTATTCCGGCCAACCCTCTTCAGCCTAGATCTTGATCTCGGCTGAAGAGAACAAAATGTTGGTTATTCCTGCCAACCCTCTTTAGCGTAGATCCTGATCTCGGCTAAAGAGAACAAAATGTTGGTTATTCCTGCCAACCTTCTTAATTGCCCCCCAGTCGAGCAAAGACTTTTCCGCGGCCGGTCTACTTGTCAACCGTGTTAACTCTTGCCAAAGGCTTTTTGTCTGGTATCACTGTTGTGCGGGACTCTTCCTTGGTGCGCACCCCATCTTCCTCTACCTGAATGTGTTGATGCACTCTCTCCATCAGGGCTTCCATAGTAAGGGGTGGCGTCAGTGTCATTGAATCCCTCAACTTATTGCCAGCCGGCAAACCTTGTTTGTACCGTGCAATAACTAGGTTTATGGGGGCAATCTCCAATCTAATTAAAAGTCCCCAATACCGGTTATTGTAAGACCCCAATGTTTCCTTCTTGCCCATATCTATCGAGAGAAGCTGGTCAATCTTTACAGGCGTCTTGGTGTTTGTTCTGAATCTGGTCATAAATGCCTTCGCTAGTTGCGCCCATGAAGCTATGCTACCTTTTGGCAACCTTTCAAACCATGTTAGACCCAGGTCACCCAGGTTGGAAGGAAATAGGATACATATTAGAGCCTCGTTTCACCGATACACCGCCATAACTTGGCAGAAGTGGCTCAAGTGCATGTAGGGGTCCGACTTTCCCTCATAAATAGTGAATTTAGGGTGGTAGAAGCCGGAGGGTAATGGTGCGTTCTTTATCGCTGGAATGAACGGCGAACTTTACAACCTTGCTAACGCTTTATCTGACGGTTCATAGGCAAGACACGGCTCTGGCATTCCAACCTCGACACTCTCATGTGTTCTAGGAGCCAACCGTTATAATGCGGAGACTTTGCGGGGGTCGCGAGCCTGAGTGTCTGCTCTCATTCGAGCCATTTCTTCAAGCACTGTTCGCGGGTCCGCCGTCCTAGGCAACTCCGTGTGCCTACATGTTGTTTGGTGCGTGTGTGAGGGTTGATAGCTGCTTCCCTCTGTTTATGACCTTTCAGTCCTCGTTCTCTCAAACCTGGAGTAACGAGTCCTAGAAGTCCTTGATTAAGTGTCAACTATTCTAAGGCTCCTACTTTCTGATTGTGATGGCGTGACTTGTCTATCATGATCTTTTGAGTGGCGAAGGTATGCCCTGCTCTTGCCCACCTCTTCTTCTGCCGCCCTTTTTCCCTTTATCTGGCACTTCATAGTCTCCATGTCTGTCGCCATCCTCCATATCATTTCGTCTTGCTCCCTTACTCGATCTTCTAGAACTTGAGGATCCAACCTTCACTTCTGCCTTTCAGGGCTTTGAGAGTGACAAGGACTGGAGCCCCATCTTTCACGGGTATCCCTCCGTGGGTTCCGTCGCTAGGAATCTAACTCTGCCATGGGCGGGATAAAAGGTAAGCCTTTGCACCTTCCGCCCCCCTCCAGGGTTTGCCCATCAATGGCAGAGTGTGGCAAGTCTTCATTGTGCGCTATTGAAATCAGTTGAAAGAAAACTTAATTAAGAGGCTCGTTCTTTGTGATTGCATTTTCCACAGACCGCGCCAATTGTACGAGCGCAGAATAATTTTCTCGTATAATCCTGTTCATCAAGTTTGAGCACCTCCAGACGTCGTCGCTTTGCTCCCTAAAAATACAAACGTGAGCTAGCCGGCAGGTGTGTGCCGGATACCTCTCCGATGCCTGAGTCAGCAAAATGGACAAATAGACAAAAGCTCTGTGTATTCGAGAGTCAAAGTTGTGATACCTGTACAGAGGTCCTGCTATGAGCTTTTATAGATTCCGCTTGGCACACTCCTAGTAGGATTCCAACTCTTCCTCATAAGAATCCTCCTAGGAATCACTCACCCTACTCACTACTAACCAAGTGAGATGGTTTACACAATCCTAGTGGGACTTTACTCTCCTTAGCAGAGTCCTCCTAGGAATTAGCTAGGTAATGCTCATCTTTCTACACCCTTCCCACTGCTTACTCAAGGGAGATGGTTATACCGCAGTAAAACCTCAGTACAACCGAGCTAACCCATGAGCTTCGACATACGTAGCTCAGTGCTTCTATGTGCAACGCTTAGCTCGGTCTCCATCCACCTATACCTCGGTTGGTTACCACCGAGACCGAGCTAATCTTCAACTGCCTCTGACCGGGATAACAGAAGTGGGGTCCAAGTCACAGAACCCAATCACATCGGCCCACAGCCCGGCTAATTCTTATACTTGGACCTTGCTCGACCCATAGCTCGGTCCATCACTATTCCTGGACCCTGTTTGGCTCCGGCTCATAAAATCTCCCTCTCATCAAAGATATCCTGAAGTAAGTTCTGCCTTTTAAAACTGCTAAGAAAGTGTGGACAGACTTCAAACAAATGTTCAAACTAGATGAAATATCTCGTCTGTTAAATAATCACTTTTTAAAGGTTTTGTTATTGCAAAGTCTCTATTCTCTATTTAAATTAGGATAAATTATGTCATTAGTCCTGTAGTTTAAGTTGTTGGAAAATAATGGATTTTTGGTGACTTTAATGCAATATTAAAGTGGGTGCCAATCCTCTATTGAGGTGGATTAAAGTGGATTTAGATTCGTTGTACTGAAATCTTTACATCACCAAAAAAAAATGACCAAAAACTATTAATAGTTGAATGAAAAACTGACTTATTAAGTTAGCCTTATGAAAGAGGTGTTCGAACATATGTGTAACCTTATATCCCACATTCATTGTAGAGGAGAGTATTGATGGGTATTTAAATCCCATTTTTTTGCTTAAGGGTGTGAGCCCTTTGAGGCATCCAAATATTTCGAAAGAAGGGAGTTATGGATGCTTCAAGGATGGACTTGGGCTAAGACTATGGACCAAGTTAGTTATGCAAAAATTGCCACACACGCACGCTGCTTAACCGGGCCGGGTCCGTGTCCATGGGTCATGGCTCTTGGGTCTTGGGCTTGAGGCTTGCTGGACTGGATTAAGTGTGGGGGTTGGGCCGAGTTCTTGGCCCACCCATCTTAATTTTTTTGGGTTAGATTAGAAAGTGTGGCTGCAGGAATATACCACTACAAGAAATTGCATTTTTCGCAACGCAACAAAATATGTTGCTAAAAGGGAAAATTCGTCGGCAAAGAGTTTTGCCGGCACACAAGGCTACGTTGGTAACCCGTAAGGAAAAGTGAGTCGGCAAAAGTTTTTGCCGACGAAATTATCGTTGCGTTGGTAAAAGTAATGCCTTTAGTGACGAACATAGTCGTCGATAAAAGTCTTCATCCATCGTCGGCTATTTACCTTGCGTCGGTAAAAGTCATTCAAATATGATGATTGTGTGGCACTTTTCGCGACACAAATTTACATGGGCAAAAAATATACTTTTAGCAACAAAATATACATCGGCAAAAGTAAACTTTTGGCAACACATTTACGTCGGTAAATGTTTTCATTTGCCTACGATTTGTTTGTCGATAAAGCTTCACTTTTGGCAACGACAAATAAACATTGGCAAAAAATGCACTTTTAACAACACAATATGAGTGGGCAAAAGTAAACTTTTGGCAACACATTACGTCGGTAAATATTGCCAATTGCCGACAATTTGTTTGTTGATAAAGGTTTACTTTTGGCAATGACAAATTGGCATTGGCAAAAAATACACTTCTAGAAACACAATATGAGTGGGCAAAAATAAACTTTTGGCGACTAATTTACCAACAAAAATAATTAAAAATAATTTATATGTTTTTATAAGATTTCCAAATTTACAAGAGGCATCCCTCAGGCACTTACTATTATAAACTAATAACATTGATATGAAATCACCTAAAGTTGATGTGCAAGCAAAAAAACACTACTGATACTGCTTTTAGAAGCAGTGTATAAAACCTAAAAGGGTAAACTCACTAAAATACCCAAATACATCCAAATTGCGAACCCACATTAGAAACAAAAGATAACAAAATGAAAGCATGAACCGAACAAAGACAGGCAAAACGGCACGAAAATCACCCACAAACTTATCCAGCAGACCAACATCTAATACCAGCCGCCTCACAGCAACATTGCAGCAGCAGCAGCAGCAGCCCAGCAAGCATCAGCCAGAAAATGATGACAACAATGAAGTTATTTTCCCTATAAAAAAATAAAAATAAAAATAAAAAGCACAGCCAGAAAAGGTCCATTACCCAGTGTTCTCATTTCCAGAAGAACACATCGAGAATGAAATCTCAACTAACCTTCATTGTTGCTTGCAAAGCTGCATGTATTGCATCTCTTTCAGCTTGCCTAACAGTAACTGAAGTTCTTGTAGATTTTCTAACTATTCTCTCCACTTCTACGTCATCGGGTGCATCATGATGTTCAGGGAGAGTAGACTGCTCAGCAGTTTCATCATCCTGGGGAGCCTTTCCAAGATTTGAAAGAACCTTCTTTTTTGTCGTCTTCTTTGGCAATTGCTTTCCAGGAAATATTAGTATCTTCTTTGTCCGCATTCTGTAACAGAAGTCAACATCTTAAAAGTTACCATACTAATTTAAAAACTCTAAACTTCCATGATCTTGGGGAAGTCAAACCTGTCATCTGCTTCATTTTCTACTTCTACATCTGGTTCAGGTTCCTGATTCCAGTATAACATGTAATTGGACAATAAGTTCGTTCAAGTGGTCATGGATATTGAAGTTATTACTGCAGTAGTATGAAAGAGGTAGTGACATATTTTAAGTCTAAGAAATGCAGATAATAACAAGACCATAAATACATACATCATCATCAAAGTCACCATCAAAAACATCCACAACCTCTCATTCTTCGTAATTTTCATCATTTTCTTCCTGAGAAAGTAACATAGGAATGAATTGAATCCAGAAACACACAAGAGAACAACATACCATATAAATGCAACTGCTAGTCCTTCGGACTAAGTGGTAACTTAGGTGCTACAATAGAGTAGATGACAAGGTTCAAATCCCATTATCCATAAAAAATAATACTAATGAAATAAAAAGTAAATATTTAATTTAGAATGGTACATACTTATCATAATTTCATCAATTTTGATAATTGAAATAAATAAAAAAACGATCATACTCAATGCACAAGGCTCCTACTTAGGGTCTGGGAGAGGTAGTTAGTAAGCAGCATTCCCCACTTTTTTTTTTTTTTTTTTTTTTTTTTTTTGTGGAGAGATTGATGTGCATGTGGTCAATAAATAAGAAAAACTTGTATGTCAATAACTTGCAATGGCAAGGAGTTTATTTGTTTTGAGCACAAAACAAACAATAGACCATAGTGAGTGACAATGAAAAAATAACTAGATCAAATTAACAAATAGGAACTATGTGACTCCAAAATGTCCCAAATTATGACTTACTGAACAATTTCTATGTTTTTTGACATAAAAAAGACCTGAAGTTGATTTTTCCTCTCCCAGGAAGACTTTAAAATGGAAAAGATTAATTTTTAAACCAAAAAGGGCATGACCAAACTGTAACATCAAAGACCACTTCTACCCAATTTTAGATAGAGTACTCTAATAGGGGACTTATCATGCTCTTCATTACTCTGTCTCTATTTCACTTTCTGGGAACATTATTGGTGTTTCACATTAAGGTGAAAAAATGAATGGATGCACAAATATTGATCAAGAAACTACATGTGGACAAGAGAAACATCAATGTTAAAAGTCTGAGCAGTGAATACCTCTTTGAGAGCCTCCTGATTCCAGAACGTTTTATCCTCTTTATTCTCGTCATCAAGCAATTTGTTCATTCTAACAATGGCATCAATATAGTGTCAAAACCTTTCAATATCTCAAATAGAATTTCCATTATCCTTCTAGATAGAAAATCATAACAGAGTACTACTCTCCCCTCATACAGTTGATGCATATTAGACACAATCCTATAACAGCAGATCCAGATTCAGGCATACTCTCTCCTCATACAGTGATCAATAGACAAAATGTGAGATGTTGAAGCTGACATTTTGCTCTTAGCAGTAGGAAACAACTAGGAATAGAATCAAAAGCCCCACTCCTTAATCAGTTCAGGTCCATAGTGCCTAGACAGATTGGTAGCCCAAGCAAATCCGCCCAACAGACATGACAACAGAAATCCCTTGCACCAAAACACCTCAACAGACCAGCAGAGAATAGATCTACTCCCTTGTTTCCATCAGCAGACCAGCAGCAATCCACAGTACTACTCTCCCCTCATACAGTTGATGCATATTAGACACAATCCTATAGCAGTAGATCTAGATTCAAGCATACTCTCTCCTCATACAGTGATCAGTAGACAAAATATTAGATGTTGAAGCTGACATTCTGCTCTTAGCAGCAGGAAACAACAAGGAATAGAATCAAAAGCCCCACTCCTCAAGCAGTTGAGGTCCATAGTGCCTAGACAGATTGGTAGCCCAAGCAAATCAGCCCAACAAACATGACAGCAGAAATCACTTAGCAGCAGAACCATCAGCAGAGACACACTAAGTAGCCCCAGCATACCAGCAGTTAGCAACAGACCCCTGCAATACTTAGAAGCCCCAGCAACACTTTCCTTAATTCAGAATGCATATATAGAACAAAACTCCCCTTACTACTTGAGCAACACCACAGCAGGACACTACAGCAAACAGCCTATCTATTTGCAACCTCCACTCTGCCAAGCTGGAGTAAGACAACAATGAATATACCCACAGCAGAACAACCGTAACAAACAAACTAGAACAACCCCAGCAGCCAAAAACTCACTACTCAGCAGCAGTCACACAGGCCCATGACCACTGATGCAAAATCTAATTTGATTCATGTTAAAGATAAAATCATTAACTGAAAACTGGGCTAGATTATGTGATGACTTCGCCCATATAGCAACTCTAATCTTGATCAACTCAATGACTTCAACAAGGCTAGGATTTGAGTGCTTGAATTTACACTCGTTTCTGAGCTTCCAAATAGACCACAACACTGCTAGAGGAATACTTTTCCATAACGCTCTCTCTGATTTCCTAACTTTGGCTCTATCCCACCAGATAAGCACCTTTTCCACTGCATCCGGCAATGCCCCAACAAATCCCCACCACTTTAGCATAGCAGCCCAGATATGCCAGGAGAAATGACACAGCAGAAGGACATGGCGAGTAGATTCAGGCTCAGATTTGCAAAAGGTACATTTAATATCTAAGTTGCTACTCAAGACCCCAATCTTCTGCAGAAACTCAGCAGATTTTACTTTGTCCTTCCAATCTAACCATCCAAAGAATTGAACTTTGTGTGGGATATACTTTACCCACACCAACCTGCAACCTCTAGCTGAGGAACCAAAGCTATCAGAGCAGAATTTATACACAGAGGATGTGGAATACACACCTGAGGATGCCGCTGCCCAACAAGGTACATCAGCACAGCCAGGTCTGAGGGAAGGGGCTGCTGCTAGAAGAATTCTCAATCTTGATGCACCCAACTCCTCTCACTCATACAAAGCCCTTCTAAACGGTATCACCGATCCTACTGAATTTCCTTTTAAATCAAAGTAATGCTTGACAGAACCTTCCTTAGATTGAGCAAAACTGAACAAACCAGCGAATTCTCTCTTGAGGCATAGCTTCCCACACCACTTATCATGCCAGAATTTGGTTCTAGATCCATCCCCAACTTGAATCTGAAAGTTCTGCTCGAAAAACTCACCACATCAACTTGAAGTACACTTCCACCTCCCTAGCCTCGTTCCCTATCTGAAACAAGAAATCCAAGACCTAGAGATATGGTCTCTTGAAGAGAATCATCTCTTGAGTTGTTGAAGCTTCTCGTAGACCCATCAAAATTCATAGGAACACAAAAAGACTCTAATATTCATTTTTGAAATTTAGTACATCTGAATATTATGATAAAAACACTAATGTTCATTTTTGTGTGATAAATAAGGTCTGGATTCTTTTGACGTAAATAACAGGACACATATTCATAGACAAAATAAAAAAAAAAAAAACAACGCAAAAGCAAACATTCAACAAGAATAATGCAACATAATGAAAACGAGCCTCAAAATAAACACTAATTTGTTGTTTCCCCTTCCAATTTTTTTTTTTTTTAATAGTAAAATCGTTTGTTATTTGTTTGTTTTGATTTATAAATATATATATATATATATAGATCCTCTTTGCTGAATCAATATTCTCTTACATTGTATTACAATTGATTATATCTTTATATATACATAGATATATAAAGCTTTACACACGACTAAAAAATAAATAAAATCACACTCGCTATCCTAAAAATCCCAATTTACCTTTCAATTTTTCTCTCACTAATTCAAACAATTCTCACTCAATACACTTCATATTATGCAGAAAAGTACACATACTGATAAATAAATATACATATATATATATATATATACACTCAATTTTTGATGAAAAAGAAACTGGATTTCTTGAGGGGTGAAGTGTTGGTTGACTAAAATAGAAACCAAATATACCCTAGAATTTAGAAATTCAAGAAAAGATCACGAATTACAACATAAAACTGCTCATATAATTTTTCTATGGAAAGGGGCAAAAATAATTCTAATAAATTGAGTAATGTTAGTGATTCAAAAACAATATTAAAAATTTATGTCAATATCGTATAAATGTTTTAGTAATATATATATATATATATATATTTATAGAATTTCTAATATTTTTGTAGTAAATTAGACAGTGAAAAGTGGTCAATGTGACAAAAGTGGTCATTGTTGATGCCTTCATCTCAAGAACCACAATGTATTGCCACAACAATAGCCATCATTACCACCACCATTTAGGCATTACCTTAACCCAACACCACAAATGAATTTCAGTACTACAATATCACTTCTTCAAAGTAAACCACCTCACCCTACCTTTGGCAACTCATAATCATTTACAAACACTAAGATAACCACAACAGTCAACGAGATATGAAACCTTCAACCCCCTCTCACAATTACTGCCACTACAATTCTACCTGGCATAAAGATACCATTTTGGAACCAAGTTCTATACTTTTACGGGAATTGTAACTACGTTTTATACCATATGATAGGTTCCAATGAAATCCAAAAATTATATGAGATAATGAGCATCAAGAACAAAGAGTTTAACTCCATTTGCATGCTAAAGACAACCAAGAGCAACTACCATTCCCAAAGTACAGATGTCACATTGAATTCCATGACAGCAAGTAAGAGAGAACACACGTAATCAAACAGCATAACTTCAACCTAATGGGAAAGCTCAAAAATCCACAATTAGAGTGCTGTGTAACATTTTTCAGATATGTTTAATTTTTCTCAACCAACACAGATCACAAAACAGAACAAAATTCAGTGTCGCCATTTAGAATTGAATTCAAATTCATTCAAGTTCACAGCAACAAGAAAAAAAATTAACGACAATAAATTTGCAACGAAACGAAAATGTAATACAAGAATATAGCTTTCACCTTAATTCAACCAAAATAATTGCATTATCATGACAGGACGAAGAATGAAAAAAATTTCAAATTTTGGTTTTTTGTTTCTGTTACTATTTTCATCGAAAACAAACAACGGCGTGAATGAATTAAATCAATCACGAGTTTTCACAATGAAAATATAGTTCCAAAATACTTTTGTTTAAATTGCTAACAATTTAATGCATTTTTACAAACATCATCAAAATTCAAAGAACATAATTAGATCTATAAATCTAATGCCAAAACAATATGACATTTTTTACACCCTACAAGCAAAAGTATGGCTCCAAAATATTACACTAATCAATGTAAAAAGCCCAATGCCTGAGAATATTCATCGATTATTTCATTACTTGTCAACTGAAATATATAAAAAAACAAAATAAAATAAAATTTTAGCAGACCTCATTTCAAATGTAAAAATACCAAATCTGTAAGAGCCAGGAAAGATTGGAATCAGAATTCTGAGAGAACCCTACACAGAGAAAAGAGGGGAAAAATCAGAGAGAAGAGGATTTTACAAGAGAGACGATTTCAGAGAGAGAAAATAGGGTTTCAGGAGAGGGAGTGTTTCAAAAATAATCAATTGAGAGAGGAATACCTTCAGATTTTTTGATTGTTCTTCAAATTCTTTTCTCTTTCTTTGTTGGATTAGGGTTTTAGGTAGAGTGAAATTACCCACAGCCACTCCAATCACACCGCCAACTATACCGAATGCGAGAGCGAGAGCGAGAGCGAGAGCGAGAGCGAGAGCGAGAGAGAGCCGAAACAAGGGTTTTAGGAACAAGGAAGAGAAGAGAGATGAGATGAGTGCCTTACCGTCAAATTAGTCTTGCCGCCGAAAAGATGAGTGTACCATTTGCCTCTCATAGCAAGATCCTCTCTCTGTTTTGTGTAGGTCGACACAGTGTATGGCTTTGAAGAACCTCCAAAGGGTTTCGGGACTACCGTGTTTGCCTCTCAATCTCCACCGATTCAATTGATAGTAGAACTTTGAAGAACAAGAGTTTGAAAACCCTTTCCCCTTCCAACCAATTCACTGTCTTTCTTCTCCCTCTGTTTCTTCTATGTTACTTATTATTAGAATCCACTATCAGTGTCTTGTAGGTAGTCGATGTAGTTTCGTAAAAAATCAATTTTATTGTGGTGTATGTGGTGTATGACCTAAAAGATAAAATCATATAAAAATAATAAGTACATTTTTTATTTTTTCACCTAATTTTTTTTTTATAGTTTTTTAGGGAAAAAAAATTAAACTAGTATATGAAAATAAAACTAAACATAAAACCACAATAAAAAGAATTTGAAAATAAAACTAAATATGTTGAAATTGGTAATCTAACCACATTCTTTAAAAAACTTTAAATTAACTCAAATTAGCCATCTCAACTTAAAGATTATGTTTGGCCTTAATGGGTTCATTTTGTGATCTGATTCAATGATCACTTTGATTTTACAATTCAATAACTAGAATATTTAAAACTCTTTCAAAAGTTAAAATAAAAACACAAATTAATAAATCACCTGTTTCACTAGTAAAACTTTTACCGACGAATAGTATTATCGTCGCTAAATGTTTAACTCTTTACCCACGCCAACTTGTCGTCACCAAAAGTAAGCACACTAATAGCAACGTTCATTGTATTGGTAAAAAATAAGCCTCGTAGCTAAAACTTTTGAAATTTTGGCGCTAACAAATTATTTTGGCGCTTAAAGAATGTTATGCTTTTTTAGGGACGATAGTAAATTGCGTCGGTAAAGGTTTACTTTTACCGACGAAATTCTTCACTGTGTCGCCAAAAATATACTTTTGGCTATGAAAAATGGACGTCGTCGCCAAAAGTTGTTGCCAAAAGTGCAATTTCTTGTAGTGTACACACAATACACATGCGTGTAAAACCTGGTAACTCCTCTATATTCATGATGGCGTAAATCCATCAAAGTTTAATCCTGCATTTGTTATAGGGGAGCCTCTTCCTCTCTCCCTCCATGTATATAAAAGGAGGCCATTCTTCTTCAGTTTCAATACCAGAAATTTTGCTCTCTCTTTGTGTTCAAAAGTTCTCTAGTTTTTATTCTTCCTAGTGAGAGAGTGCTGCTTTAGTTCTATTTGCTGAAGCTACGCAGTAGGTGCTTTGCTGTAGTTGGTTCAACCGTCGTATCCTGGGAGACAGGCGTCAAACAAACCTCCAGCACCCAATCGGTGAGGCGACGAATCTATTTTAAGGAGACTGTCTAGTATAAGCATCGATTTGCTTTCTTTTGCTATTTTATTTTATCGTGTATTTATGTTCAATCTACTTGTAATTTTTAGCATGTTTCGTGTTTTGAAATTTATATTATTAATTATGAATCTATTTGTATTATTTAATCACACCATGTTTACAACAATCTTAAAACATATTATATGTTTCTTGTAGGATTAGATAAATAGATTCATTCGCAATCTGTGATAGATTCCTGGATTACACTAGTTTTTTTTTTTTTTTTTGTGTTTTTTTTTACAAATTTGGAGTCATGAGTTCTGTGCTAATATAGTTTTTATGAGAGCATAATATGTACACTATTTACATTCATGTACATTGTTTCCAAGGCATGCCTACATTTTTATTTATAGATACTAGTTCACATAGGCCTATCTAAGGCACGTGTTATTATTACAGTATGTCTAAACTTTGTATTTTGAATTTTTTTTTAAAATTTCAAATATTGTTTTATAAAATTGAATAGAATAAATCATTACATATATGATAGAATTATATGGTATGATATGTATCATTTTTTTTGATTTGTTATACACCCAATGATGTCAACTTCAATTCTATTACCATATCATTTTGGGTGAATTTATGAATCTTTAACATTTCTTTCGAATTTATAAAAAAAAAAAAAACAAAATTATGGTGTGTAGTTTTTTTCAACAGATAATCTAAAAAAAACTACTAAGATAAGTCACTGAACTAATAAAGAAGCAGAAGAAAATATATACATGTACAAATGACTAATTTGAAAATCCTAAGTGATTCGTGATTAGATCAAGATTTAATTATTCCAATTCCCAATCATTCAAAACACACAATCTAAATCATCAAGCACTTATGAAAGTGATTTAGATTGTTGTTTTCGAAAAACAATAAATCGACACGGAAAAATCATAATTGAAGCACCTTCAATTATGGTAAAAAAAACCACGGGCGAAACACCACTAATCAATCCACTACTGAAGAAAGAAAGAAAGATTACAAAGATAACAAACAAATTAACCAAACGCTTCCAATTTGTCTTCAAATCTTCTGTATATCTTTCACCGCAACATTTGTCTCGAAATTGATTACCCTGAGTTTGAATCCCCAATTTCACTTGTCGAATCAACGACTACGCACAGTATCAAACTCCTTTGAAACTCCACGCTTGAATCTCCAGATTCCACCAAAGAAGAACATTCTTGAATATAACCAATCAACCTCCTTGATATGTGCTTATTAATACATGAGTTTAATACTCACTCAAATCATCAAGGAAAACTCACAAAAAACTATAGAAGAAAAACTCAGAAGAAACCCTAAGACCCTTAAAGAAGATTTAGGAAAAGTAACCTTAGAGTTGGACCAACAAGCAAATTTATAGAAGCAGAGATTGCGCGGTCCACTTGAGCATGGGAATGGACGCTCGAGCGGGGACTCTATATCGTGTGTTCCAAACTAGGGTTCACATTCGAGCGGAAGATCTCACGCTCGAGCGTAAAAACACATCACTCAATATTTTTGCAGACACGCAAAATACTGTAAGAGTGTAAACTCTACTCGAGTGGCCCTTTCCCCGCTCGAGTGGGAAGATCAAAACTGAAAAATTACAATTTGATTACAAACTTAGTTTTTCCATGGATTTTGACAACAAGGGTCTTAACAATCTCCCCCTTTGTCAAATCCCGGACAAAACCATTCTAAACAATTTTCCTAACAAAACCTCCACAAAAAAAACAAAAAACAAAAAAAAAGAAACAAAAAAAAAAAAAAACAAACACCAATGACCATGCAATTCTTGAACAATTTCTTTTAACAATCCACCTGAAAAGCATAACCACACAAACCAACCAAAACTCTGGAACTGTATAAATAACCAAAAATAAAATATCTGAGAAACATAATACCCATAAAAAAAAGTAAAATATACCCAAAACATTCCTAAATCTACAAATAACTCCTCAATGCACCTAGAAGAGGCCTCTAACGCAGTGAGCTGAGCATCGGCAGTAGTCTCTAGATTCGTGAGCCAGGCCTCGAAAATATCCATCCGCCCCTCGAGTTGATCAAAATGAGAAACAACAGACTGCTCGAAATGGTGGATCTGGCCACGGATAATAAGGGTTGGAGGTGGTTGCTCCACCTCACTAACAGCATCACCGGCAGCAGCCGCATTGAACTCAGCCTCCTCTGCCATAGCAGCATCACTGGCAACAGCCGCATCGAACTTAGCCTCCTCTGCCATAGCAGCATCACCGGCAACAGCCGCATCGAACTTAGCCTCCTCTGCCATAGCAGCATCACCTATACCTGTACTGGAACGACCCACTCTAGTAGAAACCCCACGAACATGTGACTGACTTTGGGAGGCAGTTTTCTTGGTGAAAGGCCGGGATGGTGAAGCAAATTCATCCTCGTCATACGAGGGAACCTCAAATTTGGCGAGAAGCCTGTTAATAAGGCACCCATAAGGCGGACCAAGGTTGTTACATTCAAACACAACAACCATCTTCTAAATAATCAAAGTAGCAAGGTCAATGGAGCGATTAAGAGCAATACATTGTAGAACAAACCCTTGTTCTTGATTGATTTCTGAGCTATGGGTAGTCACTATAATGTTGGCACACACGATGAGATTGAGTAACCGAAAATGGGGTAGAAGCTTATTTTGTTTGATCAGTGCCCCAGGAAGCCAAGGAAGAGATGTACCACATAGAGCAGTGGCCACCTCATTGAAATTGCAAGTCAGTCTCACAGGAAAAGGATAGAAGATAGGGAATAGTTTACTAATCCCTAAAAGCTTTCTAATGAGATCAGTGGTGACTGTGATTGACTTGGACCAGACCCAAGTCTTGAATGACGGACCAATGTCATCAAGACTCTCCATGTTACAGTAAAATTCTTGAACCCAACTGAGGTTTTGAGGACTTGAGAAAGAGAGTACATAATCCCCACCCAAGGGATCAAAAAGAGGACGGATATGGATAGACTCAAAGGTGTTAGGTCGAACATTTCGTTCGAGATGAACGGTTCGGGACAGATAGGAGTCTCGAAACAATTTGGCTTTCTCAGCTGAGGGAAACCGATTGGAGTTAAAGGAGGGTCGAGAGGCGACGGACTTCTTTCGCTTAGAGAAAGACATGACTAAATATAAACCAAAAGCATAAACACCAATCCCCCAACCCAAGACATAAAATAAACCAAAAGTGAGAATCAAAGCATTAGTAAGAGACTGTAAATCTAGAAAAATCAACCAGTCAATAGAAGTATGTAACACATTGTAACCCAGTTAACAAAATAATCAAGGAAAACATATGAATATAATCAATTAACCAGATAAATCACATAACTAATATTACAAAGCTCAGTATTCCAGAACTCGAGTCACAACCTAATAGGACAACCTAATATTGAAAAACTTAGAACAGAAAGTAGTGATAATCTAGAACACAACCTAATATGACAAAGCCTAACATTGCATAACTAGATTAAAAAAACCAACAAGACCCAAATATTACGAACAAGAGTGAAGGATGAAATAAGAGAAGGGAAAAAAAACTACAACCAAAAAGTAATGAAAAAAAAAACAGAGTAACAGAGGTGAAATCGAAGTGAAACATACCTTAGGTGTGCAAGAAGAACGGGAATCACCAAAGAAAAGACCAAGGAAGACAATGCACTGAATGGCTAAGGAGCCCTAGGAGAGAGAATGAAATTTGGGGGGAAAATGAACTGAAGAGTCGAGGGAGGGAGTTTTAAACCAAACGAGTCCGCTCGAGCAGAAGTTTGAACGCTCGAGCGGGATCCAAAGCATGCGTGTATATGCTCGAGCTCAAAAAAGGACGCTCGAGCGCCAAAAACACCCTCGCAGAACTGCAAAACCCTGCACTAAATGCTGAATGACAAATATTCATGCTTGAGCGGGGACAAAACACCACCAAACTCGAAAACATTTTTTTTAAAAAAAAAAAAAAAAAACACCTCAACCAGAGAAGGGTGACCTGTAAAACAAAGGGGAGTATAATTGGAAGACTGTAACACGGGGATGAAATGATCCACACACCATGAAGCCTGTAAACTAGTTTATTGAAAAACTATGAACCACAAAATCATGAGCATGTCAGATAATATTCAATCAATGATCATAAGCAACATGAGAATGCATAACTCAAAAACAAACATGAAAGTTCACAAAAAAAATGTATGTGTGTGCAATCCTTAAGAGGCCACAGAGCTAGAGTTGATCCTCATAGTGATCTGATGGCTAGACCTCCGTCAAGAGTAACTGAACATTGCAGAGAAAAGTCAAACCACTAGGAATCACGGGGTATTTGTTGAGTAAACGCGGAGGCTCCCCCTCAATCAATGAGTCCTTTTTTATTATTGTTATTTTTTTTTCAACTTTGCTTTCTTGTGGGCACTCACTGGTGGCATACACGCTCAAGAGTATGGAGACCAAACTAGAGAAGAATGAAATCAAAAAGGATGGCCTAGTTGGTGCCTCTGAGGTAGCCTTTTCCTAATGCCGGGACTTCAATGAACTGAGAGAGAAACCGAGGAAGTGAAAAATGATGGTAGATGGTTAAGAGACTCAACATCATCCATGATATACTAGTATAGGTCAATTCCTCTGAAAAAGAACAAGAAACACTGTTAGTGGTCCATAGAGAAGTTTGATCACTTGTACAGAAACCCCTGCAACAGTTTATCTCAAGGATGTGTACAGAATGAGATCATGAAGTTAATGAGTATTGGCATTCAGAATGAGCTATGAACAATGAACAAAGAAGTCTAGCATGCAGCATAAAAGGAGTTCATATTTTTCTAAATGCAGTGATGACAGGAATCAAGGAGAATGAGATTATAGCATCCAAGTATACAGAAAAAATGACCATACACACCCCCTCCAGTAACAGATAACACCCTAACAACTGAGCACTACACCCAAAGTCTTTCTAAGGAACTCAAACCTAAGAAGATCAAGGGGTTTTGTAAAAATATCAACTTTTTGATGCTCAATGGGTACATGTTCAAGAACAACAAGGCCCTCTTCTACTAACTCTCGAATAAAATGATGACAAATGTCAATGTATTTGGTGCGAGAGTGTTGGACAGGATTTTTTGAAATGTTTATGGCACTTGTGTTATCACAGAAAAGAGTGATAGTGTTCTGATCTATCCCATAATCATGAAGCATTTGTTTCATCCACAGCATTTGTCCACAACAACTTCCTACAGCAATGTACTCAGCTTCAGCAATTGAAAGAGAGATGGCATTTTACTTTTTACTATGCCAGGAAACCAAATTATTCCCAAGGTAAAAACACCTCCCGGATATACTCTTCCTATCATCAACAACCCTGCCAAGTTGGCATCAGAAAAACCAGTAATTTCAGCTATAGTGTCGGTAGAAAACCAAACCCCATACCCCAATGCCCCATTAACATATTTAATGATGCGTTTGACGGTAAGAAGATGAGACTCTTTAGGATTGGCTTGGTAACAGGCACAAACACCTACACTGAAAGCAATATCAGGACGACTGGCTGTGAGGTAAAGAAGACTCCTTATCATACTCCTATAAAGGATAGGATCAACATCAATACCAGAGGAATCTTTGGAAAGGTGAAGACCGATGCTCATGGGAGTGCGTGCATGTTGGGCAGACTCAAGACCAAACTTTGACACAAGATTTTTGGCATACTTGGTCTGAGAAACAAACATACCCGAAGGAGACTGTTTAATTTGAAGACCCAAGAAATAAGACAACTCTCCCATCATGCTCATCTCAAACTCATGTGTCATGCAATCCTAAAAATATTTCACAAGATGATCAGTAGTGGATCCAAACATAATGTCATCAACATAAATTTGAGCAACAAGAATATGAGACCTAGTATGTTTTACAAATAAAGTCTTATCCACACTACCCCTTTGAAAGTCAATATCAAGAAAAAGGTAGTAAGTCTATCATACCAAGCCCGAGGGGCTTGTTTTAATCCATATAAAGCCTTGTCTAATTTGTAGACATCGTTTGGACATTTAGGGTCCTCAAGTCCTTTTGGTTACTCAACATAAGCCTCTTCTTTCAAGTACCCATTCAGAAAGACACTTTTCACATCCATTTGTCACAATTTGAAACCAAGAAAACATGCAACACCAAGTAAAATACGAATAGATTCGAGACGTGCAACTGGGGTAAACGTCTCATCATAGTCAACACCCTCTACTTGTGTGTAGCCCTGAACAACCAACCTGGCTTTATTTCTAACCACAATACCATTCTCATCAGATTTATTTTTAAAGATCCACTTGGTACCTATCACATTCATGTCTCTAGGTCTGGGAACTAAAGTCCAAACATTGTTATGTTCAAATTGACCTAATTCTTCATGCATAGCATTGACCCAACTATCATCTAGTAAGGCCTTTTTAATATTCTTAGGTTCAATTAATGAAACATAACACATATGAGATACCTCATCCCGAATTTGTCTTCGAGTTTTCATTCGATCCGATACACTTCGAATCACCTGTTGAGCTGGATGATTCAGTTTCACCCTTGCTGATGGTTTGAACTCAGGACTTGTGGTGACAGAAGCATCAGGAGTGGTGTCTCTCTGTGCACTCTTTGGACTCTGACTTACCTGTGAAGATGGTGCTGTCTCAACTTCTTGTGCTTTGACCTCAGTTTCTCTTTGACTTTGTGGTTCAGTATTCAGGATTGCAGACTCACTATATTCATCCTCATTTGTTGCTGGAGTAGGGGAACTTGTGTCATCTATAACCACATTGATCGATTCCATTAAAGAAGAAGTTCGCAGGTTATAGACTCGAAAAGCCCTACTAGTGGTTGAATACCCTAGAAAAATACTTTTATCACTTCGAGAGTCAAATTGCCCAAAGGCTCTCTATCTTTGAAAATGTAACACTTACTCCAAAAAGTTTTGAAGTATTTTACATTAGGTTTCAATCCCTTCCACAATTCATATGGAGTTTGTAAAATGCCAGGCCTTAAATACACGCGATTTATGACATAAACAGCAATATTTAGGGCTTCAGCCCAAAACTTTGGAGGAAGTTTCTTACTAAGGAGCATGACCCTAGCCATCTCTTGAACAACCATGTTCTTCCTCTCAACCACTCCATTTTGTTGTGAAGTAATAGGTGCAGAAAATTTATGCTTAATTCCATGCATTTCACAAAAATCCGAAAACGAACTATTTTCAAACTCACGACCATGATCAGTTCGGATTCTTATGATGCACCTAATGGAAACCCCTATTCATTTTGGATTTTAAGGACTAAGGCCTAGAAAGCATCAAACGTATCATATTTTTCCCTTAAAAAATTTATCCACGAAAATCGAGTAAAATCATCAACAGTTAAAAAAATGTATCTGTAGACACTCCATTTTTGACCGTCCTCAAGACTTGGACGTCACCGTTTGAACACTCGGTGATTATCCATGTTTGTGTTCGTTTGGAGTTCCCGGAGGCCTCGGCTCGCGCGCCTTGCCTTAGGATCCCCGAACTCGACCGTTTAGTGTCTGGTTTTGCACCAAACACTTGTATCTTGCCTTTGAGAGGCAGGGTGAGGCTTGTAGACCATCCCCACCCACCACCGGCAGTGGCTAGAGGCCACCGGCTGGTGTTTGCTGCCACCGGCAATGTTTATTGCCGGCCAGCACTATTTTGTGCCGGTCGGCACTCCTTTTGACTAAGATGGCATTTTTAGCTGGCCGATTACTGTGCAGTTGCTTTTTGAGATATTTTTAGGCAACTGTATTGCAGTGACTTTCCCTCCATACACGTGTACGGAGGGATGGCCCTCTAGTTTTACTTAACTTGTAAGTTTTGCAAGTTTGGTGGAAGGATAGATAGAGGCTCTCTCTTGGGGCTAAGGGGAGAGACTTTTAGACATTTTAGAGAGGAAAAAACACAAAGAGAAGCTCTGGTTTTAGGGTTTGGGTTGTATACATATCCTATCTCTATATTTACTCTTGTGTGTGTTTTAGTCCATACTATTGCACACAAGCACCTAGTGTTTCACCTTCCTCTTGAAACTAGGGTTCTAAGGGCTTGTTCTTGAGTTTCTTGACTGGTTTGGAGCCAAAGGAGGCCATTGGAGCATCATTTGTGAAGGAGGCTTCAAGGGTGAGAATCTAGTCCCATTTTCCCCCTTTTTTGCATTGATTTTATACCCATCTTAGAGCTGTTTTTGTGCTTATTGTATAACATAAAAAAGTTCTGTTTTTAGACCCTCTTTGTTGTTTATTAAGAGTGTTTTGTTGTTTAAGGGTTGTTGACCACCCTTAGGCCTTAAAAGGCCTCATTTTGAGCCATTTTGTGCTAGCTCCGGGATTTTGGTGTTGAGGTCTCTTCACCACTGAAATCTTGAGGGATTTCAGTGGTGAAGATGATGCCTTGAAGTCCCAAGAAGGAGAGGGCCACCCCCTCTCCTTGTTGTCCTTGAAAAGGGCATGTTTTGGCCTCTTAAGGAAGCCTATGCTTGAGTGTGTGTTGAGCATGTTTGGTTTGTTTTTCATGCTTATATATCCATGATATAACATGATTTTAAGTTGGTTTTGGAACTCCATGCATGCTTAGCATAGTTGCCATGTAATGCCTTATTTATGCCTTAACATGTTTTAGGTTGTTAGCCTTTGTTGGACCATGTTTTAGGCTTAGTCTTGTGAAGATTATGTGCTTATTTTTCCATGTTTTAGGTCTGTCCATAAGTGTTTGGGTCGATTTTGGCATGCTTGATATAGCTCCTTTATATTTGGGCTTATTGGCCTTGAGTATGTGCATGTGTAGCATGCCATCCTTGCATTGTTTTGGTGATTTGGGATCATCCTACATGCCATTTCAGTCCCATTTCCATGCTTGTTTGATTGCCTCGCATGTCTCTTTAATGCCTCATAAGCTTGTGTAGCAATGCTCCATGTTTTGGTGCTTATTCATGCTTTTGTTTTGAGTCGTTTGAATGCCATTTAAATGATTCTTGAGGTTTGTTTTAGCATGATTTTCAGAGCTTATGTTGCATGCTTTTAGTCCATGAATGTCTCCTTCAAGTGTGCTTGAATGTTGCTTGCTTTGTGCCTAAGTGTTGGGTCTTAACATGTGTGTGTGCATGTGTGCTTAGCATCCATTTTAGGCATTAATGGCCACTGTTTTAGGCCTTATTAGAGTCGCCTAATTCGTGTATAAGACCATCTTTCCATCTATTTGCATTGCCACATGTATGCTTGCATGATTGCATAAGTGCCTTGCCATGCCATGTTGCATTCTTAGCTTGCATGCCTAGGTTGCATTGCATCTTGCATGCATGCCTTGTTCCTTGAATTGGTGATGGGAATTGGGCCTAATTTGTTTGATTGGTTTGCATGCATTTGAAATCAAAGTTGCATACTTGGTTCTTTGGGCCATCATGCATGGAAATGCGTGATTGGTGGTCCGAGAACCGAGGCACATGTCCCGTTGAGTCATTACAATGATAAGAGACATGGTTGGTGCACACATGCCTTGAATTGTGCTGCCATGCCTTGTTTTGCCCTCTGTTGCTGTGAGTTGCAGGTCCTGCAGGCTTTCTTTGCCGACCGGCAGTGTAAGGTGCCGGCCGGCAACCTTTTCTCTGCCGACAGCTTCAATTTTGTGCCGATGGACACATACCAGTGCCGGTGATGATCCCACTCAGCCGGTGGTACTCCCCAGTGCCCAGGGATGTAACCCTGAGGTTTTGACAGCCTCCAGAGAAGTGAAGGAAGGAAAACAGAGGCAGCTTGTGCATGGCGGCGCGCTTCTCGAGGGGTTTACTGTTTTTCTTAGTCTATTTAATTTGTTAATTAAATTAAGCAATTTGTAATATTTAATTAGCTTGCGTAGTTAATTAGTTTGTATTATTATTTTGGTCCCTCCGAGTGAGGGCATATTTGTAATAAGTGTGCGTGCGTGTGATGTATGTCTTCCAACCCCACTTCTTCCTTCCCTTTTATTTACCTGCTTATGATGGTAGATTAGGGCACATTTATTTTAGCATACCTTATGCTATGCATGCGTGCATTCATGCATTTGTTGACATGCATCAGGCTCGGCACATCATGCTAACTGCATTTGTATTTCAATTCCAAGTTGAGTACTTGTTAGTTGCAGCATTTCACATGCCATCTTTAGGATAGCCGAGCCTGTTTAGATTGCATCTTTGCATGTGTTGCATTAGCCATTTTTAACATGAACTAGGATCATGCATATGATTACTGACTAGTTTCTGTTTTGGCTCGGAGTACTAGGTAAGCTTTTATGCTTTAGCATATCGCATGCGTGTGAGTGTTGCCATGACAGTATGATTACCATGAGGCTAGCTGCTTATGTGATATAACTGCTTGAATGCCTGTGGATGGAGGTTGAATTACCTAAATTGGAATAATGCATTAAAACTGTGAGTTTTAAGCCCACTAGATAGTGGCAAAAACATCTTTTCTAAAAGCCCACTTGAGTGTGGCAAAATCTGCATTTTAGCCTACTTGCGAGTAGCAAACCATTTTTAAAACAAACATGAAATGTTTTGTTCCAATTTGGGCGATTTGGTCTATACTTGTTTGCTGCGCGCATAACATAGTAATTCTAGGCTAACAATTGGTTTAAGAATACATAAAGTTTTCAAAAACGGATATCATGGTTAGTAGAGGCCGGTCTTCGGACCGGGCGAAAGGGGGTGCTCATAGCTGACCTTCCCCGATCGTACCCAAGCTCCCGAGCCGAGACAACTCCGGTGATGACGGACATGTGGCCTTCGGCACCGAGTCAGGGTTTCCTAAATTCTCCCATAAAAAATATTTAGGTGGCGACTCTGTATCTGGCAAAGCAGTCCATGTTTGGCACTACTTTTTCAAAAATCTGTTTCTCAAAACAATTTGCTAAATTTGGACTCTTTGGTTCAGATTAAGAACCGTGACACAAAATCGAGAGTCCGAACTGTAGCGAGGTCCCCCCCACCCGGGGCGCGTCTACAGTATCTTTTACCTCTAATGCTTTCAGTGCGAGTAGATCCTATTAAGTCCATGTGAACCAATTCAAGAGGACGTTTGGTTGTAAAGTTGTTCACCTTTTTATGATGGGCACGGGTTTACTTCCCAAGTTGACATGGTCCACACACATGATTCAGATTCTTACCCAGTTTAGGTACTCCTCTCACAAGCTCTTTGTTGGCTATCTTAGTTAGGTCTTTGAAATTCATGTGACCTAATCTTTGATGCCACAAATCAATGTTATTTATGATGGCTGAGTGACAAGTGAGATCATTAGTAGTAACAATCCTATAGTAGTTATCAGATGTGCGAACCCCATGCAAGACAGTATTTCCCTTTTTATCCAAAATTTCACATTTATTTTTTGAAAACAATATTTCCTGGCGGGAATCACACATTTGACTGATGCTCAAAAGATTTGCTTTAAGGCCATCAACAAGTAATGCATTTTCAAGCTTGGGAAGACCAACTACACTTATAGAGCCCTTACCAATGACTCTAGAAGTGCCACCATCTCCAAAGGTAACAATTCCACCTGCATATTTTTCAAAGGAGGTGAAGTAGGATTTGTCACCTAACATGTGACGAGAGCACCCACTATCAAGATACCACATGTGTGAGTCACGTGCTTTTAGAGCAGTGTGAACAACTAAACAAGTCAAATCATCTTTTCTCACCCAAATCTTTTTGGTCTTAACAATATCAGGTCTGGCGGTCTTGGTAAATGTCTTGGCGTTGTGAACACCCTCATGAATATCGGTATTCCTTCTAGACATGTAAGGTTGTCTCCTAACCCAAAAAGTATTCGAATTTCTACCCTTTTGAGACACCTTACCAAACAATTCAAAGCAATAAGAACGAATGTGGCCATATCTACCGTAATGATAACAAATAAAAACAGGTTTTACCTCCATTTTGTTGATCTTACCCCCGTTAGGTAGATGAAGAGAGGGATCACCCTGGTGTACCTTCAGCTTTTCCTTTGCTTGAGTCTTCAGGTCATGTGATGTAGAGGCCTGTCCCTTGTGAGTTGTCGTATTACCATAGCCTAGCCCACTTTTGTCACAACCCATTTGTTGAGACCCGAGGATGTCTTCTAATGATTTGGAACCTTTGTTCCACATGGAAATTGTGGCTCTAGCAATTCGGAGTTCTTCATCTTTACGATAAACCATCTCTTCCAATGTAGCTTGTGACATCTCAAGGCTTTCAAGCTTCTCTTCATATGTGGAATACACTTTCAGGAATTCATTCCTTTCAGTTTCACAGGATAGAAGTTTCCTACATAGGTCTTGCTTGTCACTAGAGATCTTGATGACATTCTACTTTGCTATTACAAGTTCTCCTTTTAGCTTGACATTCTCACTTTCACATGCTTTGAGCTTGAAAGTGAGTTTGTCATTGATCTTGGACAAATTCAGAGATTTGTCGTAAAGCTTTTCGTAAGCTTGTTGTAGATCATCACCATTAATCTCATCATTGTCTTCTGATGTTTTATCATCTTCTTTTTGCTCCTCATTCTCCTTGACCTCATTCAGTCGAGCACCTAAGGCAGGAAAGGTGATAGATGGTGGTGAAGATGAATCTCCTCTTTCATGAAATTGGCACAGAATGTCCCATGCATCTTTAGCCTTTGTGCAGTGAGCAACCCATTTTTGTTCTTCATCAGAGATTGAACCATGAATAGTAATCAGGACTCTCTGATTGCTCAGATTATCAGCATTTTCAACATCCTCTTCAATGGCTTGCCAACCTTCTGGGTCAAAAGCTCTTAGAAACGACCTCATTATGATATTCCAATACAAGTAATTACTCCCATCAAAGGTGGGAGCATGATGCAGATTCTGAACACGAGCAAATTCCACTGGCTTCGGAAGAGGTTGTGTGAAAGTGGACCAAAATGCCATGAAAGCACTATCCCCGTCTTCACTAGATTCAGTTTCTTTGGGTTCTTGCTCTGACCCGTTTTCATCATCCCAAGTCACTGTGTAGACTTTCTTCCGATTATTTTTTGAAGGACATTCAAGGGCAATATGTCAAAACCCTTGACATTCATCACACTTGACCCCTTGCCCCTTTACAATCTTCTTTTCAATTTTTGGAGCAAGTTTTGGTGGAAAAGTTTTGGGTTTATCATTACTCTTGTCTTTTGAAATAGGGTTTCTGAAATTAGGCTTCTTTTTCTTTAAATTTTGTTGAACTGTTTAGTAAACATAGCCGTCATCTCAGACTCTAAATCAAACTCAGTCTCAAGAGTTTTTGCAGTCTCATAAGCACTAGTGAAAGCCACACTATCTTTTTTTTTTTCTTAGAAATCTGGTGGGCTTCATAAGTCTGCAAGTTTCTAACCAACTGATCAAGCTTGAGGGTATCAACATCCTGAGCCTCCTCAATGGCTGTCACTTTTGATTGGAACCTCTCGGGTAATGACCTCAAAATTTTTCCAACAACTTTAGCTTCAGGGATTTTTTCACCGAGTGTGAAACCAGAATTCATGATGTCACTAAGTTTAGCATAGAAATCATCAAACGTCTCATCATCACGCATAAAAAGGGTTTCAAAGGCTGAGGTGAGACGTTGAAGTTTTGACCTTTTAACAGAAGTAGTACCCTCGTGAATTGTTTCAAGAATGTCCCAAGCCTCTTTTGCTACCTTACATGCACAGATACGACGAACTCTTCAGGTGTGACGGAGAAAAAAAAGGGAATTGAGAGCCTTACTGTTCCAACTTGAGTTTTGATAATCGGTTGTGTCCTATTTATCAAAGGGTTTGGGAATATCAATACCATCAATGGTGACAATAGGTTCACTCCACCCATAGATCACACAGTGCCAAACTTTCTCATCGATGAATTTTTAAAACGCTCTCATACGAGCTTTCCAATAAGAATAGTTTGTACCATCAAGTAATGGAGGTTTATGGGTCAAATTACCTTCATGAATTGAATCCATATCACCAATCATACAAAATCACACTCCTATAGTTTTGATAAAAACAAAGAGTGACCCGCTCTGATACCAATTGAAAATCCTAAGTGATTCGTGATTAGATCAAGATTTAATTATTCCAAATCCCAATCATTCAAAACACACAATCTAAATCATAAGCACTTATGAAAGTGATTTAGATTGTTGTTTTCGAAAAATAATAAATCGACACAAACAATTTTTACGTAGAAAAACCACAATTGAAGCACCTTCCATTGTGATAAAAAATACCACGGGCGAAATGCCACTAATCAATCTACTACTGAAGAAAGAAAGATTACAAAGATAACAAACAAATTACCCAAATGCTTCTAATTTGTCCTCAAATCTTCTGTATATCTTTCACCGTAACCTTCGTCTCGGAATTGATTACCCTGAAGTTGAATCCACAACTTCACTTGTCGAATCAACGACTACGCACAGTATCAAACTCCTTTGAAACTCCATGCTTGAATCTCTGAATTCCACTGAAGAAGAACACTCTTGAATAAAACCAATCAACCTCCTTGATATGTGATTATCAATACATGAGTTTAATACTCACTCAAATCATCAAGGAAAACTCACAAAAAACTTCAGAAGAAAAACTCAAAGGAAACCCTAAGACCCTTAAAGAAGATCTAGGAAAAGTAACCCTAGAGTTGGACCAACAAATGAATTTATAAAAGCAGGGATCGCGCAGTTCGCTCGAGCGTGGGAATGGATGCTCAAGCAGGGACTCTATATCGCGTGTTCCAAACTAGGGTTCACGCTCAAGCGGAAGATCCCACGCTCGAGCATAAAAACACATCACTCAATATTTTTGCAGACACGCAAAATACTGTGAGAGTGTAAACTCCGCTCGAGTGGACCTTTTCCCGCTCGAACGGGAAGATCAAAACTGAAAAATTATAATTTGATTACAAACTTAGTTTTTCCATGGATTTTGACAACAAGGGTCTTAACATAATTTTATCAATACATAAATCATACTCGCATAACAAATGATCAATTTTATTCATAAATAAATCATTAGGTAAATAGCAAGTTTTAATGATATGAAAAATATTTTTCAGTTAACCATTTTGTTAATAAATAAATCATTAAGTCAATTAATTATTTTTTATGGTATGAGAAATATTTTTCAATAAAAAATTTTGATAATCTATTATTGCATAGGTGAATATTTTTTTTCCCTTGGATATTGTGTTAAATTAAAATTTATAACAAACGATAGTTGCAATTTTTAATATTATAGGACCGATTCATATTTTAAACAAATTTTATGGGTTTATTTGTAATTTTTTTAAAAATAAAAGATTTATGTTTCATAATTGACCAAGAATATTTGCGTAATTAAGAGAAAACCTATTTCATAATTGACCAAGAATGTTTGCGTAATTATGGAAAAACCTGTTGCATAATTGACCAAGAATGTTTGCATAATTACGGAAAAACCTTTACTCAACATATAGGCTATCATTAATAAATTATTTAAAATGAAAGGGTAAAATAGGAAACAAAGACAATTTTTCATGATATGAGAAATATTTTTCAATAAATTTTTTTGACAATTTATTATTGCATAGGAGAGTAGTTTTTTCCTTGGGTATTGTGTTAAATTAAAATTTATAACAAACGATAGTTGTTATTTCTAGTATTATAAGACCAGTTCATATTTTAAACAAAATTTATAGGTATATTTGTAATTTGTTTAAAAATAAAAGATTTTGGTTTTATAATTGACCAAGAATATTTGCATAATTAAGAGAAAACCTATTTCATAATTGACCAAGAATGTTTGCGTAATTACGGAAAAACCTGTTGCATAATCGACCAAGAATACTTGTATAATTACGAAAAAACCTCTAGTCAACATATAGGCTATCATTAATAAATTATTTAAAATAAAAAGGTAAAATAGGAAAAAAAAAAGATGAGCCATGGGGAAAAAAATAAGAGCTTCTTGTATATATAGAGCTTCTTATATATTTAAAATAAAAGGGTAAAATAGGAAAAAAAATAAGAGCTTCTTATATATGTATTTACGTGTAGGTCCTAATAAGTGGACTTATTATCTAATAGGTCCTATAGGAAAATTTTGTCATAAAAAAATGCCACTAATTGTAAATTTTAGCAACAATTTATAAAAATCATGACAAAAAAAGTCACTAATTGTCAATTTTTAACGATATATATAAAAAATTGTCAAAAAAATTATTTTTAGCAACAATTTTACCAAAATTTATTTTTAATAAGACTTGATGGAAATTAAGTCCAACTATTAGGACCTATTGGTAGTTTACCCTATAGATATATCTGCATGCTACTGTTCGGGATCATCTATAGGAATTTCAACTTTACATGTTGTAGCCACTGCTTGGCTTACAATTGTTTTATATTAAAGCCACTGTTTCTTGTATATAAAGTGCATGATTAGAAGATTTAAAAAAAAAAAATTATTTGTTTCTAATTTATGTAAGCAAATTATATATTTTTATTCAGTTCTTGTCTAGCAAATTCAGGATTTGTATGCTGTATTTTTTTAAACAAAACAGCACTGCTCTACATACAATTCTAATTTATTTACATAAACGGCATGGCTCTTTATTTGGTTTCAAATTTAGTAAATAAATGTATGTGTTATGGTGTTTGGTTTTAGTATTACTTCTAATCGGCTTGTAGACCGGTCTTTTATAGACACCGCCTCTAGCCCCTAACTTTGAGCTTTTGCCTATTGGTGATTTCTTTTTCACCCCCAAGGACTCGCTATGCTCAACCATATTTGCTTTCGCAGTGGAGGTAGTCCCTCCTTTCTTCCTGTTGTCTTTCTTAATTTAGAGCCTGACAACAAGTTCTTCGACTGTCATCTCCTTTCGTTTCTGCTTCAAGTAGTTCTTCAAGTCTTTCCAGCCGTTAGGTAGCTTCTCAAGTAAAGAAGCTACCTGGAATGATTCACTCATAAACATTCCCTATGCATGTATCTCATGCAGAATCACTTGGAAATCTTGGATTTGACTTATGACGGTTATTGAGTCCACCATTTTGAAGTCCAAAAACAGGCCAACGACAAATTTCTTTGGCCCAGCATCCTCGGTCTTGTACTTCTTGTCAAAACCATCCCACAACTCCTTTGCCAACTTCTTGGCGTAAAACACATTGAATAATGGGATTGCCAAGACATTCAGAACATAGTTCTGGCAAAGAAGTCTGGCTGCTTCCAAGCATCTAGAGCCATGAGTTTCTGCTTGTCTTGCTCATTCACTTTCACGGCTAGTGGATCCTCACTCAAAAACCTCGCAAGGCTTTGAGTAGTTAGGTAGAACAACATCTTCTGTTGCCATCTCTTGAAATTCACTCCCGTGAACTTTTCTGAGCGCTCATGATGATTGAACGGTCCTCCCGAAATAGCCGGAGTAACAATAGGGTTGATCGTTGTCACGACCCAAACCCGCCCCTATAGGTTTAGCATCGTAACCGGCCAGTAACCCTTGGATTACTGAAGGCCTCTAAACAGATTAACAAAATTAAGGGGCTAGTGGAAGCAGATACATAAATATAATTGTCCAATGAGCTGTGCTGACTTATATGAAACGGAATATTTAAAACTTTATATATGCATTCAGTCATTCATGCATTATACCCACACACATAGCCTCTTAAGTACAGCCAACGAGATAAGATCAAGTCTTATATATACAGAAACAACAGAACTTAAACACTGGACACTTCGGGAACCTCCACGTGAGGCACAATGGTTGGCTGACAACAGAACACAGGTCCAGACAAAAAGCCTACAGGCTCGAACTCCAGAATGCTCACCTATACATATATATACACACAGTAAGCTAAAGCCCAGTGAATAACATTAAGGTAAAGAGGTTAGTGAACAAAATCCGAACATATTATAAGCATAAAGTAGATCATAGCATAATCATTCTTGTATCAGAACATAATAATGGTACATCCCATAGAACACATCACATAACATCTTCCGACTAAAGTAATCGGTTCCGGATACCAATTAAACACATATCACCACAATGAAGTGGCTAACGAGACCTCGTAATCAATTGTATGTCATGGACCCGCATTTTCATGCCGTCCCCCATGACTTGGGACTATCTATGGATGCCATAATAGATTTCAAACATGGAATATTTGTTCACGAAAATAGATATCGTTTCAGAAATCAGAACTTATCATATTTCATTTGGAACGTAATTCGTATGAACGTATCTTTACAATAACGTTACTCACAGTGGTTCCAGTAGGCGGTCAATCAATCCTCGAGTCTTGACCTATAATCACAAAATACATAACACAAGCATATCTTATTATCACATTACATTGGTTCTTGTTCTTTCTTAGTACATAGATCAAAACACACTATTGATTCGCATAACTTAGTACATTCATTTCCTTAGTGTGTTTCTAACCCATAACCTCATTACTATGGCTTAACTAAGCCTTAGGAATGCCTAAGATGCAATGAGGATGCCAAAATGTTTTGGAAAACACTTAGTAAAATTTCTGAAAATAAGGTCCCCGCTCGAGCGTAGCTTTCCTCACTCGAGCGGACATGCAAACATGAGAGGGGTCGCTCGAGCGAGACTTCCTTCGCTCAAGCGATCTGCAAACTTGGAAAAAGTACTGGTTGGTCACAATCCACACTCGAGCTACAACTTCCACGCTCGAACGGATCAAAAACATGCAAAGGGTTCGCTCGAGCGCCCAAGTGGTCACTCTAGCGGGCTGTAATAGCCTGCAAAACTACTGGATGCACGAAATGTCCGCTCGAGCGGCAAATCCCCCGCTCGAGCGACCTTCAAAAATCCGGGTTTTCCATAACAGAGTTTTGAGCTCCAAATGCAAATTCAATGGCAAATTCGTGTATGGCTTGATCATAAACTTGCAAAACTTATTCATAAACATGAATATATGATTTTCACCAATTCCTTTTAGTCAAAACCCATGAATTTACCAAAATTAGAACCAAAACTATCATGCATGTAAAACATACAACACTTTTCTTCAAAACTCATGAAGTTAACAAATTTGAGCTCATAAACTCCATGCATGTAAGAAATCATTTTCCAAAATATGAAACAAAGGTTCAAAACATGATAGTTCAAACATGCATGCGTCAATTATCCGTGATTCCTACATGAAGGATCAAAATTAAACTTGATATGGCAAAACCCAACATGCATGAAAACTTCTTTACAAAACTCATCAAACATGGAATTTGCTTTCAAAGCTTGATCTAGTATGCATGCATGTTAATTCCATGGCCTCAACTCAACATGATAACAAGACTTATATTCAAAATGATGATATAACACCCTTACTTCCATGCCTGTAAGAATTATGAGCCAATTCTTCATTCTAAGCTCAAGGTACACATTAAAACTCATAATCTTCATGTTAATGACTTAGACTCATGAATTAGGGGTTGAATTCATACCTATAGTCTTGAATTAATCTAGCTCTTGCACAATATTGGTGAACTTAAGCACAATCTTTAACTCTACTTTGAATTTCTCCTTCCCTCTCTTTAGAATTGTGCTCCCTCTCTCACTAAAATAAGTTCTTAGAATTTTGCACTCAAGAAATGAGGGAAATGAACTCAAGGATGGGCTTAAAGGGTCACATATATAGTCAAGATGCCATAACACATTAATTAGTACCTAAGGCTTGCCAAACGCAATTTAATGAATCGTTCTAAATCAATTTTTAATAAAATTTGCCATAGTGTTCTAAAATTTTCAAATAACATATTGATGTAATCAATTTCGGTTTCGGATGCCGATAAGGCTTTCTATTTTCATATTAAAGCGGAATTCCAGACAGATATTCCTACAAGTGACAGATAGAATGCCAAAATCATGTAAAATATAGAATAAACACATAATTTATTTTAATCCTCTCATTAGCATCATTAAATACGGATTAGTAGCTAATTACAGATCGGGGTTGTTACAGTCTCCCCACCTTAAGAAACTTGGTCCTCCAAATTTGAGTTATCTTATGTCGAAAGGAATGATGTTCATCATAAATATAATTTCAACTCTTTACAAAATAGAAGCACAGCCATATTCATAAATATGCTGATAACCCAATCTCAACCTTAGCTTCGTACAGAAACAGAATTATAAATCATATACAGAGATTAGGGTTCGTATCAAAACAGAGTCTTATACGCATTCAGATTTTAATCAGAAACAGATTCACATACAGACAGAAATCATAAGTCATGCGTAAGCATACGTGATACATTCATTAGCACTAACAGAAACAGTTGACCCATAAAGGGATGACCATAATGGCACGTAGTTGACTCACGTACACGGAGACAGTATACAGTTGGCTCATGAGACGTACAAGACCCATAAATGGGACGTAAGGATCCATAATAGTTGGCTCATAAGACATACAGTTGACCCATAATTGGGACATAATAGAGCAGATTACAGTTATCATTTGAAGCTAAGAATGTCACGAATGCATACCAGAAATTAGACAATCAATCATTGTACAGAAAATATCATTTCAGAAAACAGATCTCATTTGTCACACAGAAAATAAATACAGTTGAACATAACTTTACTAAGTTATTACTCACATCACTTATATCAAATACTTATCGGAGGTCATAGATTCACATTGTTTCCAATTTTCATAAGTAATTTCCCCCGTCAAGTTATAGAAACTCGATTTATTCATTTATGAGTTATTCATTCGGTCTTTGTTCAATTCGGGTTTCAATTCGGCAATTCACCATCATTATTCGGAGTCATTCGGAAGTTGTCAGGAATACAAGGTAAATTCGTACATTAACCCCATAGCAGTAAACGAAATTCTGAAGTAATCATTTATATACTATTCATCAGTCTTAGTTCCCACAGATTCAATCGTACTATGTGTCAATATAGAAGCAGTCATACAGATTACATATACTTCCAAGTAGTCAGAGTTTATAATCAAACCAGTCTGTTGTCAACAAATCCCATTAGTTCTGAAGTACAGTAACACAGAAGTGATCATCCTCTTCGTCAAACAAATTCAAGGTAGTAACAGTAATACCGGGTAATTAATCACATGCCATATATACAGAATTTCCATATTCTCCAAGCATGAATTACCAAATCCCACAATCCCATTCGTGTGCGCTCCCAGTCAGTTATAGGCATATGGTTAAAGGCTACCCATATACACATAGTCTGCTATTGACGGTTACATTCTTTCTATGTGTTCAAGATTGATTCAAGTTCTCAGTCAATTAGTTCCCGTAATAATACAGTCCAATCATTCGGTCATAAATAATTCATAATCCCCCATAACGCAATCAAATCAGATAATAGTTCTCCATTTAGGTAAGGGTCTTTTCAGATCAAATCAAATGAAAGGTCTTATCGGATTACATCAGCTGAAAGTTCCATCCAATCAGATCAAACAGAAGTTCAGAGCTCATGTCATTAAACAAAAGTTCTATCAGTTCAAACAAAGGTGTCATCAGACCAAGGTTCTATCAAATCAGATCAGATCAGATTAGGTAAAAGTTTTATCCCCATCATTTTGAAACAAAGCACATTTGGTTCTGTAGTTCATACTCCATTCGCTTAGATACATAGTCAATAGTTCTACAGTTGTTCTAAGTTCCTCGGTTCTCAAATCGCATTAGAGTTATGTATCACAATAGTTCATGTCAAAGTGTTTTAGGTCATATACAATGTGGCATTCTCCAAATAAGTTCACATGCGGGTGCACAGACATACAGTTGTTCATATCGAGAGGTAAGCATCACAGTCAATATAGCAATTTCCCAAATGAGTCTTTCATGTAAGCATAAGGCACACAACGGCGTATCACATAAAGTTTCTCGGTGGTACACAATAGCAGATTGTTATACAGATGTTTCAAATTGGTCATACAGTCGCCAAAGTAAAGGCTCACTAGCCGAGTCAAACAGTCTTGTCAAACTTTTAACAATCACAGTTCACAGTTTAGAGTTTATCATTCGGGGTCTTTACTTAGTCACACAATCCCAGAGTCATAGTCCCAATGGTCAAGTTATCAAATCAAATAACATATCAATCATTCTGAGCAAAGGTACAGTCATATATGTGCATGTTCAGAATCTAATAACATTCCCAATACGGATTCACAAGTTCAATGTACAGATGAACATAAAACAGCTTCTCCAAATACGATAGTTAAGGTAACAAGTCATAAGTCTACTCAGTCTAGACACAAATGCCGTAGATACAAAGAGCGTGCCAAGTCTGAATCAAACAACATCCCAAGCAAAGGTATAGACATATATATAAGTCCAAACATTTCCCAAATTATAGTCAATCATAATGTGTTCCCATGTTCAATAGTTCTAGCGTAGTTCAAAAGGTCATACCTAACAGTTCATATTAAATTTTTGCAATATGGTACAAAGATTTAACCCAGCAAATTCTCATTGTTCATAAGTCCCAACAATTCCCGAAGCTCAGGTGATTCATTATAGGGTTTCGAGCATCTCACATAAAATTAGTAAGTCTTTGAGGCAGTCAATAACTAGGATTCATAATTCTAATAATTCGGACCCTCGGAGGCAAAGTCATGGGATCAAAATCGTCCCCGGCACCCGGAAAGCCCCCACCATGCGGAGAATTACCCGCCATTTTCAGAAAATCTGCAAAAGGAGCAAAAATGAGCGAAAATGAGCCAAAATTGGAAAAAGTCAACAAAAGTCAACTCTCGGGAAATGAAAAAGTCAACAAAAGTCAACTCCCGAGAAAATCTTCCAAATATTGAGACAAACTCACCTCAAGTGACGGAAATGAGAAAAGAAGCTCCGAAACCAAAATTTAATCAGTTCAAAGTGCTTGAAACTGAGTATTTTTATGGAAACAACTTGCGTGGGGCGTTGGAAAACGCGTATGGAACTCAGATCTGGAGAAGAAAGTGGTGTAGAAGGCAAGGGAAGAGAAGATCTCGGCTGCATTTATAGGCTCCAAGTCTTGGGACGAAGGAGCATGAAGAAAGGAGGTGAAAGGACCAAAATGCCCTCGGATTTGGTCATATAGCCGGCCGGCCCCCTTTTCTAGCCGGCCGGCCATTTCCTTTTTGGAAAACCGGCCGGCCAGCCATTCACTTTTTGCAAAACCAGCCGGCCACCCCCTATCCCTCATAAAACTGGCCAGCCATGTCCCTCACAGGCTCACCTAGCTCCCTGCAATTTTTGAGGAAGATTGGAGTTCCCGGGACCTGAAAAAGTTCAAGAAAAGTACACTTCCGGTCGCGAAATTGCTCCGCCGGAACTTCAGCTTTTGGATCTGACATGTGTCTCATCATCATTCATCAAAATCAAAGTGTATCCTTTTTGAATGAATTGTAGCCTTTCTAGGAAGTGGATCGGAGGCCGTGATCGAGTCGCCTTCGCCGAAACACGCATTTCCGGACTCGTTATTTCATGACAAACGGGCACCCTGATTTATGCTCGTTTTGCACTATCATGCACATAACTTGCATTCTCATGAGCATACTTACATTTTTATGCACATTTCTCAATATTGGCATACCTCTATGCTTGAGCATGCGTTGTCACGCATGTTCCACTCTTGCATTGCGATGCATTCACTCACCAGCACTGCGTGTGTCAAACTTCCAGAATCACATTGAATATATGTTGGTAGCATATTGTACTTGTTACAATTTCTCTCTTTTACAGGCACGATATTGTATGTACGGTTCAATTGAGGCTGGTGCGACCAGACGAATCGCGCAGGTATCGTATCTTCTCCGTGTGAGACGCGGCGGGGATTGAATAATCCTCCTCATTCTTAACTGTATGAAATGTAGTTGTTGCTTTGCATTCTTGCTTAAAACTGTTGCATCTATTTGCGAATACTTGCTTCATTACAGCTTGCTGCATTTGCATGATCATTGAGTTATGTTCGGCTTCTTGCATATCGCTTTGCATTTTGCCCCCCCTGCCTGCGGGCCTGCCTGCGGGCCTGCCTGCGGGCATATCTCTGCTTACTTTGTACGTTTGTCTAAGTCTTCGGCCTTGTCAAAAATGGGTCGTCTCTGGGCTTTGATATTCACTCCCGTCACTTGTGACTTTCGAGTTCTGTCAAAGAGGGGCAACTGTAGACACCCCATTTTTGACCGACCTTAAGACTCAGACGTCACTGATTGAGCGCTTGGTGATGTTGCATAATGTGCTCGTTCAGAAGTTTCAGAGTTGCGGCCGTGAGCCCTGCCTCCGGACTTCCGAACCCTCTTTTGTGCTTTTCCTCGGTTTGCGAACCAGGCTCGGTTTTCTTTATTTCTTTTCCTGAGGGAAGGGAGAGGTCCCGTAGACCATCTCTCAGTGGCCGTGGGCTACATTTGGTGGCCGTAGGCCATTTTGCCCATTTCGGAGTCCGGTTTCCGATTTTTCAGGACCGTTGGCCGTGTGCCCCGGTTCGGGACCGCTTAACCATCTCCATTTGCTCTGATTTTTGGCATACATCTTATTTTCTCCCTTTTCAGGGACACTGGGGTCTGAGAAACCCACTTCGTGGCCGAATACCACTTTCGGTGCTTAACAGCCCATTTTCGGGACCCCGAACTGCGTGTTTTGGCCCCCGAACATTCGTTTTGCAACGGTTCTCGTTCATTTTTGGCAGGTACCTCTGTTTTATCACTGGGAAGGTCGTAGAAGGGTGGGAGGCCAGTAATTGTTGCAGCAAACAGTTATATATCCTCCGACGCCCTCCGTTGCCCGTTTTTCACACTTCCGGGCTAATGTTGAACATCTTGGGGCCACTTTCTTGAACTTTGAACCACATACTTGTGATATACACACATGGGAGGACCCTAAAAGTTGGTGGCCGGCCACTAATGTTTCTTGACCCTTTTGAACCCCTCATTCCGGGCCAATGTTGAACACCCTTGAGCCACTTTCTTGGACATTTAACCACAGGGTTGTGTTGAGGGCACATGGGAGGACACCATTATGTGGTGGCCGGCCACTAAACCAACTTGACCCTTTTGACCCCTAGCCGGCCAGCTAGGGGATGTGGTCGGCAGGCCACCTGAAACAAAAATACCTGGCCGGCCATGATCCTCACACTGTTCACTTTACAGCTGTATAGCTTTATCCCCCAGAAAATATCCCAATCCGGGGGATATTTTGTGGGGGAAAACTTACCTATTTTCCCCCACCTTTTGCCCCTCCTTTACTCCCCCTTTTTTGTCCATATAATCAGCTGGCAACATTGCATAAAAGGGTTAGAAAAAATTGTCTTCAAGCCTTGAGACATAATCCTCCCTCCATCTCTCTCATTTTCCTTGAAAACTCCAAGTCCTACATCTTGTTTCCTTCATCACCACCAAGCTCTACCACCACCACTCCAATCCAGCAGCAAGGGGAGGAATTCCAGCAGCTAAGAGGCAACAAATTTGGCCCAAGAAGCAACAAAAGAGTTAGTCTTCAAGGGTGAGTTGCAATTTCCCCTTTTTGGCCCTTTTCTTGGATCTTTTGCAAGCCATACGTGCTTATTGTTTTGAGCTCCGACCAAAACTGAAAAGGCCATTTTTTTGAGCTCATTTTCATGTCTCATTAAGGGCTCAACCCTGTTTGAGCCCTCCATCTTACACTTGCTTCAATACCCTCTTTGAATGTCAATATTTTGCATGCTTTTTCTAACCTACGTGTGATCTGTTTTGGAGTTTCTCATGAACTGTAAGTAGGCTTATTTTGAGCCCCTCTTCAACATTGAAGAAGGGCTCATCTTTTTTTGGGACCTCCATGTACCACTTGTCTTTGTATCCATCTTTGGTCCCCTATTCTTGTATGACTTGGCAGCCTATCTTGGTTCCATTTTTGGTCCTTTTACAGAGCTAGAAAAGTTCTTATTTTGGCCCATTCTTCATGTTTCATTAAGGGCCTTTCATGGTTTGAGGCATATTTTATACACTTCATGTTATATCCCTCTTTTAATCCCCATTTTTGCATAATTTGTTAGCCTATCTTGCTTCGGTTTTTGGCCTTTTTACAGTACTAAAAATAGTCTTAATTTGGCCCATTCTTCATGTTTAATCAAGGGTCTCTGGCTGTTTGATGAATATTTTGCATACTTTGTGTTATAGCCACTTTTGAGCCTCATTTTGCATTGCATTTCTAGCATGTTTGTATACTGTTTTGGAGTTTTTACAGTTCTGTAAATAGTCATATTTTTGGTCCCTCTTCAATGTTGTAGAAGGAAATTTTTCAGTTTGGGCTTTTCATATACCACTTGCCTCTTTGGCCACCTTTTGGCCCTTTTTCTTGCATGAGAGTGCAGCCATACTTGTGTTTGTTTTTGGGGTTTTTACAGTTCTGGAAAACATCATATTTTGGGCCCCTCTTCAACTTTGTTGAAGGGCCCTAACCTGTTTGAGCACAGAAGATGTGAGTTGATTCATAATCTCATGTTTAGGGCCATTTTTGCATGCCATTGTTGCCCCATCTTTGCTTGCTGTTTGGCCATGATTTGTACTGGAAAAATGCTTATTTTGAGGCTGCCTTGCTTCTGTCTTTTCATTCCATGTACCAATTATGCATGCTTTGTATAGCTATAGTTCATTCTATGTGCCTAATTTTGCATTTTGGCTTAATTCCATGCATCGGGTGTGTTTTCGCCTCATTTCGGGGCTGTTTTCCCCCACATTTCAGTGCTGAAATCTCATTAGCATGATTGCATATCATTTTTGCCATATTGCATTGCATATACCATTGCCTCGGTTTGCGTGCCCGTGTGCACGCATTTCGAGGCACTTCATTTTCATCCATCGGCCTCTTATGTGAGTGTGGCTGAGGCTCTCTCATGTTAGTATAAGTCCATGTTGGATTCTATATGCCATTTCCATACCATTGCATTGCATATACCATTGCCTCGGTTTGCGTGCCCGTGTACACGCATTTCGAGGCACTTTATTTTCATCCATCGGCCTCTTATGTGAGTGGCTGAGGCTCTCTCATGTTAGTGTAAGCCCATATCTTATTTCCATGTCATTTGCATTGTGTATGTCATTTTCTCGATTTGCGTGCCCGTGTGCACGCATTTCGAGGCATCTCATTTTTACAGCATAGTGCATACTAGGTTGTATCATAGAATCGCATTCTGTTATTTTCTCGATTTGCGTGCCCGTGTACACGCATTTCAAGGCATCTTATTTTCATAGTATTGTGCATGCTAGGCTGTATCTTAGTTGCATTCATGCATATCATGCATATTGCATTGTGTTCGGAATAGGAGTTAGCCTGGGCACGGGAAACGAGGTCCGTTTCGTACTCCGAGTGACAGAACGTGTCTCAATTCCCCAGTCACCAACACTCCGGATCATCCATGATGGAGTTAGGTCTTGTTGTGTTTTCATGTGCATTCATTCTATACTGAGTTGTGCAATTCGACTCCTCGGCCATCATGCCTCGGTATGAGTGATTGGTGGCACGAGGATCGAGGCATGCATATATCTGTGAAAATACATTGCTATGCCCCTTTCCTGCTCTCTGTTGCAGCAAAATGAAGAATCAACAACTTTTTGAAGCTCGGCACGCTTTCTAAGAATAACTGCTAAACAGAGGCTAATTGGGGCATCACGGTGGATTTCCGCGCAAGACAATCCGGACATGCATCATCCATCAGAAGCAAGGCAGTCCCTAGCTTACATGCCAGTTTATTATTTTTCTTAGTTAATTTGTAAATTAATTAGGAATTTGTATATATTTGGACTGTATTATTTGGACTGTACTATTTATTCGGACCCTCTGCGCGAGGGCATAACTGTAATAAGTGTGCGTATGTGTGATGTATGTCTTCCAACCCCACGTCTTTCTCCTTTTTATTTACCAGCTTATGATGGTTAGATTAGGGCATGTTTTAATTAGCATACAGTATGATAGCATGTTTGCATTCATTCATCTGTTTTGCATGCACCGGCCTCGGCGCATCATACTAACTGCATTGTATTTTCAATTCCAAGTTGAATACATGTTAGCTGTAGCATTTCATGTGCCATGTCTAGAATACCCGAGCCTGCTATAGTTGCATTTTTGCATGTGTTGCATTAGGCATTTCTGTATAATTAGGATCATGCATGGATTTCTAATTAGCTTTTGTTTTGGCTTGGAGTACTCGGTAAGTTTTATGCTTTAGCATCCTTGCATGCGTGTGAGTGACTGCCATGAATAGCATGCTTACCATGAGGCTATGTGCTTATGTGATATAACTGCCTGAATGCCTGTGGGTGAAGGTTGGGTTATTTGGATTGGAACAATTCTTTCACTGTGTGTTTTAAGCCCACTAGATAGTGGCAAAATCATGTTTTCTAAGCCCACCTGAGGGTGGCAAATCCACGTCTTAGCCTACTTGCGGGTAGCATCATCAAACCATTTTCAAAAGGCAAACATGAAATGTTTTGTTCCAATTCAGGCGATCCAGTCTATACTTGTATGTTGTGCGCATCACGTAGTAACCTAGGCTAATAACCGGAATAAGAACTCACAATGTTTTCAAAAATAGATATCATGGTTAGTAGAGGCCGATCTTTGATCGGGCGAGCGGGGGTGCTCACGAAGTGACCTTCCCCAATCGTACCCAAGTTCCCGAGCCGAGGCAACTTTGGTGATGACGGACACGTGGCCTTTGGCACCGAGTCAGGGTTTCCTAAATTTCCCATTAAAATATTTAGGTGGCGACTCTGTATCTGGCAAAGCAGTCCATGTTTGGCACTTCTTTCAAAAATCTGTTTTCTTAAAACGATTTGCCGGATTTGGACTCTTTGGTTCAGACTTAGAACCGTGACACAAATCGAGTCCGAGCTGTAGCGAGGTCCCCCGCGGACTTGTTACAGTTTCTGGCGACTCTGCTGGGGATTTAGAGAACTTGACTCGAACTCGTGATATCTGTTTTTGACTACACTTGTGTGTTTTTTTTTGCATTGCATTTGCATTGGTGCGCCTAGGACACCGTGTTTGCCATCTGCTATTCCTGAACGGTTTGCCGGAGGCTTGTCTTGTCAAGGCATGACCATAAGGCTGACCGGTTGTTGGCTCTGGCAGTATGGGAACACAAACCCCGGTTTTACCGAGGCACCCTCTTTGACCATTCGACCTAGTGCATATTCGGATCCATAGTGACCATTCCAAACTAGGACAGGTTGCTTACCCGTTTATAGGTTGTTTGAAACCGCTGTGTGCGTAGTGAAACCCTAGCTCCTGACAAAATAGGACAGGGAAACCCTACCCCAACATAGGGGTGTTTTGGCTCTCACTTATCTGTTATGTGCTTTAGAGTGCGTCTCTACAAGAATGCATGTATCAGTATACGAGTTTGGGCATCAGGCCTGTGGGCATCAGTTCGGTATTGTCAGCATCAGGCCTGCGGGCATCAGTTCAGTATATGAGTTTGGGCATCAGGCCTGCGAGCATCAGTTCAGTATTATGGGTATCAGGCCTGCGGGCATCAGCCAGTATTTGAGAATTAGTTATCTGCGGGTATCAGATTCTATTTTAGGGGACAGTGATACATGGATAATAATCAGTGTTTGAGGACAGTGTGTATTCAGCTTATTGACTGTGTGTTGTTATGCCCGGCTGTGTGTCATGCATTTTATTTTAAGCTGTTACGCTGTCCGTTTATCTGTTTATTTATTTCCTTTTCGCTTTATTTATCTTTTGCTAGGTCAGTTCTAGCACAATTGCTTCCAACCCAGCAGGCATTCCCCAAGCACTTTGGACACGAGGTTGTCGACTCAATCGATCTGAGGATCTAATCGACGGACAGCCAGTGTTCCATTCTCTACCCCCCGTTACCAAAAGAAAGCCGAAAAGGCGTAGTGTGTCAGAACAGAGGTTGTCAGAGCAGTGGGTTACTTCATCAGAGGACTATAGGACTGAGGTCTCAATTACTGCTATAGAAACAGACATACCAGTTAGACAGATGGATCAGCAAAATACATCAGGGATAGAGGCCCTAATGCGCCAGATGCAGGAGAGCATGAGACAGATGCATGATGATGCCGCCCGTCAAATGGAGTTCTCCAAACAGCAGGCCGCAATCATGGCCCAACAGGCCGAACTAATCACCAGACTGCAACAGCAGAATGCGGCATCTGCTTCACACCAAATTCCTCCTCCGGCAGGGGCTCCATTACCTGAGCAAACACCTACTGTTCAGAACGCTCCGCCAAACACCCAGAACGCTGTGCCAAATCTCCAAAACTTACAAGAGGACACGAATCTTCCAACGGGGCCAGCTCCGCACCCGCTTCCACCACAACTGTCCAAGGTCCATGCACCCAATCGCCCCGACTCTCCCTTCGAGTTCTAGGTTGATCATACAGCTCTGAAATTGAGCAAACTTGAGAAGCTCTTCAAGAAATCCCAAGGGGTCAAGGCTATGCCGGATATCGAAGACGGATATACCGAGGAGGCCGTGACACTCCCCGATAGGTTCAAAATGCCACAAATCGACCGCTTTGACAGGTCCGGCGACCCCATGGTCCATCTCCGACTGTTCGCAGACATCTTGCGGCCAATGGGCCTAACACGACCACAGAAGCTTTCACTATTCGGCTGAACCCTGTCGGGTGTGGCCGCCCACTGGTACGCAAAGTTACAAGATGAAGTGAAAATGAATTGGGATGAAATGGCTGAGGCCTTTGTCGCGCAATATTCGTACAACACTCAGATTGAGATCACAACCCGTGATCTCGAAACGACAAGGCAAGAGCCCAAGGAAACTTTCTCGGACTTTGTAATCCGATGGAGGGCAAAGGCGTCAATGATGACTTTAAGGCCCACTTACAAAGATCAAATCCGGATGATTGTGCGCAATCTCCACCCAAAGTTGATGCAGAGAATGATTGTAGTCCCCTTTCCTACTTTCGCAGATTTACACGAGATGGGGGTGCAAATCGAAGATGCAATGAAACAAGGTTTGTTTGACCATGATAGGGAGCAACCGAGGAGGACTTTCAACAGTAACAACAATGCGGGCCCGAGTGGCGCTGCAAATACAAGAGCCTCGGAAGTTAGTATGGTAACCACCACTCCCCCTCCCCCTCCAAGGCCTATGGCTGCCACACCCTTCTCCGGTGCGTCCGGAAGCAACACACAAAACACCAGATTCCAACCTCGAGACCAAAGAACCTTCACCCCATTATACATGCCCCTGTCCAAAGCTCTAGGGGTATTGATCAGGAAAAAGCATTTGAAACCCCTGGAGCCGAAGCCACTACCGAATCCACTCCCTCCCTCTCATGACCCAGCAAAGTACTGCGCGTATCACCAACAACACGATCACGGCACCGACTGTTGTTTCAGATTGCGTCATGAGATCCAAGATCTTATTGACAAACAGGTGATCGCACCTCTTGATAAACCCAATGTCACAACCAACCCTCTCCCACCACATAACCAAGCTCCCCCTCCCAATAGAATCAATTTTATCCAGACTGGGGTCGTGTCTTACGATCCTAGCATCTATATTACTCCCACCCACCTACCCATGCCGGAGGTGTTCCTCCCCGATTGCACTGACTTCTTGTGCATGGTGGACATCTCCAAAACCCAACCAGAGCCGATGGTGGTGACCGTCGAAGATGGGGCAGGGCAAATTTCGGGAGAGAATGGGGTTGTTGAATCCGGGACTGGACAAAGTTTTGCTGGGGGAGCCTATGATCCAAGCGAGTACATCCTATCAACGAGCCGAATTGGGCTAGGTATAGAATTGCCAGAGACAGGAGAGCTATGCATGATCCGGGGGGATGGATCTGGGCCAGGGGCAGATGATCTGACAGCCGTAGAGGAGGACTTTGCCAACCTGCAATTTTTCGATGACCAGGAACCGGGGGATTCGGCAATCAATTAGGAAAGCTAAGGGCCCTGAGGGGACTGAAAGTGTTGTGTGCACGAAGATGGAGAACGCTGCGAGCATGTGGACAGAGAGTACTACAAGTGCAACTAAACCGGAGCCAGACAGGTGTCTGTTGGCTGCCGACGGAATGTGGTGGGAAGACGATGACTTATGTCTTGCCCACACGGATGAAGACTGGGGAAATAATCAACCGGATGACACTTGGTACCTCAATGAGGTTGACCATATGACGAGAAGTGGGCGGTACTTCAAACCCCCACACCTGGACCAACCCGAGGCATCCAGGAAGGATAGAGAAGCGGAGAAACGGAAGGAGAAGCAGATTGAAGAGGAAGCTGTGCTGAAACAGTTAAAAAAGATACAAGCAGACATCTCCATCTGGGGACTGCTAATGGCATCACAAGTACATAGGGAAGTTGTCCTGTCTGCTATGGACAAGTCCAAACTCTCCATAGACACCACGCCTGAACAGCTGGTTGGGCTGGTTTTCTGGGAGGAGGTTCCCCGGCATTAACCTTTTCGGACAAGGAACTACCGCCTGAGGGCACAAATCATAACAAACCTCTCTATATTTCTGTGGAATGTAGAGATAAGTGGATACCGGTGGTACTTGTTGATACCGGGTCTGCGATTAATGTCTGCCCGACCAGAACGGCATATGCAATCGGGTTGAAGCCCGTGGACTTCGTCCCAACTACCCAAGTGATCAGAGCATACGACAATTCCAGCAGAGAAGTGATGAGGACTGTTAATATTCAAACCAAGGTTGGTCCAGGACAACACAGCATTGAATTTCATATCTTGGACGTTCCCGCAACCTTTAACCTACTTTTGGGGCGACCGTGGTTGCACCAGGTCAAGGCAGTCTCTTCCACTCTACATCAGATGCTAAAGTACCCTCACGGGAAAGGGGTAGCGATCGTTTTTGGGAATTTATCCATCCATCCGCCGCCGGAAGTGTCCACACCTGTCTTGGAGATCGAGCACGGCACGGAGGATGTGTTTTTGTCGGGGTTCACTTTGGCCGAGGCTCAAGTGGTGCATAATGTCATGGCTGTGAATGAAGGTATGTACGTCAGTGCTCAATCTGTCTACCTCATGAACAAGCTACAACATATCCCCGGAATGGGATTAGGAAGAAGCGGCCGGAAGGGCGTCGCGGTATCGGCCGAAGTGCCACACAACCCTCACACCTTTGGATTGGGTTATCTACCCACCAAAGAGGACTGGGTGAGAAAAGGGAAAGAAATGGCCGGAAGGGCCAGAGCAAAGAAGGCTGGGAAGCCATTTGAGTTAATGCATAGGCCCATCTGGGGCACCCTAAATGGACGCTTTGTCCGGGAGGGGGAAGACTTTCCATTCTGCGGCTTCCCAGAACCATGGCTGAACGCGGAGAAGAAGCGCGTGCCTGGTTTTGAAATCTTCTTCGACTTACAATTACCTGGGGATGACGTTGCCGAAGCGCAGACAGACCCACCAACTGAGGTTGAGCAGTGTAGAGCAGTGGATCCTGAGAGCACAGAGCTTGAAATGGGGGTAGCATTGGCGTGTCTACTTTCAGATCCTCCGATCGACCAAGAGTGCTTGGGGGATAACTCTTCGGTTTCTATGATTGGAGATGAAATAGCTGCGGGCTTTCCAGCGCCGATCTTGGATGCATCTATCGCACTTTCTCTCATCTGGCAATATGAAGAAGGCTTTTTATCTAGCAGCTCCGGGTCAGGTAGTGAGCCGGAATCTGATTCCACCGAATCTTGTGCGTCGGAATCAGATTCCAGCTCGACTGAGTCTGAGTACGGTATTCCTGGGGGTGATAACCCGGATGCCACAGTCCTGTCTAGGTCGTCTTTTTCATTTTCTTTTGAGTCTGTTGTAACAGAGGAATCTGACGGCTTGGAAATATTTAATGAGAATGATGTGGATGTGGTTTCTGAGTATTTTTCTGTGCCTTTGATTTATTGCTTAAATCAGGATTTTCAAAATTTTGATGAAAACAACGAGGAAGAAATTCCTCCGGTTTTGCAACGGTTAATTGATCAAGAGCAGGAAAGATTTGTTAAAGCTTTAATGGATGAAATCACTACTGTGAATGTTGGTACTGAGAAGGACCCGCGGCTGGTCCAGATCGGGTCCACGTTGTCTTCGGAGGAACGCGAGCGCTTAGTCGCTTTACTAAAAGATTTCAAAGATGTTTTCACGTGGTCCTACGAAGACATGCCTGGAATCGATCCTGAGATTGTACAGCACCGGATCCCTCTTGATCCCGAGGCCCGCCCTGTCAAACAGAAACTCAGAAGGATCCGCCCGGACTGGGTTCTCAAAATTAAGGAAGAAGTCACCAAGCAAATTGACGCAGGGTTCCTGCTGGTGTCCGAATACCCAACTTGGTTGGCCAACATTGTTCCGGTGCCAAAGAAGGATGACAGAATTCGGGTCTGTGTAGACTTCAGAGATTTGAACAGGGCCAGTCCGAAGGACGACTTTCCCTTGCCACACATTGATGAATTAGTGGATTTCACGGCAGGACACGCCTTGCTTTCATTTATGGATGGTTTCTCAGGCTATAATCAGATAGTAATGGCACCCGAAGACCGGGAGAAGACTGCATTCACTACCCCCTGGGGTACATATTGTTATAGAGTGATGCCATTCGGGTTGAAAAATGCTGGAGCTACTTATCAACGGGCAGCAACTACAATATTGCATGATATGATCCATAAAGAGGTCGAGGTGTATGTGGACGACATGATTGTCAAGTCCAAAGAAAGAGAAGGCCACTACACCGCCTTACAAAAATTCTTTCAAAGGATCAGAGAGTTTCGGCTGCGATTGAATCCCCAGAAGTGCACGTTTGGTGTTACAGCAGGGAAGATGCTAGGGTTTCTGATTACACAAAGGGGCATCGAGGTCGACCCTTCCAAAATCAAGGCCATCTTAGAAATGCCACCACCAAGGACTGAAAAGGAGGTGCGAGGCTTTCTAGGTAAAGTGCAATTCATAAGACGGTTTATCTCTAAATTAACCTTGACTTGTGAACCACTTTTTGGTCTCCTGAAGAAAGGAAAGAAATTCCAATGGGACGGCCGATGTCAAGCAGCTTTTGAACAGATCAAAGAATATCTACAGAACCCGCCCGTGTTGTCACCACCAGAGCCAGGGAGACCGTTGATATTGTACCTTTCGGTAACTGAGACTACCATGGGCTGCATGCTCGCGTAGGAGTCAGAAGACAAAGTGGAAAGGGCCATCTACTATCTGAGCAAAAAAGATGCTGGATTACGAGACCCGCTATACACCGCTGGAGAAGGCTTGTTTGGCCTTGGTATGGGCAACCAGGAAGCTGCGGCACTACCTGTTAGCTCACTCTGTAATGTTGGTTTCACGATTGGATCCCATCAAATATCTTTTCGAGAAACCAGCACTTACGGGTAGGCTAGCTCGTTGGCTGCTGTTGCTTTCTGAATTTGATTTGAAGTATGTAACGCGCAAGTCGGTAAAAGGAAGAGCGGTAGCAGAGTTCCTTGCCGACCACCCGGTTGAGGGGGATGAAGCGGTTGAGTACCTATTCCCAGATGAAGCCATTCTGCACGTCGAAGATGAAACTTGGACGATGTACTTTGACGGAGCGTCAAACCAGTATGGGTATGGGATAGGGGTGTTGCTAATAGCGCCTGACGATTCCCATATCCCTTTAGCATTCAAGCTCCAGTTCAAAGTCTCGAACAATGAGGCAAAGTATGAGGCATGTATTGCTGGCCTGGAAGCAGCCCTAGAACTAGAGGCAAGACGGTTGGACGTCATTGGGGACTCAAACCTTGTTGTGTCTCAAGCAAAAGGAGATTGGAAAGTCAAGGAGGAAAGGATGATAATTTACCACCAAACCTTGGATTTGTTAATTCCTCGGTTTGAGAAGCTAAATTTCACCCACCTCGTAAGAGAGAATAACAGGTTCGCAGATTCACTAGCAACTCTATCTTCCATGATAGACATCCCGTCCGGAGTCCGGATACGTCCAGTCATTATTGATCAGAAGTTTGTGCCAGCATACGAGTCGATTTCCGCCATAGATGAGGCTCAAGACGACAACCCCTGGTATTACGATATCTGGAACTTCTTGGAAAAGGAGATGTATCCACTAGGGGCAAATGCCAAGGATAAGAGGGCCATCAGAAGAATGGCTGCTCAGTTCATCATCTGCGGGGGTAAGCTGTACAAAAAGGGTCATCTGGGAATGCATAAGCTCTGTGTAGAAGCTGAAGAGTCGAAGCGCCTGATGGAGGCCATCCATGGAGGGGAGTGCGGTGCGCATATGAATGGAGTAATGCTGGCCAGAAAGATCCTCAGACAGGGCTACTACTGGTCAACCATGGAGGAGGATTGTATTAGTTTTGTTCGGCGCTGCCACAAGTGTCAAATTCATGCAAACCGCATGAACATCCCGCTGTCAAAGCTGTACAATATGACTTCGCCATGGGCTTTTTCAGTTTGGGGAATTGATGTGATCGGAGCTGTTACCCCGAAGGGGTCAAATGGGCATGAGTTTATCCTGGTAGCGATAGATTATTTCACAAAGTGGGTCGAGGCCCAATCATACGCAGTGTTGAAGGCGTCGCACGTCGCAAAGTTCATCAGAAACAACATCATCTGTCGCTACGAGGTGCCAAACGAGATAATTTCAGATAATGGTTCCCACTTCAAGAAAGAAGTGATAGACTTGTTGGAAAAATACAATGTGGCTTTCCATAAGTCATCTACATACCGGCCGCAAACCAACGGAGTGGTTGAGGCCGCCAACAAGAATATCAAGCATATACTGCAAAAGATGGTGGGAACCTACCGGGATTGGCCAGACAAGCTGCCATTTGCTCTGTGGGGCTACGGGACTTCAATCAGAACTTCTACTGGAGCGACTCCATATTCATTGGTTTATGGAATGGAGGCTGTTCTACCCATCGAGATTGAGGTTCCGTCGTTACGAGTATTGGCTGAATGCCAAATAGCCGAAGCAGATTGGCAACAAAGCAGATTCGAAGAACTCATGCTCTTTGATGAAAGAAGACTGAAAGCACTGTACCACATCCAAGGCTATCAACGCAGAATTGCCCGGGCTTTCAATAAGAAGGTTAAGTCCAGGAATCTGAAAGAAGGAGATTTGGTGCTCAAAGACAACCGAGCTCCCATCCACGACCCAAGGAGCAAGTTCAAACCCAATTGGACTGGTCTTTACATCATCAAAGCTATCTGGTCAGGTGGAGCTGTGGTTCTGATGGATCTAGATGGCTTGGAGTTCTCACAACCGATCAATATGGACAAGTTGAAGAAATATTACCCTTGAGAGGCTCGCTAGGCCAAAAACCCGAAGGGCGACCTAGGCAAAAGTCAGAGCACAAAAAATTAGAAAATATAAAATCTGAGCTCGCGAGGTTGAAAACCCGCAAAGGGCGGCCTTGGCAAAAGTTAGAGCGCAAAAGGAGAGTGAAAATACTCGAGTGAACCTCGGCCTGAACTACGTAAGGCTTGATTCCCATCTTTGGGATACGTAGGCAACTTCACCTTGAAGTTTAGCCATAAACTTTTCCCCGATCAACTCTGTCTATTTTGATCATCTCAGTCATCTTTATCCATCAGCATTTATCGTGATCTCCGGTACAGTGCTGCTCAGACTAGGGGCAACTTTCCGTTGCCATGATGTGTCGCATTGTTCTTCAGACTAGGGGCAACTTTCCAGTTGCAGGGATCTGGGGTTGTGCATCTCAGTGACAGATCTTCGGCGTGTCCAGTTCTGATCCACATCGAAAATAGTTCTGAAAAGTTTTAATAAAAGTCGACTTTGTCCAAATTAATCTTTTTACGACTAAGACCATTTTTGGACCAAAGCGGAAAATTTTCAGTACCACAACCTTCAATTTCATTAATTTCAAAATAGAGTTCTCCTGCTCTTGTATACAATCGAGGTTGCTTTTTTATTACATTCATAAAGAAAACTTGAAAATGCTAAGTAACCAATAAATTTGAGGCATAGTTGAATCAAGTATCTCTGTGTCCCCTCCCAGAGCTGGACGAAGCATCCGATGCCAAGTTAGGCCCAACCTGTGCCTCCTCGTTGAGCCAATCCAAGCACTCATCGGACAAAGTGCAACTGAAAGTAGAAGCAGGGGCCAGGAGCTCTCTAGTCCTCCATGCTGTGGCATATCGGGCAAGCTGTGCACCCCGGACCGGGAAAGCAGCTGGGTACTCAATCCCCTCCGGTGGGCAGGTCTGATCATGACCAAACTGACGCAGGAACCGGAACGGAAAATAGAATACGCAGTGGGTTAGACCAATCAATTGGATCCCAATCAGCCGGGACATACTATAGCTCATTGCCGGGAGGTTGAACCAAGGACAACGCCAAGCGATGCGGTCTGCGGACAAATTGCACATCCAATCAAACCACCACCTTTCGTCAAGAGCATTGACTAGGCGCTGCCGAAAGAAGTAGCCTCGAGCTGAATAGGCCGGGCAAGAGTCCACAACCTGCAACTTGTCCATTAACCATACCTAGGGGAGGGATGGAAAATGAGAGAATAAAGAACAGAGAGATGTACGATGAGAGAAAAGTAAGATAAGGGTTTTGTGAGAAAAACCGAGCCTGAGGGTCGAGTGATGTGAGCAAATATATATGTAAGGTTGGGTGGGAAACATTACCTGCAGCAGCAGTGGACTCCCAGCAAACCTAGTCGCCTCCCGGCGATAGACAGAATCTAAACCCATCAGCGTCTCGGCCAACGTCATAGCGACGCAGCTCTTTCCCTCTCTCAAGCCTTGGGCAACTTCAATCAGGCGAATGCTAGCTCCGCCGAAGCCCGAGGAAAGCAGAAAGTGAGACAACAAACACAAGCAGAGGGCGTGTTGCCGAAAACCCTGCCAATAATGGTTGCTGCGGTCACCGGCGTCGGAAAAACGATGGATCAAGCCGAGGATGTCCAGTTCCCCACTGCAGATCAGAGATCGAGCATCATGCGCCGTGAGCCCACACATCCGCCCTAAAGCCTGGGCATGGCCAAAAAGGAGCTGGGGCAAGATCACTTCAGAGCATTCAGACTCCATCAAAACCTGAAAATCTTCGAAAGTGGGACATATCTCTTGGCCGCCGAAGCTAAAAACGTGCGTCACTGGGTTCCAGAACCTTGTCGCGGCATGGAGAAAAGGGAGCTGTAGTGGAGTACGGCCCAGCGTGAATAGTGCATTCAAGCCGAAACCCCGGAAGTTCAGCTTTTCCGAGCCATCTAGAGAAGAGATCCAAGATGTGAGATTTTCCGCGAGAAACGCCTCCATCTTTGTGTAAAACTAAGTTGAAATGAATGTTCCTGAAGTTGAGACTTTTATAGAGGGAAAAACACTATTCATGGGGACACGTGTCAAAAACTAGGTGGCTGCAGAAATAAGTGGCCGGCCGGCCACATTTTCTGGCTGGCCGGCCATTCTCTTTTTCAAAAACTGGCCGGCCGGCTCCCACTCTCCATAAAATTGGCCGGCCGGCTCCCAAAGGTGGCCGGCAATGCTCCAGTGTATCTCCTTGGCCCTGTTTTACCCTTCGAGGGAAAGTTTCGAGCATTTCCGTGCAACGGGAGAGTCAAAGGCCTTCATTTCCCTCTATTTCGGATGCGTTCCGGTGCCCAGATCGTCCGAAGTACACTCTGTTGTTGTTGTTTTGATTATCGAGTTGTTGTTTTGATTATCGAGTTGTTGTTTTGCTTATCGAGTTGTTCGTCGAGCGGACGTGTTTCGTGTTTTCGAGTCATTGCTCTCTGATTAAACAATCTTTGTTTAAGTCTTGTTTATTTACGTTGTCAACACTGTTGTATTTTGCTTATCGAGTTGTAAACTTCCTAAGGTTCTGTTATATCTTAGTAAGTTGAGTTGCTTAGTTTGTTGCGTCGGTTCACTACCTGACTTGGTGATTACACAATGCACATTCCCATTCAATTTCATTTTTGTGCAAAATAAAATGATGCGATACGATACTAAAAGTTTAAAATACAAACACCTTTTCAAAAGCTGTTTCATTCCATCATGTTTTACAACGAATAAAGGTACAAGTTTTACAAAAAAATAAAACTGCCTAACAATGTGCAAAGTGCTACAAACAACTAGCAAAAAGAAAAATAAAGCAGGAAACAGCAGCATCAATGTCCTCGGGAGCGGGAATGAGAAGCACTCCTCATCCTCTTCTGCGGGACAACCTCTGCACCATCATCATCATCCGGGTCAGAGCTGTCATCCTCAGAATCCCCCTCAGCCTCGCCTCTGTTCCCTGAACCAAGACCGGAGCCCCCTTCCTCAGCAGATGTCTCTGACTGGCGGTCGGTAACCTCCTCCTCCTCCTCCTCGGGCTCCGCCTCTACAACGCGTGCCCTATGTCTACGGGAGGACCCTCCTCGAGCTCCTCGAAAAGGCCTAGATGGCCCAGCTCCTCGAAAAGGCCTGGATGGCCCAGCTCCCTGAGAAGGCCCAGATGGCCCAGCTCTGTAAAAAGGCCCAGATGGCCCAGCTCCCCAAGGAGGCCCAGGTGGCCCGGCCCGCGGCGGAGCATATACAGGAGGCATCTGAAAATGAAAAGTTCAATACATCAGTTCAAATATGAAAAACAGATACGAGTACAGTATGTGAGTGGGGTGTGTGTTGGATATGCTCTACAATACAGAAGAATGCTCAAAACCAGTGTGTCATCAGGAGTGTGATAAATGCAAGAAAAACGAACGGTACCTGCACACCCATAACAAATAGGTGTGTCTCTCTCCGAAGAACCATGCCCTCAAGTGCGGCCATCACCCCGAGAATCTCGTCCACATACTCAGCCGGAGGCTGCAGATACAAAGGCAAAACTATCAGTAAAGGAATGAATGTCTAAGTCTTCGACTGATAAATCAAAGCTATAAATCATACCGGTGGTGAATCAGGATCCCTGATATATCTATGGTCAGGAAGTGGAGGCTCTAGCAGAATCTGGTAAGGAGTCCCAAAACGCCATCCCGTCAACTCGGACGGCATGTCCGGCCATCCAGGATGAAGATAAGTCGGAGGAGTCGGAGGAACCGATCTACCGCTACCTCTAGATATACCAGCCCCGCTGGTGGAAGGGGCGTCTGCAGCCCGAGCCCGGGCCTGGCCCGAGGATGACATACCGGCAGACCTCATCATCGGGGTGCGAGCTCCCCTCAATGGAGGCATCAAATATGTGTGACGGTAAGTGGCGTAGTCCCCCTCCTCAAGATATAGTAAAGCATCACTACCCAGCATGGCGCCGACTACCTCCGAGAAAGAGAGTCTGTCAGCAGTCCGCATACTGACTGGGGGTACTGTGGGAGGATCCTAAGAAAGATACCCCCATACCTGACGCAGAAAGCGTTCCCCCAGAAACCATGCCCTGCCAACCGGCCCTTCGAGCAGGACCCTATACTAGGAGATGCCCGATCCTCCGGTATACTGAAATCGGAGACCATCACCCAGGGGTGCCCAGGGCTGCCATGTGATCTGCGGATAACAAGTGAATAAACCAATCAGAAATCAGGAACGTGCAAAGCAAATCAAAGATAAAAATGGGAAGAACTGAGGGTTCTGAAGTACCTCCGATGGGCGCACAGTGTCAAAATACTGTCGCAGATAAATGAGAGTCTCCCGAGGTCTCGGCCGGTGCGGGCCCTCGAACACTAGTGAATATGGGGTCATGGGAGGCCCTGCCACCTCCAACTCTGGGGCTAATGCTAGAAAATATACATAGACCCATAGCTGAGAAAAGCAGTGCAGAATGTAAGTACAAAATGCTGAGAGCAAAATACAGACTGTAAAGTGCGCTGTTTGTGCAATGTACAAGTAATGAAGAGCAGAAATGTAAATCGAGGGGACAGAAAAGTACATCCCAGGCTCTCCAATAACCGCCAAGTAAGTCTCCCCGCCCGCGGGAGGTCGCGCTCATATAGTAGTAAAGGGTAGCCAGGCCGGCGCCACCCCAGTCATATCGACTGACCTGTGATAGGTCAACCAGAGCGCTCAGTAAGTATAGCCCGACTGTGTTCCCTCTATCGGCGAACAGGGTACTCCCGAAGAGGAACATAAGGAAACCACGGGCGTACTGCTCCGTCTCCTCAGGAGTCTCGGGCACTATCTCCACCCGCCGGAAGTGGGAAGAGAACCAGGTATATCGGACTCTCCCCGAAGCTCTGTCAACAGGCGGGCGAGCCCCCAGCAGATATATCCAAGCGGCCTCCCACTCGCCCATGTCCTCGTCACAGGGGATGGACCAACCTCCTATGTCTAGGCCGGTCAACACAACGAAGTCTAGAGGGGTCATAGTCATGTCCCTGGTGGTAGAGAAATGAAAGGAGTTGGTGGTGTCCCACCATCTCTATACCAATGCCGCCATCAGTGTCCTCCTGGCAGAACAACGTGACAACCCAATGCAGAAGGCCCCGAACCCGGCCAAGTCTACTAAAGCTCGGACACCCTCCGGGAGCTCAGCGTACCAATCCCGCGCGGCGGTGGAACCATACCCCCGTACGCTGCGAGAACCAACCTGCATTCAGAATGAATACATGTGTCAATAATGGAAAGTTTAGGCTACGTGCCAATGAAAGTTTAGGCTACGTGCCAATGAAATGAAATGGGCTGTGTGCCGATGAAGTAAAGTAAGCTGCATGCAAATAAAATGAATGAGCCGTGTGTTCAGAAGTGAAGTGTTCGAACTGTGTGTTCAGTATAAGCTACTTTCAACTAGTGTGGGCTGCGTGTTCAGGAAATTTAAGTTTGGGCTGCGTGTTCAACTTTCAATCAGTGTGGGCTGCGTGTTCACTCTCAATCTGGGCTGCGTGTTCAGGAAATTTAAGTTTGGGCTGCGTGTTCAACTTTCAATCAGTGTGGGCTGCGTGTTCACTCTCAATCTGGGCTGCGTGTTTAGGAAATTTAAGTTTGGGCTGCGTGTTCAACTTTCAATTGGTGTGGGCTGCGTGTTCACTATCAATCTGGGCTGCGTGTTCAGGAAATTTAAGTTTGGGCTGCGTGTTCAACTTTCAATTGGTGTGGGCTGCGTGTTCACTATCAATCTGGGCTGCGTGTTTAGGAAATTTAAGTTTGGACTGCGTGTTCAACTTTCAATCAGTGTGGGCTGCGTGTTCACTATCAATCTGGGCTGCGTGTTCAGGAAATTTAAGTTTGGGCTGCGTGTTCAACTTTCAATCAGTGTAGGCTGCGTGTTCACTACCAATCTGGGCTGCGTGTTCAGGAAATTTAAGTTTGGGCTGCGTGTTCAACTCTCAATTAGTGTGGGCTACGTGTTCACTATCAATCTGGGCTGCGTGTTCAGAAAATCAGAGTTTGGGCTGTGCGTTCTACTCTAAGTCAGTGAGTGCTGTGTGTTCACTTTCAAATTCGGGCTGTGTGTTCGACAAATCAGTGTGTGAGCCGTGTGTTCATTTCTTAACTAATGTGTGCCGTGCGTTCGCAATCAATTAATGAGCCGAGTGTTCATAAATTCAAGTGTTTAAGCTACAGATTCAAGATGCAAATAAAGTACAATGTCATAAGCTAAACTGTGTGTTCAAGCATGGCAAAGGTACGAAATGTACGAAAAATGCGGAAAATGAAGTAAATACCTCTCGGGCCTCATGGGAGAGGTGATGCTCTGGCTCTCGGAGAAGCAGATCCCCAGGTGCTTGCTCATCAAAATCAGTGAAATGACGGAAAACGGCACGCGGAAGGACGTGTGCCGACGGAGCGTACCTCCCGGGAATAAAAGGTCGGACCCTCGGAGGCAAAGTCATGGGATCAAAATCGTCCCCGGCACCCGGAAAGCCCCCACCATGTGGAGAATTACCCGTCATTTTCAGAAAATCTGCAAAAGGAGCAAAATGAGCGAAAATGAGCCAAAATTGGAAAAAGTCAACAAAAGTCAACTCTCGGGAAATGAAAAAGTCAACAAAAGTCAACTCCCAAGAAAATCTTCCAAATATTGAGACAAACTCACCTCAAGTGACGGAAATGAGAAAAGAAGCTCCGAAACCAAAATTTAATCAGTTCAAAGTGCTTGAAACTGAGTATTTTTATGGAAACAACTTGCATGGGGCGTTGGAAAACGCATATGGAACTCAGATCTGGAGAAGAAAGTGGTGTATAAGGCAAGGGAAGAGAAGATCTCGGCTGCATTTATAGGCTCCAAGTCTTGGGATGAAGGAGCATGAAGAAAGGAGGTGAAAGGACCAAAATGCCCTCGGATTTGGTCATATAGCCGGCCGGCCCCCTTTTCTAGCCGGCCGGCCATTTCCTTTTTGGAAAACCGGCCGGCCAGCCATTCACTTTTTGCAAAACCAGCCGGCCACCCCCTATCCCTCATAAAACTGGCCGGCCATGTCCCTCACAGGCTCACCTAGCTCCCTGCAAATTTTGAGGAAGATTGGAGTTCCCGGGACCTGAAAAAGTTCAAGAAAAGTACACTTCCGGTCGCGAAATTGCTCCGCCGGAACTTCAGCTTCAGGATCTGACATGTGTCTCATCATCATTCATCAAAATCAAAGTGTATCCTTTTTGAATGAATTGTAGCCTTTCTAGGAAGTGGATCGGAGGCCGTGATCGAGTCGCCTTCGCCGAAACACGCATTTCCGTACTCGTTATTTCATGACAAACGGGCACCCTGATTTATGCTCGTTTTGCACTATCATGCACATAACTTGCATTCTCATGAGCATACTTACATTTTTATGCACATTTCTTAATATTGGCATACCTCTATGCTTGAGCATGCGTTGTCACGCATGTTCCACTCTTGCATTGCAATGCATTCACTCACCAGCACTGCGTGTGTCAAACATCCAGAATCACATTGAATATATGTTGGTAGCATATTGTACTTGTTACAATTTCTCTCTTTTACAGGCACGATATTGTATGTACGGTTCAATTGAGGCTGGTGCGACCAGACGAATCGCGCAGGTATCGTATCTTCTCCGTGTGAGACGTGGCGGGGATTGAATAATCCTCCGCATTCTTAACTGCATGAAATGTAGTTGTTGCTTTGCATTCTTGCTTAAAACGGTTGCATCTATTTGCGAATACTTGCTTCATTACAGCTTGCTGCATTTGCATGATCATTGAGTTATGTTCGGCTTCTTGCATATCGCTTTGCATTTTGCCCCCCCTGCCTGCGGGCCTGCCTGCGGGCATATCTCTGCTTACTTTGTACGTTTGTCTAAGTCTTCGACCTTGTCAAAAATGGGTCGTCTCTGGGCTTTGACATTCACTCCCGTCACTTGTGACTTTCGAGTTCTGTCAAAGAGGGGCAACTGTAGACACCCCATTTTTGACTGACCTTAAGACTCAGATGTCACTGATTGAGTGCTTGGTGATGTTGCATAATGTGCTCGTTCAGAAGTTTCAGAGTTGCGGCCGTGAGCCCTGCCTCCGGACTTCCGAACCCTCTTTTGTGCTTTTCCTCGGTTTGCGAACCAGCCTCGGTTTTCTTTATTTCTTTTCCTGAGGGGAGGGAGAGGTCCCGTAGACCATCTCTCAGTGGCCGTGGGCTACATTTGGTGGCCGTAGGCCATTTTGCCCATTTCGGAGTCCGGTTTCCGGTTTTTCGGGACCGTTGGCCGTGTGCCCCGGTTCGGGACCGCTTAACCATCTCCATTTGCTCTGATTTTTGGCATACATCTTATTTTCTCCCTTTTGAGGGACACTGGGGTCTGAGAAACCCACTTCGTGGCCAAATGCCACTTCGGTGCTTAACAGCCCATTTTCGGGACCCTGAACTGCGTGTTTTGGCCTCCGAACATTCGTTTTGCAACGGTTCTCGTTCATTTTTGGCAGGTACCTCTGTTTTATCACTGGGAAGGCTGTAGAAGGGTGGGAGGCCAGTAATTATTGCAGCAACCAGTTATATATCCTCCGACGCCCTCCGATGCCCGTTTTTCACACTTTCGGGCTAATGTTGAACACCTTGGGGCCACTTTCTTGAACTTTGAACCACATACTTGTGATATACACACATGGGAGGACCCTAAAAGTTGGTGGCCGGCCACTAATGTTTCTTGACCCTTTTGAACCCCTCCTTCCGGGCCAATGTTGAACACCCTTGAGCCACTTTCTTGGACTTTTAACCACAGGGTTGTGTTGAGGGCACATGGGAGGACACCATTATGTGGTGGCCGGCCACTAAACCAACTTGACCCTTTTGACCCCTAGCCGGCCGGCTAGGGGATGTGGCCGGCCGGCCACCTGAAACAAAAATACCTGGCCGGCCATGATCCTCACACTGTTCACTTTACAGCTGTATAGCTTTATCCCCCAGAAAATATCCCAATCCGGGGGATATTTTGTGGGGGAAAACTTACCTATTTTCCCCCACCTTTTGCCCCTCCTTTACTCCCCCTTTTTTGTCCATATAATCAGCTGGCAACATTGCATACAAGGGTTAGAAAAAATTGTCTTCAAGCCTTGAGACATAATCCTCCCTCCATCTCTCTCATTTTCCTTGAAAACTCCAAGTCCTACATCTTGTTTCCTTCATCACCACCAAGCTCTACCACCACCACTCCAATCCAGCAGCAAGGGGAGGAATTCCAGCAGCTAAGAGGCAACAAATTTGGCCCAAGAAGCAACAAAAGAGTTAGTCTTCAAGGGTGAGTTGCAATTTCCCCTTTTTGGCCCTTTTCTTGGATCTTTTGCAAGCCATACGTGCTTATTGTTTTGAGCTCCGACCAAAACTGAAAAGGTAATTTTTTTGAGCTCATTTTCATGTCTTATTAAGGGCTTAACCCTGTTTGAGCCCTCCATCTTGCACTTGCTTCAATACCCTCTTTGAATGTCAATATTTTGCATGCTTTTTATAACCTACGTGTGATCTGTTTTGGAGTTTCTCATGAACTATAAGTAGGCTTATTTTGAGCCCCTCTTCAACATTGAAGAAGGGCTCATCTTTGTTTGGGACCTCCATGTACCACTTGTCTTTGTATCCATCTTTGGTCCCCTATTCCTGTATGAATTGGCAGCCTATCTTGGTTCCATTTTTGGTCATTTTACAGAGCTAGAAAAGTTCTTATTTTGGCCCATTATTCATGTTTCATTAAGGGCCTTTCATGGTTTGAGGCATATTTTATACACTTCATGTTATATCCCTCTTTTAATCCCCATTTTTGCATGATTTGTTAGCCTATCTTTCTTCGGTTTTTGGCCTTTTTACAGTACTAAAAATATTCTTATTTTGGCCCATTCTTCATGTTTAATCAAGGGTCTCTGGCTGTTTGATGAATATTTTGCATACTTTGTGTTATAGCCACTTTTGAGCCTCATTTTGCATTGCATTTCTAGCATGTTTGTATACTGTTTTGGAGTTTTTACAGTTCTGTAAATAGTCATATTTTTGGTCCCTCTTCAATGTTGTAGAAGGAAATTTTTCAGTTTGGGCTTTGCATATACCACTTGCCTCTTTGGCCACCTTTTGGCCCTTTTTCTTGCATGAGAGTGCAGCCATACTTGTGTTTGTTTTGGGGGTTTTTACAGTTCTGGAAAACATCATATTTTGGACCCCTCTTCAACTTTGTTGAAGGGCCCTAACCTGTTTGAGGACAGAAGATGTGAGTTGATTCATAATCTCATGTTTAGGGCCATTTTTGCATAACTTTGTTGAAGGGCCCCATCTTTGCTTGCTGTTTGGCCATGATTTGTACTGGAAAAATGCTTATTTTGAGGCTTCCTTGCTTCTGTCTTTTCATTCCATGTACCAATTATGCATGCTTTGTATAGCTATAGTTCATTCTATGTGCCTAATTTTGCATTTCGGTTTAATTCCATGCATCGGGTGTGTTTTCGCCTCATTTCGGGGCTATTTTCCCCCACATTTCAGTGCTGAAAACTCATTTGCATGATTGCATATCATTTTTGCCATATTGCATTGTATATACCATTGCCTCGGTTTGCGTGCCCGTGTGCACGCATTTCGAGGCACTTCATTTTCATCCATCGGCCTCTTATGTGAGTGTGGCTGAGGCTCTCTCATGTTAGTATAAGTCCATGTTGCATTCTATATGCCATTTCCATGCCATTGCATTGCATATACCATTGCCTCAGTTTGCGTGCCCGTGTGCACGCATTTCGAGGCACTTCATTTTCATCCATCGGCCTCTTATGTGAGTGTGGCTGAGGCTCTCTCATGTTAGTGTAAGCCCATATCTTATTTCCATGTCATTTGCATTGTGTATGTCATTTTCTCGATTTGCGTGCCCGTGTGCACGCATTTCGAGGCATCTCATTTTTACAGCATAGTGCATACTAGGTTGTATCTTAGAATCGCATTCTGTCATTTTCTCGATTTGCGTGCCCGTATACACGCATTTCAAGGCATCTTATTTTCATAGTATTGTGCATGCTAGGCTGTATCTTAGTTGCATTCATGCATATCATGCATATTGCATTGTGTTCGGAATAGGAGTTAGCCTGGGCACGGGAAACGAGGTCCGTTTCGTACTCCGAGTGACGGAACGTGTCTCAATTCCCCAGTCACCGACACTCCGGATCATCCATGATGGAGTTAGGTCTTGTTGTGTTTTCATGTGCATTCATTCTATATTGAGTTGTGCAATTCGACTCCTTGGCCATCATGCCTCGGTATGCGTGATTGGTGGCACGAGGATCGAGGCATGCATATATCTGTGAAAATACATTGCTATGCCCCTTTCCTGCTCTCTGTTGCAGCAAAATGAAGAATCAACAACTTTTCGAAGCTCGGCACGCTTTCCAAGAATAACTGCTAAACAGAGGCTAATTGGGGCATCCCGGTGGATTTCCGCGCAAGACAATCCGGACATGCATCATCCATCAGAAGCAAGGCAGTCCCTGGCTTACATGCCAGTTTATTATTTTTCTTAGTTAATTTGTAAATTAATTTGGAATTTGTATATATTTGGACTGTATTATTTGGACTGTACTATTTATTCGGACCCTCTGCGCGAGGGCATAACTGTAATAAGTGTGCGTGTGTGTGATGTATGTCTTCCAACCCCACGTCTTTCTCCTTTTTATTTACCAGCTTATGATGGTTAGATTAGGGCATGTTTTAATTAGCATACAGTATGATAGCATGTTTGCATTCATTCATCTGTTTTGCATGCACCGGCCTCGGCGCATCATACTAACTGCATTGTATTTTCAATTCCAAGTTGAATACATGTTAGTTGTAGCATTTCATGTGCCATGTCTAGAATACCCGAGCCTGCTATAGTTGCACTTTTGCATGTGTTGCATTAGGCATTTCTGTATAATTAGGATCATGCATGGATTTCTAATTAGCTTTTGTTTTGGCTTGGAGTACTCGGTAAGTTTTATGCTTTAGCATCCTTGCATGCGTGTGAGTGACTGCCATGAATAGCATGCTTACCATGAGGCTATGTGCTTATGTGATATAACTGCCTGAATGCCTGTGGGTGAAGGTTGGGTTATTTGGATTTGAATAATTCATTCACTGTGTGTTTTAAGCCCACTAGATAGTGGCAAAATCATGTTTTCTAAGCCCACCTGAGGGTGGCAAATCCACGTCTTAGCCTACTTGCGGGTAGCATCATCAAACCATTTTCAAAAAGTAAACATGAAATGTTTTGTTCCAATTCAGGCGATCCAGTCTATACTTGTATGTTGTGCGCATCACATAGTAACCTAGGCTAATAACCGGAATAAGAACTCACAATGTTTTCAAAAATAGATATCATGGTTAGTAGAGGCCGATCTTTGATCGGGCGAGCGGGGGTGCTCACGAAGTGACCTTCCCCAATCGTACCCAAGTTCCCGAGCCGAGGCAACTTTGGTGATGACGGACACGTGGCCTTTGGCACCGAGTCAGGGTTTCCTAAATTTCCCATTAAAATATTTAGGTGGCGACTCTGTATCTGGCAAAGCAGTCCATGTTTGGCACTTCTTTCAAAAATCTGTTTTCTCAAAACGATTTGCCGGATTTGGACTCTTTGGTTCAGACTTAGAACCATGACACAAATCGAGTCCGAGCTGTAGCGAGGTCCCCCGTGGACTTGTTACACCATGTCATACCCTCATTATCATTTCATACTAACATCCACCATCTCCTACCATCTTCTTTAAGTGTGAATGTTGCCAACAAAACCTTATGTGTCTCAGTACATGGAAATACTTCAAATATTTTCTCAGTTTCTAAAACCCAAGCCTCGGCTTTTAACGGTTCAATACCCCCCAGAAATTTCGGTGGCTTCAGTTTATTGTATTTCTCTATCAGTGTTAACAGATCATAATTAGCTGGTTCAAGTACGTATGTTTGCCTTTGTTATTGTTGTCTCAGATTTTCGGTTAAGGCTTCAACCATTCTTTCTAACTAGCTAATTCTAGCATCAGAAGATTCAGATTCATCTACATTCCTTGTCCTTTCCCTTGGCTACACACAAATAGGGTGCTTATTAATATAAGGAAAGTTCTCACTATTCTCACATTTCATTTCATATCAGACGTGTTTATACTTTCACTTCAATTCAGATACGGTCACATGATCCTTTACTTTCATACGTTCATGTTCACATAGATTCCACATTCGGTATTGAAATTAACATTACATGTTCTTCCACTTAACTTCTTGGATCATGCATATAGGTTTCATTTCAATTCACTTTTAATAAGGATGTGTTCATAATAGTTCACACACTTAAACATGATGATGCAATGCCCCTATTTCCATTTCTAGGACATCCTATAGCTCATATGGACATGTGTGTCTGGTATAACTCGTGCTTTGATACCACTCTGTCACGACCCAAACCCGCCCCTATAGGTTTAGCATCGGAACCGGCCAGTAACCGTTGGATTATCGAAGGCCTCTGAACAGATTAACAAAATTAAGGGGCTAGCGCAAGCAGATACATAAATATAATTGTTCAATGAGCTGTGCTGACTTATATGAAACGGAATATTTAAAACTTTATATATGCATTTAGTCATTCATGCATTATACCCACACACATAGCCTCTTAAGTACAGCCAACGAGATCAGATCAAGTCTTAGATATACAGAAACAACAGAACTTAAACACTGGCCACTTCAGGAACCTCCACGTGAGGCACAATGGTTGGCTGACAACAAAACACAGGTCCAAACAAAAAGCCTTCAGGCTCGAACTCCAGAATGCTCACCTATACAAATATATACACACAGTAAGCTAAAGCCCAGTGAATAACATTAAGGTAAAGAGGTTAGTGAACGAAATCCGAACATATCATAAACATAAAACAGATCATAGAATAATCATTCTTGTATCAGAACATAATAATGGTACATCCCATAGAACACATCACATAACGTCTTCTGACTAGAGTAATCGGTTCCGGATACCGATTAAACACATATCACCACAATGAAGTGGCTAATGAGATCTCGTAATCACTTGTATGTCATGGACCCGCATTTTCATGCCGTCCCCCATGACTTGGGACTATCTATGGATGCCATAATAGATTTCAAACATGGAATATACGTTCACGAAAACAAATATCGTTTCAGAAATCAGAACTTATCATATTTCATTTGGAACGTAATTCGTATGAACGTATCTTTACAATAACGTTACTCACAGTGGTTCCAGTAGGCGGTCAATCAATCCTCGAGTCTTGACCTACAATCAAAAAATACATAACACAAGCATATCTTATTATCACATTACATTGGTTCTTGTTCTTTCTTAGTACATAGATCAAAACACACTCTTGATTTGCATAACTTAGTACATTCATTTCCTTAGTGGGTTTCTAACCCATAACCTCATTACTATGGCTTAACTAAGCCTTAGGAATGCCTAAGATGCAATGAGGATGCCAAAATGTTTTGGAAAACACTTAGTAAAATTTCTGAAAATAAGGTCCCCGCTCGAGCGTAGCTTTCCTCGCTCGAGCGGACATGCAAACATGAGAGGGGTCGCCCAAGCGAGACTTCCTTCGCTCGAACGGTCTGCAAACTTGGAAAAAGTACCGGTTGGTCACAATCCACGCTCGAGCTACAACTTCCATGCTCGAACGGATCAACAACATGCAAAGGGTTCGCTCGAGGGCCCAAGTGGTTGCTCGAGCGGGCTCTAATAGCCTACAAAGCTACTGGATGCACGAAATGTCCGCTCGAGCGGCAAATCCCTCGCTCGAGCGACCTTCAAAAATTTGGGTTTTCCATAACAGAGTTTTGAGCTCCAAATGCAAATTCAATGTCAAATTCGTGTATGGCTTGACCATAAACTTGCAAAACTTATTCATAAACATGAATATATGATTTTCACCTATTCTTTTTAGTCAAAACCCATGAATTTACCAAAATTAGAACCAAAACTATCATGCATGTAAAACATACAACACTTTTCTTCAAAACTCATGAAGTTAGCAAATTTGAGCTCATAAACTCCATGCATGTAAGAAATCATTTTCCAAAATATGAAACAAAGGTTCAAAACATGATAGTTCAAACATGCATGTGTCAATTATCCATGATTTCTACATGAAGGGTCAAAATTAAACTTGATATGGCAAAACCCAACATGCATGAAAACTTCTTTACCAAACTCATCAAACATGGAATTTGCTTTCAAAGCTTGATCTAGTATGCATGCATGTTAATTCCATGGCCTCAACTCAACATGATAACAAGACTTATATTCAAAATGATGATGTAACACCCTTACTTCCATGCACGTAAGAATTAAGAGCCAATTCTTCATTCTAAGCTCAAGGTACACATTAAAACTCATAATCTTCATGTTAATGACTTAGACTCATGAATTAGGGGTTGAATTCATACCTATAGTCTTGAATTAATCTAGCTCTTGCACAATATTGGTGAACTCAAGCACAATCTTCAACTCTACTTTGAATTTTTCCTTCCCTCTCTCTAGAATTGTGCTCCCTCTCTCACTAAAATAAGTTCTCAGAATTTTGCACTCAAGAAATGAGGGAAATGAACTCAAGGATGGGCTTAAAGGGTCACATTTATAGTCAAGATGCCATAACACATTAATTAGTACCTAAGGCTTGCCAAACGCAACTTAATGAATCGTTCTGAATCAATTTTTAATAAAATTTGCCATAGTGTTCTAAAAATTTCAAATAACATATTGATGTAATCAATTTCGGTTTCGGATGCCGATAAGGTTTTCAATTTTCATATTAAAGCGGAATTCCAGACAGATATTCCTACAAGTGACAGATAGAAAGCAAAAATCATGTACAATACAGAATAAACACATAATTTATTCTAATCCTCTCATTAGTATCATTAAATACGGATTAGTAGCTAATTACAGATCGGGGTTATTACAATTACATAGGTCATAGTTGTTGGATTGACCACAGAGGTCACAGTAGGGTTTGGCAAGCTAGTTGCCCTAGGGTTCTGATCTCTACCAACGTTATTAGCAACAGTAGCATCAGTGACAGTTACCATTTCTGAAAAATACAACATAATTTCATTACTTTGTGTCTCTAGAAATCAAACTTAACATTAGAAAATCTTGGAGTCGGAAATTTAATTCAAAACTAGTCTCACCACTTAACATAGAATCGAACATGGTCAGGAATATTTCCAAGAAGAATGGATGGGTCACACCGGTCCCACTTAAAACCCAATTAACCTTTGACAAAACTTTCAAGAACATGTTGACTCCTAGTCCGTGGGAAACAATTTTGAGTATTAAGTTTTCCAAGAGAAAAACTAGGTTAAGTTCCAAACTTACATGCAATTTAAAATTGCTAACTAAATTCCGAGCAATTTAAAACCAATTGCTACAAAAATTACAAGAAAATAAAACTTGCTTTAACACATTGGTAAAATAACCACAATTAAAACTCAAGCAAAAAATTGCTTCAACCTCAGTCCAAACAACTTCTTTCCACGCTTAGGTATTTCTGTTCAACAAAAGGATTAGTAGTCCAATTTTTATTTTATTTTATTATTGCAATCCCAAATTCTATTCATTTGGTTTTTTTTTTCCATCCCTTTTGCATAGGTATTCCTGTAAAGAAAGTTAGCACAAAACCACAACAAAATACAAAGCAAAGAAAAACTATAAAAACAATAAATCAATTTAAACCTTCTAGCAACCTAGTCAATAGCAAATTAACTAATGAATTAAACTGCTAGATGAGTTACACTAATGAACCTATAACTTTAAGAATTAAATCAAAGATTAATAGCCATGAGTTATATATATAAAATTATTACACAGTAAACATGCCAATAACTAGAGACAAGTTACAAAATTTTATAACTCCAAAACCTTAAATTAAAATCTAATGGGCAAGAGTTATATGAAATTGTTACAAAACAATAACCATGCAAATAATTTTAGTAATTAACATGCACTTAATTATAAAACAATTACATTGTAAATTACTCATCGTCAATAATTCTAGAAATGAGAAAGCATAAACTAAAATCTAAAAAATTAAGAACATGTAAATTATCCTCCACAACTAGAATCTAATAAACATGTGAATTAGACTAGAATAATAGAAACTAAGTATCATGTCAATTAAATTATAACTAGAGACCCATGAGCATGTGACTTAAATTATAAAACTATAAAGTAAAAAAAAAAAAAAACACATGCATATCATGATAGGAAATTAAAATCATTCTCATAAAATTAAATTATATTAGAAAGCAATACTATGACCAAACACCATAAGACATACATTTATTTACTAAATTTGAAACCAAATAAAGAGCCATGCCTTGCTTAAAAGCAAAGATAAGGCAATTGATAAAACTCATGGCTATTATGATGAAAGTTGAATTATGAATTCGCAGTGATTCGGAGTCAATCAGGCTTCTGAAATAACTTCACATCTTCAACATTTACCTTGTTTGAACCCTTGGGTTTCATTTCTAGACCATTTCTCACCCTGAGCTGAGTTTGAACCAAAAAAATAGGGGAGGCTATCAAGGCCCGGCTATGCATCAGTGATGGTCGGCCGTGGCTATGAATGGCCAGCCGGCCTTCAATGGTGATAAACACTGTTCTGGGTGGGAGGTCGCCAGTTGTTCATTTTTGAAGATATTTGTCACCTTTTCAGCTCGAATTCTATAAAACCGAAGCTCTGGGATTGTTTTGCGGGTTGAACTAAATAGCAAGAAGAGAGAGATACACCTTGAGAGCCTTGACTCATCCTTCTTCCATTGCAAGGCATTCTTTGAGCTAACCTAGTTTGCTTACACCACCTATACACACCATATACAGCCTTGTTTGACCATCCTAAAGTCTTAGTTGATCTTGAGGAAGTGTAATTCAAGCTTGAGATTGCATTGAAACCAAGTTTGAAACTTCAAAAACAAGCTAGCTTTTTGAAAGAGAAGGAATGAGGGACAAATAGAGTTTGAAAATGCTCTATCTACACTGATTTCACCTTAGAGCACAAAAATAGAGTTTGCACCAAATCAATGCACGATTGGCCTTCTGTAGGCCCAGCCGGCCATCAGTAATGCACGGCCGGCCCTTGTCGTGTGGCCAGCAGTGTAGTTTTACAGAAACAGAGGAAGTGACTGAAGGTGAAACAAAGGCAGTCTGGGGCAGACAGAGCAGCTTTCAGGCGATGCACATGCGACCTCCATCCATCTTCCTTGGTGCTCATATCGAATGCGTTTGATTATTTAAATTGTTTCATTAGTGTGGCAAATTGTGTTGTAATATTTAAGTAGTCTAATTAGTTGTAGCTAATTAGTTAGTGTTGTAATATTTAATTAGCTTAGCCTAGTTAATTTCTTTTAATTAGCTTAGATAGTTAGTTAATTATTCATTCAAGTGTTGTAATAATTAGTTAATTAGCTTAGCTAGTTAACTTTATTCATTCGGACCCTCCTTCGCGAGGGTGTAATGTTGTAATAAGTGTGCGTGCGTGCGTGTGTGTATGTCTTCCAACCCCACATCTTTCTCCCTTTTATTTAATCACTTTTGATGGTTAGATTAGGGACATATTTCAATTAGCATGCCTTATGCTTGCATTCATTCATTGGTCTTGCATGCACCGAGGCTCGGCGCATCATTCAAACTACATCATCATTTCAATAATTTTTTGAATACATATTTAATCGCATGTTGTTTAAATTGAATCAAATGCCATGCTTAGTAGCCGAGCCTATTAATTGCATATTGCGTGTGTTGCATTAGGCATCTTGCATAGTTAGAAATCATGGGTAGTTTTACTAACTCATGTTTTCTTAGCTTGGAGTACTAGGTGAGTTTTTACGTTTTAGCATACTTGCATAAGTGTGAGTGTTTCCATGATTAGCATACTTACCATGAGGCTATGTACTTAAATGCTAAACTGCATGAATGCCTATGGATGAAGGCTTATTGTTTGAATTGGAACAATTCAACGAATCTGCGTTTTAAGTCCATTTTGTTGAGTGGCAAATCATGTTTTAATCCCACTATGTTTGGTGGCAAAACTGCACCTTTAAGCCCACTTGAGGTGGCAAATTCAAACAATTTTCGCAAATAAACATGAGTTGAATGGTTCCAAATTGAACAAACAAGTCTATACTTGCTTGTGTGCATCATATAGTAATGCTAGTTTAATAACCGGAATAAGAACACATAATGTTTATAGAAGTCATATCATGGTTAGTAGAGGCCGATCTTTGATCGGGCGAGCGGGGGTGCTCAATTCATGACCTTCCCCCCCTCGTACCCAAGTTCCCGAGACGAGGCAACTTTGGTAATGACGGACATGTGGCCTTCGGCATGAGTTAGGGTTTCCTAAATTTTTCCAAAACAAAATATTTAGGTGGCGACTCTATATCTGAAAAATCAGTCCAATTTTGGCATTATTTGATTCAAAATCGATTTTTCAAAAAGATTTGCCGGATTTGGACTCTTTGGTGTTTATCAGTTTAACATTGCACTTGTGAGACTAAATTCAGAACTGTGGGAGTCCGAACTGTGAGGCCTTTCTTTCAAACCTTCCGAAAGGGGGGCGCGAAAAAGGCGAGTCCACACCTACTCCCTTTAGTCAAATAGTGTTGTTGAGCGGAAAAATAGGACGTTAAAAGAAATGTTGAATGCAATGTTGATAAGTTCTGGGTTGCCACAGAATTTGTGGAGTGAAGCAATTCTCTTCGCGAATTATATTCTTAATAGAATACCTCGCAAGAAAGTGGACAAGACTCCATATGAGTTGTGGAAAGTCCATAAGCCTTCATATGAATACCTACAAATGTGAGGGTGTTTTGCAAAAGTAGCGGTGCCTACACCTAAGCGAGTTCAGATAGGCCCAAAGTCAATGGATTGTATATTCATTGGTTATGCACATAATAACAGTGCATATCAATTTCTTGTGTATAAGTCCTCAATTCTAGATATACACAAGAATACTATAATGGAATCAAGAAATGCATCTTTCTTTGAAGATGTATTTCCTTGTCATTCCCAAGAAGTGGTTCTGAGTTCCATGAAAGAAGTGGAAGGTGTTGAAAATGATAATGATCACATAGATGATCACGTAAATGAGCACATGGATGATGAAATAGCTGATCAAGCAAATGATCAAGCTGAGGAAGTAGATGAGCCAAGAAGGAGTAAAAAGGCTAGGACCTCAAAGTCCTTTGGTCCAAACTTCTTGACTTATATGTTAGAGTGAGAACCTCAAACTTTCCATGAAGTTGTGACTTCACCTGAAAGTTATTTGTGGAAAGAAGCAATTAAGAGTGAGATTGACTCAATCTTACAGAACCATACTTGGGAATTGGTTGATCTACTCCCAGGCAGTAAGGCCTTGGGGAGTAAGTGGATCTTTAGAAGGAAGACGAAAGCTGATGGGTCAATTGATAAGTATAAAACTAGGCTAGTCATCAAAGGATATAGGCAGCGAGAAAGCCTGGATTACTTTGATATGTATTTACTTGTGATAAGGATTACCTCTATTCGTATGGTGATTGTGATAGCAGCTTTACAAGGTTTGGAGATACATCAGATAAATGTAAAGACAACTTTCTTAAATGGAGATTTAGATGAATAAATCTACATGGAGCAACCCGAGGGGTTTTCAACTCCAAGACAAAATAAGAAAGCCAGTAAGCTAGTCAAATCATTGTATGGTTTGAAACAAGCCCCTAAGCAATGGCATGAGAAGTTTGATAATGTTGTGATGTCAAATGGGTTCAAGATCAGTGAGTGTGATGAATGCGTATATGTCAAAAACACTAACATAGGTTATGTTATTTTGTGTCTTTACGTTGATGACATACTCATTGTTGGTAGTAATGATGAGATGATTAGAACTACAAAGAGATTGTTAAACTCTAAGTTTGACATGAAAGATATGGGCCTTGCAGATGTAATTCTAGGTGTTAAGATTACCAGAACATCTGATGGAATTGTATTTTCTCAATCTCACTATGTTGAGAAGATACTTGAGAAGTTTGGTAAATCAGATACAAGTGTGTCAAGGATACCAATAGACTTGAGTCTACATTTGACCAAGAATAATGGTGAGAATGTCTCTCAGCTAGAATATTATCAAGTCATTGGGAGTTTGATGTATTTGATGAGTTGTACAAGGTTGGTTATAGCCTACTTTGTTAGCAGGCTTAGTAGATACATGAGCAATCCTGATGCCACTCATTGGAAGGGTATCGTTTGGGTGTTAAGGAATCTCTATTTCACCCAGGATTATAGGCTGCATTACACTAGATATCTATCAGTAATAAAAGGCTATAGCGATGCGAAATGGATATCTAATGTTAGGGATTCGAAATCCACTAGTGGTTATGTGTTCACCCTTGGAGGGGCAGCCATGTCTTGGAAGTTTTCCAAACAGACGTGTATCTCATGATCAACGATGGAATCGAAATTTATAGCATTGGATAAAGCCACAGAAGAGGCAGAATGGCTTTGCCATTTCATTGAAGATATTCCACGTTGTTGAAACCTGTGCCAGCCATCTCCATTCATTGTGACAGCCAATCGGCTATTGGACAGGCACAGAGTAATATGCATAATGGAAAGTTTAGACTTATCCTTCGTAGACATAATTCCATACAGCAACTACTCTCTAACGGAGTTGTCACTTTAGACTATAAGGACAACATTGCGAATCTGCTAACCAAAGGGTTAAATCTATTATTAGTAGAGAAGTCGTTAGAAGGAATGGGTTTATGGCCTTTAGTGTAAGGTGTTACCGAAATGGAAGCCCAACCTAGTTGACTGGAGATCCTAAGATCTAGATTCAATGGGATAACCTAATTGCCTGCAACGGTGGTATATCACTGAGGAGATTAAACCTCCAGCCATTCCTTTTATCAGTGATACCTGCAAGTGTAGAGTTTAAGCTGAGCTTTTAATGACTCTAGTGTGTTGAGTTGTTGAGCTAAGTATTACAAGATACTCAAGTAGAGTCACCTATGTGAGTGTCAAGTGGGGCCGCTTCTATAATAATTGACAAGGCCTAATTCTTTAAACCGCTCACTAAACCAGGCTAGTGTTCCAGGGCCAAACCAGACACAATAGTGAGAACATAACGATGGTTGGAGTAATACTTGTGTGAGGTCTGTTGTCTTGGGCTTAAGGCTTGGGCTTGAGGCTTGCTGGACTGGATTAAGTGTGGGGGTTGAGCCGGGTTCTTGGCTCACCCATCTTATTTTTTTTAGGCCAGACTAGATATATGGTTGCAGGAATATACACACAATACATATGTGTGTAAAACCTGGTAAATCCTCTATATTCATGATGGAGTAAATCTATTAGTTTTGCAGAGTTTAATCCTGCATTTGTTGCAAGGAAGCCTTTTCCTCTCTTCCTCCATGTGTATAAAAGGAGCCCTTTCTTCTTTAGTTTCAATATCATAAATTTTGCTCTTTGTTTGCGTTCAAAAGTTCTCCAGTTTTTATTCTTCATAGTGAGAGAGTGTTGCCTTAGTTCTGTTCACCGAAGCTACGCAGTAGCTGCTTTGCTATAGCTGGTTCAACCGTTGTATCTTGGGAGACAGACGTTGAACAAGCCTCCAACACCCAATCGGTGAGGCACCAAATCTGTTTTAAGAAGACTGTCTAGTGCAGGCTTCGGTTTGCTTTCTTTTGCTATTTTGTTTATCGTGTATTTCTGTTCAATCGACTTGTAATTTTCAGCATGTTTCGTGTTCTGAAATTTATATTGTTAATTATGAGTCTATTTGTGTTATTTAATCACACCATGTTTACAACAATAGTGATGTGTTACTTTAGTCTGTGTAACACATTCAATTGAGTTGTAATGTGACATCTGTTGAAAATCAAACCTTAATTTGCACAAGGAGATATGAAGAATGTTGAAGAAGCTGGAAGAGTGAAGATTATAGAAGAAGGAGAAGCTTCAATTAAGCTCACCATTGTTGACCATCAAAAGTTTCGACATGAAGGAAATGAAGAAAATGTGAGAATTGAGCTGTAACCAGCTCATTGCCATTAGGTATTCACACCTGAATGAAAATCTATAAATAGATTCCATTTGTTGTAGTTTTAGATTATGAGATAGAGAAAGGGAAAATCATAAAGACACTACTTGTGTCCAAAATTTGGAAATAAAATCATAGTGTTTGTTTTTCCAAATTTATTCTCAAAAATACATTAGGATCCCATTCTCATATCTCATCAGTGGTATCAAAGCCATTGGAGCCAAGGTGGCCCGAAATTGTACAAAATCTGCAAAACAGAGGAAGAACAGAGCAATTTCAAAATTGCCTAGAAATCAAAGTTGTTGAAATCAACTTTTGATCATATTAGTGTGTAGGTCTTGTTGAGATGATCTGTAACGCCCTCAAAATAATACATAAAACCCATCTCTTTAGACATGCATTGATACAAAGAAACCAGCCATCTTTCCATTAATCAGAGTAGTTCTTATAAAAGTATTACATGTTAACAACAAAAGCAAATGCCCTACGGGCTTACAGCTTTCCAAGTTAACACTTGGTTACAAAAAAAAGAGTGCTAACTCAATACATATTAAGCCCTTGGCTTGAATTTACATGTAATACATCAAAAGAAAGCAAACAACAAAAGCAGTCTGTCTGCCTCTAGCCTCCCAAGCTATGTCCTTGGAGGTGGCATGCTACCTGTACCTGAAAATGATGTCCTATAAAGGGTGAGCCACAGCCCAGCAGAAATACACTAAACCAGCTATGAACAATGACTAAAAGATTAGCAGTTGATAGATGGTCAACACCGATATACTCATTTATACCACATTCCGGTTTCATGACATTTAAGTCCATGTTACATTTCATTTCTCATTTCTTTTTCAACTTTGAGTTTGAAAACAAGGCTCAAAACTTAGCCAAATAACTTGATGAGAATAAGACTCATCTTAAAAACACTTTCGAAATTCATGGTGGATACACATTTTGATGCTGTATCAATAACACATAATCCACTCCCATACTATACGAACGATACACATTGTGGTGCTGTATCAACATGACATAGAAACACTTCTATACTTCACAATTGATAACGATATACATTTTAGTGCTATATCAAATCAATCTAAACACTTCCATAATCAACACTTGATACACATTGTAGTGCTGTATCAATATCACACACAACTCGGCTTAGAGGTCCATCCCCTATCTTCCCCTAAACCGTGGAGTACATCCCCTATCTCCTCCCACACACACAATGTATATAAACATAGATCATATACATAAACAATCAATACATAAAGCCGATGTATTATTCCAACCGCTATATTCGATAGCATACTCAATTGATTAGTTTTAGTTTGCCTAATCATCATGCATTGTCTACAACAATCAAAGCTATCCTCCACTGATAGCCCAAAGTAGTTATTTCTAAACAGGAAATAAATGCACCAAATGGATATATCATCAACATTCAACCTGGGTGGGCGATTAAATGAATCCAACTACACTTGTTAATCCCATAATCTTTTCAATTTGAATACTCTCAATTCAATTCTTCATTTCTCAAAATTAATTATACAAATTAATTTATCCAACTAATTAGGACATTTTTCCATAATTAACATAGCAACCCCAAGGTTCCACTTTTATCCATAGTTCATCATCTATATCATTTCTCTATGCCAAACATGCATATAGGTTTAATTATAAATAAAACCCCATCTTTTGTAAAATTACACAAAGACCCAAACTTTCTCAAAATTACCCAACAACCCCCAACATATCAAAATGCTAAAATTCAAAGACAAAGCTCATAAAGAGGAGTAGGATATCCCTACCTCGAAGTTAGAGCTCAAACGGGAGAGTTGAAGAAAACCAAAATGCTTCAAACTCAAAGATCCACGGATCAAAATGGAGCCCTCGACGATCAACACACTTTTTACAAAGGCTGGAGGATAGGGAGACACTCTAACTAGATCAAACCCTAGAGAGAAGGGAGATCCTAGAGAGAGAAGCTCTCAAAAATGTTTTTAGAAAGTAAGAGAGAGAGAGAGAGAGAGAGAGAGAGAGAGAGAGAGAAAGTAAGAAGTGATTTTAAAACGCCCAGCTGCCAACTGATATACGACATTCCTGCTCGAGCGGATAACAGGACGCTCTAGCGTCAAGAACAGAAAACTGGGTACGCTCGAGCGCAAGAATGCCCGCTCGAGTGCCAAGACACAAAGACAAAGGACACCCGCTCGAGCGCGAAAGACCAGTCCGCTCGAGCGTAGATTTTCATCTCCCAGAACTTTCACCAACGAGGTACTAACCGCTCGAGCGCCAACAAGCCCGCTCGAGCACAATAAACCCGCTCGAGCATAGAAAACACACCTGCAGAAGCTTTGCAGGGACTCGAAATACTGGAAGGGTGTAAACCCCACTCGAGCATAAAATGACCCGCTCGAGCGGACCACTCAAAAACTGGGCAACAGCAATGGGAGCCAAAGCTCTACCAACCTGTAACAACCAAGCCCAACACATCCTAAAACTCAAACAAATGGATTTAAAGGACGACAACAAGATAGATACAACTACTAACTCCACGGAACCGAGTCTGGAATACAACTAAACAGTAAAAGGATAACCGGGATCGCTATATGATCACAGGAGAAAAAATCGCGTCGAAAAAGGACATCAAAAAACCTATACGCACCCCACGCACTGTCCGATGCAGTTCCTATGTGTGCCCATGCACTGTACACGCTTTCCAGGAAGAAGGCATGTGAATCTATTGACTTCATATAGTTGACATAAGTTTCTACGCGCAACTTGCGCCGCCACTCTAGCTGACCTGAGCCGCCACCAAGTACAAGCCGCAGATGTTATCTGACGCACATAGATTGGAGTTTCTATTTGGTACTTTGCGATCGACATTTTTCAATAGATTTAAACCATCAAATTTATTTTGGTTAACTCTAAGCCATCCGAAGACCAATCACAACAATCCAATAGTCATTTCCAACTATTTGGAGCATTCTAGACACATCCGTAGGGTCGGAGTTTTGAAATTCATTTCATAAAAATTTCAAATTCCAAATTGAAGATAAAAATTATCATGGCGAATTCCAATTCAGCCTCCTCAGTCTCGAGACTCATCAAAGAGAACTATGACAATTGGTGCATCAGAATGAAGGCTAATTTAGAAGCCAAAGGAGTATATGAGCTCGTAAAAGAAGGCTATATAGAGCCTTCGACAAAAGAAGAAAAAGACAATTTGACAATTTTCGAACATACCCTCCTTAAAAATTTAAGGAAAAAGGATAATATTACAATACAGGTGATCCATGGAGGGCCTGACGAACCAAATCAATAACATGGAAGAGCTCAAGTACAATGCAGAATATGTCAAATTTTTGGATACTCTACAAAGGACAGTTGGCATCGAAATACCAACATTGAAGAAAAGAAAGTCCATTTTATCAAAGAAGGGGACACAAGATCCACCATTTTGCTTGCATACAAAGACAACGAGGCATAACAAGACAGTTTGTGGTATATCAACTCTGGAGGAAGAAACCACATGAGCGGAAGAAAAGAGTTCTTCGTACAACTAGATGAAAATTACAAAGGAAGTGTTACCTTTGGAGATTCCACAAAACGACCTGTAGAAAGAAAAGAAAAGATTGGTATTAAATTAAGGAATGGAGATTAAAAATTTATCTCCAATGTTTATTATGTGCCTGACATGAAGAGCAATATTTTGAGCATGGGTTAGTTGATTGAAAAAGGCTTCTTAATTCAGATGAAGGATTCAAGCTTCGCACTGTGGGATCAATAAAACAACTTAGTCACAAATGTCAACATGACAAGAAATTGCATGTTTCCATTAATTTTCCGAGGAAATCAAAATGCCCATTCTAGATGCCTCAAAGCAAAGATTGAAGATAATTCAACTTTGTGGAACCTTAGATTTGGACATTTGAATTTTCAAGGGTTACAAAACATGTCAAAAGAAAATAGTGTGACAGGAATACCATGGCTAAAGCCCCCCAAGAAAGTTTATAAAGGATGCCTCATTGGCAAACAACATAGAAAGAGCTTCAAAGGTAAGCCAATAAGAAGATCAACTCAATTGCTATAGCTAATCCATTCAAATGTTTGTGGCCTAATTGTTCCCATTTCTCTTGGAGAGAACAAATACTTTCTTACTTTCATAGATGATTACAATAGTAAGCCATGGGTCTACATTATCAAAGAGAAAAGTGAAGTATTCCAGAAGTTTAAGGAGTTCGAAAGCCTTGTCGAAAAACAAAGCGGTTATTTCATCAAGGCAATCTAATCAAACTATGGAGGAGAATACTCTTTCAATGAATTTTATGAGTTTTACAAAGCTCATGGAATAGTTCATCAATACACTAGTATTTCTTATACTTCCTAGCAGAATGGTGTTTCTGAACGTAAAAACAGAACCATCTTGAATCTAGTTCGATGCATGCTCAAGGAGAAAAATATGCCCCCAAAATTTTGGGTGAAGCAGTTTCTACTGCGATATACTTGCTGAACAAATTTCCACCACAAAGATTGTTTAACAAGACACCATAAGAAGCCTGGAGCAACAGTAAACCAAAGGTCAACCATTTGCATATTTTTGGTTGCATAACATATGCCACAGTGCCAGAAGCCAGATAAACAAAGCTTGAAGACAAAGGAGAGAAATCTATCTTCATAGGCTATGGTGGAGTGAGATGTAAACTATATAATTCTGATACAAAGAAAAATTTCTTCTCAAGAGATGTTGAGTTTGACAAAGAATCAAGTTAGGATTGACAACAAAATGCTCAGACAACAAGCCTTCCATTAGATGACAACGAAGAGAAAGAGTCACTAGACATAGAGACCACAATGACCCCACACTCACCGCAAACGAGGACAAGAAGCATTTCAATTGAAGAATCATCACCAAGAAATATCAAGACAAGGCCAATCCAAGATATCTATGACGTAACTAGATGCATGGATGAATACTTTGAGTTATTCTATCTCTTCATAGGCAATTATCCAATCAAATTTGAAGAAGCTCAACAAGAAGTCAAATGGTAGAAAGCCATGGATGAAGAAATAAGCCCCATAGAAAAAAATAACACATGGGAGCTTACAGCGCTTTCAAAAGGACACAAGCCAATTAATGTAAAATGGATCTACAAAACAAAGAGAAATGCCAAAGGAGAAGTCGAGAAGTATAAAGCAAGACTCGTAGTCAAGGGCTACAAGCAAAAATATGGAATTGATTATGAAGAAGTTTTCATTCAAGTTGCTTGAATGGAGATAATCTGACTTTTCATCTCCTTAGCCGCACAACAGAGGCGGCAAATTTATCAGATGGATGTAAAATCAGCATTTCTTAAAGGCTATCTAGAAGAAGAAGTCTATGTTGATCAACCACTTGGCTATGTTAAGCAAGGACAAGAAGGCAAGGTCTACAAATTGAAGAGAACCCTATATGGACTCAAACAAGCCCCCTGAACCTGGAATGCTAGAATCGACAAATATTTTGTCGCCAATGGGTTTATCAAATGCCTATATGAACATGCCTTATATATCCAGACAATCAAAGGGGGAGATAAGTTATTTGTTTTTCTTTATATTGATGATTTAATTTTTGCTGGCAGCAATCTCGACATGATAAATGAATTCAAAGCATCTATGATTCAAGAGTTTGAAATGACAGATATCGGACTTATGGCATATTATCTTGGCATTGAAATCAAACAATGTCATGAAGGCATATTCGTCTCACAGGCTCGCTATACCAAAGAAATCTTGGCAAAGTTTGGAATGGAGAACAATTATCTAGTTGACACTCCAATCGAAGGTAGAAGTAAGATATCAAAATATGATAAAGGTGTAGACACCCCATTTTTGACCGTCCTCAAGACTTGGACGTCACTGTTTGAACACACGGTGATCTTCCATGTTTGTGTTCGTTTGGAGTTCCCGGAGGCCTCGGCTCGCGCGCCTTGCCTCAGGATCCCCGAACTCGACCGTTTAGTGTCTGGTTTTGCACCAAACACTTGCATCTTGCCCTTGAGAGGCAAGGTGGGGCTCGTAGACCATCCCCACCCATCACCGGCAGTGGCTAGATGCCACCGGCTGGTTTTTGCTGCCACCGGCAATGTAGTTTGCCGGCCGGCACTATTTGTTGCCGGTCAGCACTTTTTTGTGCCGGTCGGCACTCTTTTTGGCCAAGATAGCATTTTTGGCCGGCCGATTGCTGTTCATCTGCTTTTGCAGATATTTTTAGACAGATGTCTTGCTTTTGCTCCCCTCCATACACGTGTATGGAGGGATCTCCCTCTTGCAAAGCTTGTCTTGTAAGCTTTACAAGACAATATAGAGAGAAGCTCTCTCTAAGGCAAAAAAGGAGAGGCTTGGTTAGAGACTTAGGATATTTTGAGAGCAAGAACAGCCATTGTTAGGGTTTGAGTTCTAGGGTTAGAGTTAGATACACACTCTATCTCTCTTTCCCTCTCTTTTGTTCACTAGGTGCTTTGTGTCTTACTATTGCACACAAACACCTAGTGTTTCACCTTCCTCTTGGAGTTGAGGTTCTAAAGAGTTTGTTCTGAAGTTTTGGTGTTGGATTCAAGCTCAAGGAGGCCATTGGAGCACCATTTGTGAAGGGGTCTTCAAGGGTGAGATTCTAGTCCCTTTTTCCCCCATTTTTGCATTGATTTTATACCTATCTTAGAGCTGTTTTTGTGATTATTGTATAACATAAAAAAGTTCTGTTTTTAGGCCCTCTTTATTGTTTATTAAGAGTGTTTTGTTGTTTGAGGGTTGTTGACCACCCTTAGGCCTCAAAAGGCCTCATTTTGAGCCATTTTGTGTTAGCTCCGGGATTTTGGTGTTGAGGTCTCTTCACCACTGAAATCTTGAGGGATTTCAGTGGTGAAGATGATGCTTTGAAGTCCCAAGAAGGAGAGGGCCACCCCCTCTCCTTGTTGTCCTTGAAAAGGACATATTTTGGCCTCTTAAGGAACCCTATGCTTGAGTGTGTGTTGAGCATGTTTGGTTTGTTTTTCATGCTTATATATCCATAATATAACATGATTTCAAGTTGGTTTTGGAACTCCATGCATGCTTAGCATAGTTGCCATGTAATGCCTTGTTTATGCCTTAATGTGCTTTAGGTTGTTAGCCTTTGTTGGAGCATGTTTTAGGCTTAGTCTTGTGAAGATTTTGCGCATATCTTGCCATGTTTTAGCTCTGTCCATAGTCGTTTGGGTTGATCTTGGCATGCTTGATATAGCTCCTTTGTATTTGGGCTTGTTGGCCTTGAGTATGTGCATGTGTAGCATAGCATCTTTGCATTGTTTTGGTGATTTGGGATCATTCTATATGCCATTTCAGTCCCATTTCCATGCTTGTTTGATTACCTTGCATGCCTCTTTAATGCCTCATAAGCTTGTGTAGCAATGCTTCATGTTTTGGTGCCTTTGCATGCCTTTGTTTTTTGAGCCATCTAGATGCCATCTAAGTGGTATTTTGGGCCTTATGTTATGTGCTAAAAACCTGTTTTAGGTTGCCTAATGCGTGCCATGTTTGTTGTGATAAAACATGCCTCAAAGCTTCATGACTTGCCTCAAGTACTTAGACCATGCTTGCATGCATTTGCTTGTCTTGTTTGATATGATTTGGCATCATTTTATGACATGATTTCAATGCTTATGTTGCATACTAATTGCTCTTGTTTATCCCTTTCAAGTGTGCTTGAGGGTTGTTTAAATTGTGCCTAAGTGTAGGCCTTCCATCATGTGTATGTGCGCATGTGTTTTGGCTTCTTGTTTTGGTCATTATGGCCACTGTTTTAGGCCTTATTAGAGTTGCCTAATTCATGTATAAGTCCATCTTGCCATCCATTTGCATTGCCATATGTATGCTTGTATGCTTGCATAAGTGCCTTGCCATGCCATGTTGCATCCTTAGCTTGTATGCCTAGGTTGCATTGCATCTTGCATGCATTCCTTGTCCCTCGACTTGGGTGATAGGGATTGGGAGTTTTGTTTGATTGGTTTGCATACATTTGAAATCAAAGTTGCATACTTAGTTCTTTGGACCATCATGCATGGAAATGCGTGATTGGTGGTCCGAGAATCGAGGCACATGCCCCTTTGAGTCATTACAATGATAAGCGATATGGTTGATGCATACATGCCTTGAATTGTGCTGCCATGCCTTGTTTTGCCCTCTGTTGCTGTGAGTTGCAGGTCCAGCAGACTTTCTTTGCCGACCAGCAGTGTAAGGTGCCGGCCGGCAACCTTTTCTCTGCCGACAAATTCAATTTTGTGCCGATGGACATATACCAGTGCCGGTGGTGATTCCACTCAGCCGGTGGTACTCCCCAGTGCCTAGGGATGCAACCCTGAGGTTTTGACAGCCTCCAGAGGAGTGAAAGAAGGAAAACAGAGGCAGCTTGCGCATGGCGGCGCGCTTCCCGAGGCGTTTTCCTGTTTTAATTAGTCTATTTAATTTGTTAATTAAATTAGGTAATTTGTAATATTAATTAGCTGGTGTAGTTAATTAATTTGTAATATTTATTCGGTCCCTCCGAGCAAGGGCAAATCTGTAATAAGTGTGCGTGGGTGGTGTGTATGTCTTCCAACCTCACTTCTTTCTTCCCTTTTATTTACCTGCTTACAATGGTAGATTAGGGCACGTTTAATTTAGCATACCTTATGCTACGCATGTGTGCATCCATGCATTTGTACTGCATGCATTAGGCTCGGTACATCACGCTAAATGCATTCGTACTTCAATTCAAAAATTGACTATGTGATAGTTGATCGCATTTCATATGCCATGCTTAGGTTAGCCGAGCCTGCCTAGATTGCATTTTTGCATGTGATGCATTAGCCATTTTTTTAACATGAACTAGGACATGCATGTTTGCTAACTAGTTTACTGTTTTGGCACGGAGTACGATGTAAGTATTTATGCTTTAGCATCTCGCATGCGTGTGAATGTTAACATGACAGTATGATTACCATGAGGCTAGCTGCTCATGTGATATAACTGTTTGAATGCCTGTGGATGGAGGTTGAATTACCTAAATTGGAATAATGCATTAAAACTGTGAGTTTTAAGCCCACTAGATAGTGGCAAAATCATCTTTTCTAAAAGCCCACTTGAGGGTGGCAAAATCTGCATTTTAGCCTACTTGCGAGTAGCAAACCATTTTCAAAACAAACATGAAATGTTTTGTTCCAATTTGGGTGATTTGGTCTATACTTGTTTGCTGCGCGCACAACATAGTAATTCTAGGCTAATAACCGGATTAAGAATACATAACGTTTTCAAAATTGGATATCACGGTTAGTAGAGGCCGGTCTTCGGACCGGGCGAAAGGGGGTGCTCATAGCTGACCTTCCCCGATCGTACCCAAGCTCCCGAGCCGAGACAACTCCGGTGATGACGGACATGTGGCCTTCGGCACCGAGTCAGGTTTTCCTAAATTCTCCCATAAAAAAAATATTTAGGTGGCGACTCTGTATCTGGCAAAGCAGTCCATGTTTGGCACTACTTTTTCAAAAATCTGTTTCTCAAAATGATTTGCCAGATTTGGACTCTTTGGTTCAGATTAAGAACCGCGACAACAAAAATCGCGAGTCCGAACTGTAGCATGAGGCCCTCCGCGGCGCGTCTACAGTTTCTGGCGACTCCGCTGGGGATTTAGAGAGCTTGACTCCAACTCGTGATATCCTGTTTTGATCTCATTTATGTGTTTTTTTGCATTGCATGTGCATTGGTGCGCCTAGGAACACAGTGTTTGCCATCTGCCATTCCTGAACGGTTTGCCGGAGGCTTGTCTTGTCAAGACATGTCCATAAGGTTGACCGGCTATGGGCTCTGACAGCATGGGAACACAAACCCCGGTTTACCGGGGCACCCTTTTCGACCATTCGACCTAGTGCATATTCGGATCCATAGTGACCATTCCAAGTTAGGACAGGTTGCTTACCCAATTATAGGTTGTTTGAAACCACTGCGTGCCTAGTGAAATCCCAGTTCCTGACAAAATAGGACAGGGAAACCCTACCCCAACATAGGGGTGTTTTGGCTATCTTTACTTGCTATGTGCTTTTAGAGTGTATCTCTACAGGAATGCATATACCAGTTTGCACATTTGAGTATCAGGCCCGAGGGCACCAGAATCAGTATTGTTGGGGATCAGTAATTGAGAATCAGTTATCTGCGGGTATCAGATTCAGTATTTTGGGAACAGTGATTTTTGGGAACAGTGATCAGCAGTAGGGTATAGTTGTTCGGCTACACCCGTGTTTGATCCGTTTTGGGCTGAAATGCTGCCTGTTTTTCCTTTCAGTTCAGAGAGTTGCAGAGTTGATACAGAACAGTCAGTGTCTCCCCTTTGCTGAGGAAAGATTTATGGCGACACAAAGTTCAGAAGAAATTGTGGTTATGACGGCTGCATTGGAGCAGGGGACCGCTCCGCAGAGTGAGGCCAACATCAGTATGTCACACCCGCCCAGGTTGCCCGTTGTGCACCCAGTCTGGGCTCCCCAGTTATACCAGGCTCGTGAGCCTACCACCTTCGAATTGATGGGGATGATAGGCGATCTCCAAAGGTCTGTGGCAGACCTCGCCTATGGAATGTCGGCTTCACCGCCAGCGGCGCCGTATGCCGGGAATTTTGTACCACATGAGCCCCCGCTACTGGGGCGGATTGTGATAGAGCTCAGCCAGCCAGAGGTGGCTTCCAGCTATAGCCACGGCATGCCAGCACCAACCCCGACCCTTGATCAGGCTAAGGCCAGAGGAAAAGACAAGGCAAAGGTAGACGCCGACCCTATTGAACAACTGCTGTGGGCAGTCGAGGCTCTGAAAGTCAGAGGAATGAACAAGCAACAAACATCTACGATCGTGATCAAAGCTGTGGATGATGCTTTCCCCGCTCCGATCAAAGGCAGTTCAAGCCAGACAGAAAACCGGGATGGGCCCCGTCATGCCCAGACAATTCCTGTAGTTCCCAACCCTGCATCGGGAAAGGTTCAAAAAGCCAAGGCAGCGCCAGCTGATCCTTTCGCCAGCGCATCTGGCAAGAATCCTCAAACTGCAAAGTACCTGCCCCGAGGGCACAGGGTCTTTCACGACCTCCACATGCCTCTGTCTAGGGCATTGCTAATACTGGCGAAGAATGGGCATCTTAAGCCTTTGGAGCCCCGGCCACTCCCGAAGAATCTCTCCACCACTCATGATGCTACCTTGTACTGCGCGTACCATCAACAGTCCGGTCACAGTACCGATGGATGTTCCCGCCTTCGTCATGAAGTGCAGGATTTGATTGATAACAAGGTTATCCTACCACCTACCTCAGGCAAGCCCGTCACCACTCAGTTGTTGGATTTCGAGGGCTCAGATACTGCGAGTATGTAAAGTGAACCGCCTGCGGGCAACATTTGATACATTTTGGGTGAAGCGTCTGGCACGCATTTTTTTGAGCATCGGTGAGACCGAGTTTTGTAAATCCTGGCTTGGATATCAAGTTAGTCTTTTGTTTTGAGCTTGTCTCTTTGTCTTGAGTCAGTCTTTTTTGCTTAAGGGTCTGTCTGGTTGTATCGGGTCAGTCCCCGTTGTATATAATACCAGGTGATTCTGGGGATGTCGCCCCGAACACCATTTTGTTTTGTAATTATTATCTATTTTTGTTTTGAGTCTGTTTCTGCCAAGGGGCCAGTTGCACCAACAGAGCCGATTGAAACAGCTGCTGCTATCTCAAACTTCATGATTGTTTTCAGCATAAGTGCCAGAGAATTTGATCGGGCTGACAGTACATCTTGCCTGCTCCCCTGCGTGCCAAACTCATTGCATTAACCTAAGTTTTCCAAAAAACAAACTTTTGAACACTGCGGTGATAAAAACGAAGAGGAAGGAATTCCTCGGCTTTTGCGAAATTTTGATCATTTTGAGAGAAAGAGAGGCGTGCTAAGCCTTTTTTATGAATAAAACCATGCTTGTCGGCGTAAGTACTGAGAAGGATCCTGGCCTGATCCAGATTGGTCCCACACTATCTTCGGCGCGAGCGATTCGTCGCTTTCTTAAAAACTTTCAAAAACAAATGTTTTTACGCGGCCCTGCGAAGACCTGTGTGGAATCGCTCTTGAGATTACGCAGCCTAGGATCGCTCTCAGCCTCAAGATTTAATCTACTTGTTCTCCGACTTTGAACCCGTTCAGAACATTCATAAAGTTCAACGGACAAACGCCATGAAAGGCCCGTGTGGCCAGTTTTGAAGTAGCCCTCGAGCAAGAGGCACCAAAAGCCAAATCAGAAGGAGTGGATCTCGCCGGAAGAAGCTCGTGGAGCAACCGTGATGGATTCTTCTGCAAATCAGTGCAACAGCCGTTCTCCTGGACACAGAGAGGCTTCAATTCCAAAAAAAACCATTTGGCATGGACTTGCTACACTTTTACCCTTTGAGAGGCTCGCTGGGCCGAAAACCCAGAAGGGCGGCCCAGGCAAAAGTTAGAGCAAGAGAAAAATACAAAAAAGAAAGAAAAAAAGAAAAGAAAAAAAAGAAAATTGAAAAAAGAAATGAAACAAGAAATAGAAAATAAAAAAAGCTCGCAAGGTCGAAAACCCGCATTGGGCGCCTTGGCAAAAGTGAGAGCCAAACAAAGTGAAGGTTAAAATACCCGAGTGGACCTTAACCGGAACTACGTAAGGCTTGATTCCCATGTTTGGGATATGTAGGAAACTTCATCATGAAGTCCAGCCCCCAACGCTTTCATAAGCGTCTCAGTCCATGCAATGGTTTCGATCTCATCCCCAAAGTCCAGTGGCCAACACCCTTCAAGGTGATTGTGTCCATATATGTGTTGCGACCGTCTTCGTCATCGCTGTGTCCAAGAGCTCGACCACCGCCAATGAAGACTGTCTACAGATTGCTGCGGCACCATCCCAAACTAGGGGCAACTTTCCGTTGCCACAAGCCGTCGTAAGACGCTATTCAAACTAGGGGGAACTTTCCGTTGCCTCCCACCCCCTTTAAACCAGGGACAATTTTCCATTGCCTCCGATCCGAGGTTGCGCATCTCGAAGAGTAAGTTCTATGCTTGTTAAGCATCAGCTGTTTGAAAAAAAAATAGTTTTTGAAAATTTTTACTGAGGTTGACTATCCTCTCGAAAACTATTCCATTTTCCAAAATCGGACCATTGTCTTGGACCCAAAAGGGAAAATTTTCAGTGTTTACAGCCTGACTTGCACGGTTTTCAAATCAAAAATCGAGCAAGTACGTTAATCCGACTCTCGTTTTGATCAAAACCGTTTTAGTAGAAAGCAAAAACGAAAAAATGGTTAAAATGATGAACTAGGGTCACAGTTGAGCCAGGCGTTCTGTTTTTCCCCCGTCACCGACGTACTTGCCAGAAGAGCACTCCGCCCGCCAGAAGAAATAGCGGTGAGCTAACGGCATCGGGCGTGAACCCGCAACTTCCTGTTCATTCATCAGTCACCCCGGGGAGGGATGGAAAATGAGAGATTGAAGAATAGAGAGGTGTAAGTTGAGAGAAAAGTGAGGAAAAGGGTTTTGAGAGAAAATCCGAGCTTGAGAGTCGAGTGATGTGAGGATCACAAATCAGAAAGGGTGGGAAACAATACCCAGATTGAACTGGCTCCTCGTGGTCCGAGGTCCCCCATCTTCGCTAAAGCGTCTGCGTGTCGTGTCCTTTTGATTTGACGGTCTCGTCTTTTGTTTTTAGTCTTTTCCGAGCATGTCTCGTTGTGTTTAGGTCGTGTACCTATATTTGAGTCCTCCCTGCTGTGTTCAGTTGTAGGCTCGACATCCCGGTTTGAAAAACCCTCATTCAATTTCAAAAATCATCTATGCTCAGAATGCTGTGCCATTCTCTACATTTGAATGTGTTTTGACTCCAACCGGTTCCATCTTTGAGGTCCGTCTTGTCAGATTGGGCTGTTTTGTTTAGAATTTGCTGTGCGCAGAATGAACCGAATGCTGTGTTATGGACTGTATGCAGATTAATCCCTAACAGAGCAAAGGCTGTGTGTCCAGAATCAGGCAGTAGGTTGCTTGGGTGTATTTTGCTGTTGGCTGTTTAAGTTATCTGATTGTTACAGTGCAAGTGTTTAACTTTCAGACAACCAATCAATTTCATTTACATTGAGGTGTAACATGATGAGATGCGATGCAATGTATGAAATGTGTAAATGTAAACACTTTTTCAGATAAAAAGTCTGTTTCATTTCATTATCTTTTCAAATGTACAAGTTTTGGAAACAAAATCTGCCTGCGGCAGTACAAGGTAATCTATCTACCAACAAAAAGAAAAGTACAAAAAAGAAGAAGATAGCAAAAATCTGCATCCATGTCAAGCACTCCGGGGGGCCGTCAGTCCGTCCTAGTCCTCTTCCTGGACGAGGGTCCAGGAGCATCATCAGCATCGTCGTCAGAGCCCGAGCTAGAACCGTCTCCGGTCTCCTCCTCCGATGACTCGGACTCCGCCTCTGACTCCTCGTCATCATCATCGTCCGGGACTGGAGCTCGCGAGCTGCTCCCGACGTGAGTACGCCCTCCCCTGGTACGAGGAAATATCCTGCCCTTCTCATCTCTCCCCCGAGCAGGGACAGAAGGTCTCGCTGGAGCACCTCCCGCCATGGGAATCTGGAAAGGAGGCTGAAAAAGTACACAAAAGTGAAATGCATCAGTATACTGTAGACAGTTTATCAGTGCAGAATGCAATGTCGAGTACAGTGTATGAATGCCGTGAGCAGTTTATCAGTGCAGAATGCAATGCAGAATACAGTGTATGAATGCCGTGAGCAGTTTATCAGTGCAGAATGCAGTATATGAGTACAGTGTAGGAATGCCGTGAGCAGTTTATCAGTACAGAGTACGGTGCAGAATACAGTGTATGCAGTGTGTCAGATGCTGTGAGATCAGTGTATCAGGTATGGTGCCACGAATCAGATTATGTGAATCAGTGTATGAATGGTTTGAGGCCAATGTCAGAAGAACATACCGGTATGCTGTAGACGGCTAGGAGGTCAAAAGTCCGCTGGAGCATCCCCATCATCGAGGCATTCATCGCCAACGACTGACGGGTGTACCCCGAAGAAGCCTGCAAAAGTATCAGACGCATCAATATTCTGTGGAATATCAAGTAAACTGAAATGAAATGACTGTACGAAGTGCGGTGATACATACCGGAGGTAGATCGGGGACATCGATGAGCTCATGACCAGCCGGTGGAGGGGCGAAGGGGATCTGATAGGTCGACCCACCCTGCCCCTGGAAAGTCAGTACAGTAGGCAGGGCAGGCCAGCCAGCTCCCCGTCCTCCCTGCGCTCCACCCCTACCACGGACCCGGGCCCTCCTCGAAGATCCAACCCCTGCTCCCGCTCCGGCCCCAGCCGCCGATGCTACAGGCCTGGCCCCCTCTGCTCGACGACCACTCAGGGGGTGCATCAGGTACGTCCGCACGTACTCCTGATAGTCGCCGGTGCCTCGGAAGCCGGCCTCCTCCCAGCCGATGGAGTAATCATCCAGCTGCTCAGTGGTCAGCCCCTCGGTCTCCCTCATCTCTGCAGGAGGGTGAGCCAGGACTATCTGCTCAGGCAACCCGCGGGTCTGGCGTAGAAAACGCTCCCCCAGGTACCAAGCCCGACAGACCGGGCCCTCAAGCAAAATCCGGAAACGCGAGGTCTCCTCCGCACCAGGGAACCGACCCCGCATCGCCGCCGGCATAGGAGCCCATGGCCGCCAAGTGATCTGAAAATGACAGGTAGTTTGTCATCTACTGTTATTGAAATATGCAGTGGGAAAGCGAAGCTAAATGAACTGAAAGTAAAGCATACCTCCGCGGGGGTGATGGTGTCGAAATATCGGCGGAAGAAGCCGAATGTCTCCCGTGGTCGCCAGGTGCATCTCCCGTCGAAGCGACTCGAAAACGGGACAGCCGGAGGAGGCTCCGCGACTGGTACGGGTGCAAGCCTAGGGAAGTAGGCGTAAACCCACAGCTGCAAAATAGATGTCAGTGTGACTATCAGAAAAAGCAGAATATGCAGAATAAAACAGGAATGGCAGAGCCGTGTTTTGTATTGTGTACAGTGTACAGTGTGAGCAGTGTACAGTCAGTGTAAAGCAGAATGTATGTGTGTGCCGTGTGTACAGTATACAACAAGTATAGAGCAGACTACAGTGTGTGCAGTGTACAGAGTACAGAAAGTACGAGACAGAAATGAAAAGCGGAGAAGAAATATACCTCCCAAGCCCGCCAGTAGCCTCTGAGGAGCTGGCCGCTGCCGCGAGAAGCCGAGCTCATGTACCCGTAAAGGGTGGCTAGAGCAGCGCCGCCCCAGTCATAGTGCAGAATGTCCCGGACGTCCACCAGTGCGCTGAGAAGACAGAGAGGCACGGTGTTCGCCCGGTCGACAAAGATGGTAGTCCCGAACAGGAACATGAGGAAGCCGCGAGCATACCTCTCCTCGTCCTCCGGGGTCATCTGCGCCTCCTCCTCCAATGCGGGCTGGACCCGAAACTGTACCTCGAACCAGGAATACCGCACAAAACCTGGACGAGCTAGTGGCGGCGCCTCCCCCAGCGGATAAACCTGAGCGGCGGTCCACTCATCCATGTCCGTGTCGAAAGGGATCGGATCCCCCCCTACCCCGATGCCTGTGAGCATCGAGAAGTCATAAGGGGTCATCGTCATATCCCCTGCAGCAGAGAAGTGGAAAGAATCGGTGGTGTCCCACCACCTCTCCGCCAAAGCAGCAAGAAGAGGTCTGCATGTGGACAACCTAGAGAGCCCTCGGCAGAAGGTGCCGAAGCCCGCTCGGTCCACGATGCGTCGGACCGCATCAGGGAGCTCATCATACCACTCCCGTGCACCAGTATTCCCATACCCGCGAATGGTATGGGAACCCTCCTGCAAACAGAAAATAATAATTGCAAGACAACATTCAAAATGCAGTTTTGAAAGGACAGATATGGCATGTATGCAAGTTTGTCAGATTCAGGCAAATACCGGGTGCCGGTGTGCTTATAGTGAAATACGTGTGCTGTGTCAGCGTGTTTGGGTGTTTCAAAGCAGATATAGCATGTGTGCAAATCTAACAGATTCAGACAAATACTGGGTACCAGTGTGTGTGCAGTGAAATACAGTGTGCGCCGTGTGTTTGGGTGATTCAGGGCTAGTGCAGTGTGTGTGCATGTGTCAGTCTCAAACAGATATCAGTTGTATGTATGTTTACAGTCAACTACGGTCTATGGTGTATCAGACTTCAGCAGTTAAAGAGTACAACTAATTATGGCAGTTTTGTATCCTACATTGCGAAAAGTAAAGCAGAAAGAAGAGAGTTACCTCGGAAGTGCCGAATGAAATGTGGGAGGTAGGCTCACGCAGCAGTAGCTCAGGCGCCACATGCCTCTCGAAGCTCCGGAACTGACGCAGGCCGTCTGGGGGCAGAACATGGATCGCCGGCCGGTAGGTCGCCGGGTCGAACGGGCGCTCGCTCAGTGGTAAGAGCTCGACCCCGGGATCCATCTCGTGGTCCGGGGGAGTCCCGCCACGTGGAATGTCGTCCGCCATGTAGAGAATGGTGTGAAAATGGCCCGGAAAAGGAAAATCGGACCGGAATACGAAGAGTTAACCAAAAAGTCAACTCCCGAGAGGGTCGGAAATGGCCGGGAAGGCCGGAATGTGAAAAGGCACGGAAATGAAGAGGAAAGTGAGGGGAACAAACCCCGAAAAGGCGAGAACGCCAAACGAGGCACCGAAACGAGAATGTGATCGGTGGAAAACGTCCGAAACGCGAAGAGAAACGCGAATCCGACGACGAAACGAGCGTAGAACGCGAAGAAACGGGCGAAAAACGAGAGAGAAACACTCTAGAGAGAGAGAGCAAGGGATTTCGGCGGTAGGAAAGTGAGGAATAGGGTTTTGAAACCTTATTTTATAACACCCAAGGTGAAAAGTCAAAACTGCCCCGCATCAGCAACTGTTTGCCGGTCGGCAATGTTTTGTGCCGGCCGGCACTTTTTTGTGCCGATAGGATTGTTTTTATGCCGGTGGCCAGCCGGTGGCCTCCCCTTTCGGCCGGTGGGGTTTCCACAGCCTTGGTTAGGCCATTTGAGTTGTTTTTGGTCTTCATAGCTCGAGAAAGTGCAAGAAAGTGCATCTCCGACGCTCAACCGGCCTCCGTTCTGACCACAGGCCGTGTCTCCCATGCGTAGCACTCCAACCCATGCAAGGTGTATCCTTTTCGTATCCTTTTGACTTTTACAAAGGTCCAAAAGTTGCCCCATGTATATCGCATATTTATCGCACTGTTTTGTGCATTTCAAACTGTCGCACTGTTTTGTGCATTTCAAACTGTCGCACTGTTTTGTGCATTTCAAACTATCGCACTGTTTTGTGCATTTCAAACTGTCGCACTGTTTTGTGCATTTCAAACTATCGCACTGTTTTGTTCATTTCAAACTGTCGCACTGTTTTGTGCATTTCAAATCGTCGCACTGTTTTGTGCATTGCATTCCGTTGCGCGGTTTTGCGCATCTCATTACATTACCTGCGTAGACCGCATGTTTGTAATCAATTTCTTTCCTTGCGTAGACCGCATGTTAATTACATTACCTGCGTAGACCGCATGTTTGTAATCAATTTCTTTACTTGCGTAGACCGCATGTTAATTACATTACCTGCGTAGACCGCATGTTTGTAATCATTTCTTTCCTTGCGTAGACCGCATGTTTTGATTGCGTAGACCGCATGTTTTGATTGCGTAGACCGCATGTTCTGATTGCGTAGACCGCATGATTATTTAATTTCATTACCTGCGTAGACCGCATGTTTTGATTGCGTAGACCGCATTACTATTTTCATCACCTGCGTAGACCGCATGTTTTGCCTGTGTAGACCGCATGTTTTGATTGCGTAGACCGCATGTTTAATTCCATTACCTGCGTAGACCGCATGTTTTGATTGCGTAGACCACATGTTTAATTCCATTACCTGCGTAGACCGCATGTTTTGATTGCGTAGACCGCATGTTTAATTCCATTACCTGCGTAGACCGCATGTTTTGATTGCGTAGACCGCATGTTCTGATTGCGTAGACCGCATGATTATTTAATTTCATTACCTGCGTAGACCGCATTACTAACGATATTGTACCTGTTAAGTTTGTTTTCTTTTCAGGCACGATATTGTATGTACGGTTCATTTGAGGATGGTGCAACCAGACGAGCCGCACAGGTATTGTATCCTCCGAGTGAGACGCATTGAGAATTGCATAATTCTCTTACATCCTTTCTGCATTGTAGTGTAGTTTGGTATGCTAGCTTAAAATTGTCGCATGTTTGCTTCATTACAGCTTTCTTTGCATGATCATAAGTTATGCTCGGCTCCGTGTATTGTCTTGCATTTTGCCCCTGCCTTCGGGTGCATATCTTATTTGTCTTGTATGTTTGTCTGAGTCTTCGGCCTTGTCAAAAATGGGTCGTCTTTGGGCTTTGACATTCACTCCCGTCATTGTTATGACTTTCGAGTTCTGTCAAAGAGGGGCAACTGTAGACACCCAATTTTTGATCGTCCTCAAGACTTGGACGTCACTGTTTGAACACACAGTGATCTTCCATGTTTGTGTTCGTTTGGAGTTCCCGGAGGCCTCGGCTCGCGCGCCTTGCCTCAGGATCCCCGAACTCGACCGTTTAGTGTCTGGTTTTGCACCAAACACTTGCATCTTGCCCTTGAGAGGCAAGGTGGGGCTTGTAGACCATCCCCACCCATCACCGGCAGTGGCTAGATGCCACCGGCTGGTTTTTGCTGCCACCGGCAATGTAGTTTGCCGGCCGGCACTATTTGTTGCCGGTCAGCACTTTTTTGTGCCGGTCGGCACTCCTTTTGGCCAAGATAGCATTTTTGGCCGGCCGATTGCTGTTCATCTGCTTTTGCAGATATTTTTAGACAGCTGTCTTGCTTTTGCTCCCCTCCATACACGTGTATGGAGGGATCTCCCTCTTGCAAAGCTTGTCTTGTAAGCTTTACAAGACAATATAGAGAGAAGCTCTCTCTAAGGCAAAAAAGGAGAGGCTTGGTTAGAGACTTAGGATATTTTGAGAGCAAGAACAGCCATTGTTAGGGTTTGAGTTCTAGGGTTAGAGTTAGATACACACTCTATCTCTCTTTCCCTCTCTTTTGTTCACTAGGTGCTTTGTGTCTTACTATTGCACACAAACACCTAGTGTTTCACCTTCCTCTTGGAGTTGAGGTTCTAAAGAGTTTGTTCTGAAGTTTTGGTGTTGGATTCAAGCTCAAGGAGGCCATTGGAGCACCATTTGTGAAGGGGTCTTCAAGTGTGAGATTCTAGTCCCTTTTTCCCCCATTTTTGCATTGATTTTATACCTATCTTAGAGCTGTTTTTGTGATTATTGTATAACATAAAAAAGTTCTGTTTTTAGGCCCTCTTTATTGTTTATTAAGAGTGTTTTGTTGTTTGAGGGTTGTTGACCACCCTTAGGCCTCAAAAGGCCTCATTTTGAGCCATTTTGTGTTAGCTCCGGGATTTTGGTGTTGAGGTCTCTTCACCACTGAAATCTTGAGGGATTTCAGTGGTGAAGATGATGCTTTGAAGTCCCAAGAAGGAGAGGGCCACCCCCTCTCCTTGTTGTCCTTGAAAAGGACATATTTTGGCCTCTTAAGGAAGCCTATGCTTGAGTGTGTGTTGAGCATGTTTGGTTTGTTTTTCATGCTTATATATCCATAATATAACATGATTTCAAGTTGGTTTTGGAACTCCATGCATGCTTAGCATAGTTGCCATGTAATGCCTTGTTTATGCCTTAATGTGCTTTAGGTTGTTAGCCTTTGTTGGAGCATGTTTTAGGCTTAGTCTTGTGAAGATTTTGCGCATATCTTGCCATGTTTTAGCTCTGTCCATAGTCGTTTGGGTTGATCTTGGCATGCTTGATATAGCTCCTTTGTATTTGGGCTTGTTGGCCTTGAGTATGTGCATGTGTAGCATAGCATCTTTGCATTGTTTTGGTGATTTGGGATCATTCTATATGCCATTTCAGTCCCATTTCCATGCTTGTTTGATTACCTTGCATGCCTCTTTAATGCCTCATAAGCTTGTGTAGCAATGCTTCATGTTTTGGTGCCTTTGCATGCCTTTGTTTTTTGAGCCATCTAGATGCCATCTAAGTGGTATTTTGGGCCTTATGTTATGTGCTAAAAACCTGTTTTAGGTTGCCTAATGCGTGCCATGTTTGTTGTGATAAAACATGCCTCAAAGCTTCATGACTTGCCTCAAGTACTTAGACCATGCTTGCATGCATTTGCTTGTCTTGTTTGATATGATTTGGCATCATTTTATGACATGATTTCAATGCTTATGTTGCATACTAATTGCTCTTGTTTATCCCTTTCAAGTGTGCTTGAGGGTTGTTTAAATTGTGCCTAAGTGTAGGCCTTCCATCATGTGTATGTGCGCATGTGTTTTGGCTTCTTGTTTTGGTCATTATGGCCACTGTTTTAGGCCTTATTAGAGTTGCCTAATTCATGTATAAGTCCATCTTTCCATCCATTTGCATTGCCATATGTATGCTTGTATGCTTGCATAAGTGTCTTGCCATGCCATGTTGCATCCTTAGCTTGTATGCCTAGGTTGCATTGCATCTTGCATGCATTCCTTGTCCCTCGACTTGGGTGATAGGGATTGGGAGTTTTGTTTGATTGGTTTGCATACATTTGAAATCAAAGTTGCATACTTAGTTCTTTGGACCATCATGCATGGAAATGCGTGATTGGTGGTCCGAGAATCGAGGCACATGCCCCTTTGAGTCATTACAATGATAAGGGATATGGTTGATGCATATATGCCTTGAATTGTGCTGCCATGCCTTGTTTTGCCCTCTGTTGCTGTGAGTTGCAGGTCCAGCAGACTTTCTTTGCCGACCGGCAGTGTAAGGTGCCGGCCGGCAACCTTTTCTCTACCGACAGATTCAATTTTGTGCCGATGGACATATACCAGTGCCGGTGGTGATTCCACTCAGCCGGTGGTACTCCCCAGTGCCTAGGGATGCAACCCTGAGGTTTTGACAGCCTCCAGAGGAGTGAAAGAAGGAAAATAGAGGCAGCTTGCGCATGGCGGCGCGCTTCCCGAGGCGTTTTCCTGTTTTAATTAGTCTATTTAATTTGTTAATTAAATTAGGCAATTTGTAATATTAATTACCTGGTGTAGTTAATTAATTTGTAATATTTATTCGGTCCCTCCGAGCAAGGGCAAATCTGTAATAAGTGTGCGTGGGTGGTGTGTATGTCTTCCAACCTCACTTCTTTCTTCCCTTTTATTTACCTGCTTACGATGGTAGATTAGGGCACGTTTAATTTAGCATACCTTATGCTACGCATGTGTGCATCCATGCATTTGTACTGCATGCATTAGGCTCGGTACATCACGCTAAATGCATTCGTACTTCAATTCAAAAATTGACTATGTGATAGTTGATCGCATTTCATATGCCATGCTTAGGTTAGCCAAGCCTGCCTAGATTGCATTTTTGCATGTGATGCATTAGCCATTTTTTTAACATGAACTAGGACATGCATGTTTGCTAACTAGTTTACTGTTTTGGCACAGAGTACGATGTAAGTATTTATGCTTTAGCATCTCGCATGCGTGTGAATGTTAACATGACAGTATGATTACCATGAGGCTAGCTGCTCATGTGATATAACTGTTTGAATGCCTGTGGATGGAGGTTGAATTACCTAAATTGGAATAATGCATTAAAACTGTGAGTTTTAAGCCCACTAGATAGTGGCAAATCATCTTTTCTAAAAGCCCACTTGAGGGTGGCAAAATCTGCATTTTAGCCTACTTGCGAGTAGCAAACCATTTTCAAAACAAACATGAAATGTTTTGTTCCAATTTGGGTGATTTGGTCTATACTTGTTTGCTGCGCGCACAACATAGTAATTCTAGGCTAATAACCGGATTAAGAATACATAACGTTTTCAAAATTGGATATCACGGTTAGTAGAGGCCGGTCTTCGGACCGGGCAAAAGGGGGTGCTCATAGCTGACCTTCCCCGATCGTACCCAAGCTCCCGAGCCGAGACAACTCCGGTGATGACGGACATGTGGCCTTCGGCACCGAGTCAGGGTTTCCTAAATTCTCCCATAAAAAAAATATTTAGGTGGCGACTCTGTATCTGGCAAAGCAGTCCATGTTTGGCACTACTTTTTCAAAAATCTGTTTCTCAAAACGATTTGCCAGATTTGGACTCTTTGGTTCAGATTAAGAACCGCGACAACAAAAATCGCGAGTCCGAACTGTAGCATGAGGCCCTCCGCGGCGCGTCTACAAAAGGCGAAAATATTGATCCCACTTATTTCAAAAGTTTAGTCGGAAGCCTCCGCTATCTCACAGCTACACACCCAGATATTTTATATGGAGTTAGTCTAATCAGTCACTTCATGGAAGAACCCAAGACAACTCATTTGAAAATAGTTAAGAGAATTCTTTGTTACTTGAAAAGAACACTAGAACATGGATTATTTTATCCATCAAATAACCACAACTTTATCGGATACAGCGATAGTGATTGGGATAGTGATGTAGATGATTGGAAAAGCACCACAACTTTGCTTTCTTTCTAGGAGAGACAACATTCATCTAGTCATCAAAGAAACAATCCATCGTGACATTATCAATATGTGAAGCCGAGTACATCACAGCTAACTCAGTAGTATGTCATGCGATATGGCTAAGAAATGTACTGAAGCATTTGGGTGTTGTACAAGAACAACCCACCGAGATTCATGTTGATAATCAATCAACAATAGCAGTAGTAAAGAATCCAGTGTTCCACGAACGAAGCAAACACATCGACACATGTTTCTACTACATCCGAGAACAAATGAAGAATGAAGAAGTGGAATTAATTCCTTACAAGTCTCAAGACCAAACAACAGATATCATCACAAAGCCGTTAACACATGAAGTGTTCAGAAGACAAAAGATATTGCTTGGAATGAAGAAAGTTTAAGGAGGGATGTTGAAAATAAAACCTCAAGTCACACAACGGGAAATCCAGAATGATAAAGAATGTTGAAGAAACTGGAAGAATGAAGATTGTAGAAGAAGAAGAAGCTTCAAGGAAGCTCACAATCGTTGACCGTCAAAACCTTTGACATGAAAGAAATGAAGAAAATGTGACAATTATGCTGTGACCAGCTCACTACCATCAACTATTCACACTTGAATGGAAATCTATAAATAGATTGCATTTGTTGTAGTTTAGATTATGAGATAGAGAAAAAGAAAATCATAGAGATACTACTTGTACCCAAAATTCAGAAATAAAATAATAATGTTTGTTCTTCCAAATTTATTCTGAAAAATACATTGGGATCCCATTCCCATATTGTTGGTGCTAAATTTTGGAAATCCTCTATCGACAGACATGCTAGCGTGACATGAAAGATGTGATAAGGACGTGTCACGATGACATATTAAATGGAAGGTCAAAAAGTTAGCCATTGTAGCAATTTGAAAGTTAGTTGTTGAGATCAAGGAGTCAAGATCAAATCCAGTACCAAATTTGTAAAATGGTTCATATCAAACATGGGATATGGATAATGTTGAGGAAATCATGGGTTTGTTGAGGAAATCGTGGTATTAGGTTATCTCTTTCTCTCATGTGGTTGAGCCTATAAATAGGTGAAGAGAAATACAAAGAAAGACAATTAATCAATCATCATCAACCACTCACAAATCGTGAAGAATTATTTAGGAGTAGTTAAGTTAGCCATTTTAGGAGTAGATTAAGTGATAGCTTTCCAATCCCCATTTTTTTTCTTCTGTCGATTGCTACATTTTTCAGTTATTTGTTTTTGTTTAAGTAAATGCAACATGTGACAAGTGACAATTTATTTGAATAATAAATATTCTTTTTTGTTCTATCTCTTTTTTATTTAATTATCTCCAAAGAAATCCTTAATCCGTTTGAGGCATATAACTCAACCACAAAGCTTGATCTTTTGTGTTTATTTGAAAATTAGTTTAAGTTTGTCGGTCAATCACTGTCGATTGGGGTTGAACCAACTTGTTATGAACACACTTACTGTTGAAACTTGAAATAGAAAAATATCATGTGTAAAATTAGAGAGATCAAAGTGAAATTTAAAACAAATTATAGAGGTCACCAATGTAAGGAACCTATAGTTTGTTTTGAATTTCATTTTGGTTCATGTGTAAAGTACTATAGTTTTGTATATGATTTTTTCCCCCCTTCAAAATGTTAACATGGAAGGATCACGTTGTAACAAAATAAAAAATGTAAGAACTAAATTGTTCAAATTCAAACTAAGAAAATCAAAGTGAAATTTTGCTAAAACCCCCATGCCCCTCATATTCTCTAATCACCATATACAAAATCATAGGCCTTATCCCTTCCACCAATCAAAACACACTGGGATTAACATGTGGCCGTGTCTCAAGACTACAAATAACTTCTTTCCATGACAAAGGGAGTCAATCTCCTAAAAAAAATTTGCAATAAAATTATTACTTTGGAGACAAAAAAGTTTAGTTGGTAAAATTCTTATTATACGTTGTGGTGACGTACGTGTTGAATGGATGGCAGGTGAAGAAGGGGAGCCATTTTGGAAATATCGACCACTGGAAATAGCGGCAATCAAAGGTGATTGGGAGAGCGCCATGAAATTCATAGAAAAGGAACCACATGCAGTGAGGGATCCCATTACTCCAGTGTCAGAAACAGCACTCATGATCGCGGTTAGGATAATTCGAAGAAACCATTTTGTGAAGAAGCTGTTGGAGAAGATGGCACCAGAAGATCTTGCTCACCGTGATTTCATTGGCAGGACTGCCCTTCACGTAGCTGTAGCAGTAGGCAACTTTGAGGCAACAAAACTGTTGGTGGAGAAGAACCCAAAGCTACCTAATGTTTGTGACAATGACGGAGATATGGCTCTCCATTACGCTGCTAGATGTGACATTAATAGAGAGGTGGTTCTTTACTTATTGGACGCCACAGAACAAGGCCAACAGCTTGAACCGTTTGAGGGTAAATCGGGTGCTATACTGCTGCATTCTCTGTCGAGTTCTGGACTCTATCGTAAGTAATTGACTAAAACTGTAAATTTTACACCATTAGTCCTATAATAGTTTAAAGGTTCAAAATTATTTTAATCCTTAAAATATACGTTACTTGTCATTTAGTCCCTCCAGTCATTTTAATTTTAAAATTATCAATTTAAATCAATTTGGTTCAATTCCAAATAACTGAATTCCAAATAATTGTTTAAATTGTTAATAGAATAAGAAAAATGATTCATGAACCAAATTTGAGCTCGCCTGAATCACTCAAATTTTGTAAGCCGGACGATCATCTAGACGATTGGTGCAACCCTTATCAACTGCGGTTATCAATCTTGTCAATCACGGTTGTCACCGTTGTTACTAGACGGTTGACCAGATGACCGGCATGCACAAATTCGGACGATTCAAGCAAGACAAAATTCGATGGATGTAGTAAATGCAAATTTCAACTATGGTCCCTAAAGTATATGTTTTGTGTCATTTTTGTCCTTGAAGTATCGATTTTGTTAATTTTGTCTTTCAATATTGTAAGGTTATGTTTCATTTCTTTTCCAGTAAATTACATCGGTAATCTTACATTTTGCTCATTATGCCATTGCCATTTTGGTTCCTGTTGTTTTAATTAGTTTGATTTTGACCCTTAATTTTAAATTTTGTGTCAAATTAGTCCAATTAATAACACCGATTAGAATTTTTGAATAAAAATAATCGCTAAGTTAGCTGAGATTAATTTAGTAAGTTGAACAAATATATAATTTTACCTATAACAACGTAACAAATGTCAAATGTTGCTTATATGTGTATTTTTAATCAAAAAAATAAAAAATTATAATTAATTGGACTAAATTGACACAAAATCATATATTTAAGATCAAAATTGAGCCAATTAAAATTATATGAACCAAAATGACACATTGACCAAAGTATAGAGACCACTCGTGTAATTTGTCCTTTTCTCTATCAATGGTTCAAGATCAAATTGACAAAATTAAAAACTTTGGGGACCAAAGTGACCCAAAACACATACTTCAAAGAATATGTATGTATTTTATTATCATTCCGCTAACTATTTAGACGGTCTGTTTGAAATTGGACTAAATTGACTCAAATAAAAAAATTTCAAGGACGAAATTAATAAATTTAAAACTTGAATGATCAGCGTGACAAGAAACACAAACTTTAAGGATTATAAATATATTTTTATCCTAGTTTAAAATGAGATGTTATTTTGATATCTGTAATTTTAATTTGAACAATTTGATTTATATATGGATTATAAATATAATTTATCCTAATTTAAATGAAGTGTCACTTTAGTATATATAAGTGTCGCTTCCTACTAGAGGTGGCAAATGTGTGAGTATAAGCAGGTAAAAACGGGTTATACATTTAAACCAATACAATACAAACTCATCCATTTAATAAATGAGTTTAAACAGGTTGAGTTGAATTTGATATGAGTTTGACAAATGAACTCAACCAACCAAATTTACTTCATTTTTTAAATTTTAAAAAATTATTTAAATTATTATATTATTATTGTTTTTTATTTTTTAAAAAAAATATATTTTTTTTTATATATTTTTTAAAAAAATTATTATTTTATTATTTTTTTCTAAAAAAATATGTTTTATTTAAAATTTTAGAATTGAGTGTAGAAGTGGTATCTCTTTAAACGAGTTAAATAGGTATCCATATTCAATCCATATAAATCCAATTTTAAATTTATGCGATGGGCTCAAATGAGTATCCATGTTTAGTCCATATAAATTCAATTTTAAATTTATGTCCATTTATAGATTTGGGTGGGTTAATATGACTTTTAAATGAGTCTAATTAGATGGGTTCATAGATTTGGATTGGGTTTGCCATCTCAACTTCCTACTATTTACTTATTTTTCATCAATCTTACAGACATTGCTCTAATCGTGCTTAAGCGTTACCCTGATTTGGCATGCATAGAAGAAGTCTCTCCTTTGAAGATGATTGTTGAAAAACGTTCTTCATTTCGAAATGGAACGTCCTTAAACTTTTGGCAGAATTTAATCTATATGTGTTCGTCTCTTCAATCTCCATGCTCTCCATCTATTACCTATTCAACAATTTTCTTTATTGATTTATTTATTTATTTATTTATTTTTTCTCTCTATTCATTTGTTAGAAAATCATGGACTAATTACACCAGTAGTTCCCAAAATTGTTTTTTATTGCACTTTAGTTAAGAAAAGAAGATAATCTAGATAAGCAAGGAATTCTGTGAATTTTTTTTACTCATCACTCTCTGTCTCTCTCTTTCTCATGTAGATGTTCCTATGAAATTGGAAAACATTGCAGAGCCCAATAGCGGAGGAGATGTTGAGAATCCTGTCCAATTGATTTCTGGTAACCTTTAATCTTACTCCATCCTTACAAGCCATATATTTATAGGGATAAGAAATTAATGAAATATGGTGTGTTTGGTTGTAGGAAAATTTTAATTGTCTATTAAACATTATTTTTGAAGGCAAAATTGGCATTTTTGGAAAACCAAGAAAGTTCACGTGTAATGTAATTTCAAAAACCTCACTAATCCCCCTCTAAACCTGTCAATCAAACAACCCAAAGAATTTCTTATACTCAAATTTTGCGGCCCTCCTGCACTCCATGATTGTCCAAAAAAGGAAAATTGATATCATTTTAGGTTGCTATCCCTTTTCACTTATTACTAAATCCAAACCACAACGTGTATCCACATAAAAAAAAAAAAAAAAAAACAAACAAACAAACAAACAAACAAACAAAAATAGAAGTTAATAATAATAATAATTTAAATTACATCTTGGGAATTTACATTTATTAATGGGTAAATTACATTTTAACCCCCTGTGGTTTGTCCAAAAAACACGGAACCCCCTATAATTTTATTTGTAGCACTTAACCCCTAGACTTAATACCAAACTGTAATTTCTGACGAATCCGTTGGTTAAAATAGAACGTGGGCTTCACGAGTATAAAAGTATAGTGCAACAGAGCGTGGGTTACACTCTTGGACCAAAACGCCTCTTCTCTCTCCTTCATTATATAAATATGCAACACCATCACCTTCCATGCAAAACCACCACCATCACCTTTTATTTCTTCTCTTATCTCACTACTATTACCTTCCATGCAAAATCACAACCAACCAACATGACCATCATCATATTCGATGCATAACCACTACTATCACCTTTTATTTCACCTCTCATCTCACCACCATTACCTTCCATGCAAAATCACAACCAACCAATATCACCACCATCATGGAATCAAACCCACTTTTCTCTCTCTAAAAATTATTCAAATCCACTTTTCTCCTAATGATTCAAATTAGTAACAAACCCAATCCATGGAATCAAACAATTAATATGTAGAAACATTTAGATTTTTGAAATAGCATTGATGGGATTCATACCAACCAAACCCACTTTTTATCTGCTCCAAACCACATGCACGAACAAGCCTGAAAAGATCAGATTTTCAAATTCAAACGCACCACTTCAAGCCCTTATATCTCTTTCGTTGTAACTCTATTTTGCCTCATTTTTGCTTCATTAGATTCACCTCACGGCCTAGTTTTCGTATCACTACTTACACACCTCATTCTGTTCTTTTTGCATTCTATCGGAGTTCTGAAAAATGACCAAAAATAAGATTTTTTTTTTTCCGTTTTCGACATTTCTTTGGCCCATCTTTCCAACTCCATAATTTTCTCGATTCTTAACTAATTTATCATGTTCTTTCAACAATCTCTTCACCTTACTTTATACTTCATCCTACGCCACTTGGTTTTCTCACTTCTTCCTAAAATGAGTGGTTTTGACATGCTGAAAATTGTCCAAAAACTAACTTTACACATTCCAAAAAAAATCTCCAAGTCTATTTCTTTCTTTTTCATTGTCCACCATATTCTGCTTCTTCATAGCACTTTGTAAAGGGTGGTTCTTGGTTTTGACGGATCTGGGCAATGGTGGTCGTGACAGTCCAGTGGTGACGTCGAGCTCGCGGTGATGGTGATTGTGATTGTGGAACTTGATGGTAGTGGTGATGGAACTTGGTTGTGAAAATGGGTGAAGGAGGTGGGTTTGGTGTTGAAAGGTGGTGGTGATGATGGTTGTCACGATGAGAGAAAAGATATATATATATATACACATATATAGAGAGAGAGAGAGAGAGATACGAAATAATACAAATGAAATGACTGAGTGTAAAATATATAGGGGCATTTATGACTTTTATTACTTCTGTTACGTCCGTCCAAAATTACAGTTTAGTATTAAGTCTAGGAGTTTAAGTGTTACAAATGAAACTAAAGGGTTTTGTGTTTTTTGGGCAAACCTGTAACAACCCTCATTTTGACTTAATCATACTTGCATACATTTATGGATGATCTTGTATTAATATGTGCATTTGCAAATCTTGTCTTGTTTTGCTTGAATGATTGCATGCATGCTTTGTTCTTGAATGGTGTGTTGCCGAGGTCATCTTAAGCCTAGACACCTTTGAGACCTTTATCACTTAGAACTATGTTGGAACCCCTTTGGTTGACCTCCACCTTCACCCTGGCATATTGGCCGAGATGTCACCATCTGGGCCGAGGTTCACGTCGCCTAGGCCGAGATGTGCATCATTTGGGCCGAGATGTTAATATCTAGGCATTCTAGATCCTTGATCCTTACATGAGTGATTTTGTTCCCGGAATGGTATGACCTAGACCGAGGTGTGGCACATCTAGGCCAAGGTGTGGCACAGCTTAGTCAAGTGTTGTCCTTCCAAGCCGATGTCATTGTTACCCTGCTTGCCGAAGCTTTGCCCTTAGCCGAGGTCATCACTTGCCGGAGTACTCTTGTTGTTTAGCTTGTTGAGTACGCTTTGTCTTGGTCTTGTCTTGTCAAGTCAGTCACCTTTTCGAGTAGAGCCTATCAGCCGATGCCACGTGTCCCGACAGAGGGATTAAGTCAGTGATTGTCGTGAGAAACATATCATTTTGTATCAAGTCTTGCCTTTTAGAGAGAGAAACTCAAGGAAGAAGAAGGAGAAGTTTAAGCTAGAGAGAGTGAACTTCCAAGTTTGATCGTTGGAGCTTGAACCGTTAGATTCGAGTTTTGAGGTTAGAATCGTAACCTATTCTTGTTGTTCTTATCGATCATCTAGCTGCATTGCACGATCAAACCTGTTCCGCACGCCATTAATCGATTTAAAGTTGGTTTTAGAAAGAGAAAACGGTTTTCATGTGTTTTTGAAGAAAAGCCTCGTTTGATCCGAAAGTTTGCATTAAAGCTCATGTTTTTGTGTTTGTTTTGATAAGATCCTTGAGTGTGGGTACCCAGGTCCATGTTTTTGAATTCATAGCATGAAGTCTCAGCTGTTGTAATAGCAAGTTTCGATCTTTGCATTCATCTTCCTCATGTTCATGTTATTCAAGTTCTTCATGCTCATGTTCTTCATGTTTATCAAGAGGGAAACCCAGATTTTTCCCGACTTCGCTTTTGAATGTGGCCATCGAGGCTACACCTCGGCAAGGAGGTGTGGGACCTTGGCCTAGACCTGGTAGTTGCCCAGTGTGTTTTTCCAAGGATAAGAAACTGCGTTTCAATTTGATTGACTTAGTTTTTGAAGAATGCCGAGGTCATTTGCATGTAAACTAGACTTGTTTTTAGTAGTGCATTCAATAGACTTTGCCATGTGTTGTAGGACTTGGACTTGCCTTGACCCCGACGTTTGAAGAACTAGGTGAGTGGTATTTTTAGTAAAGCTATGTTATACGTTTGATAAAGACTTTGCTTTGCTTTGTTTTGAAAGTGTTTGTTAAGCATGAATAATTGTCCATGTTTTGTATATCAAGTATGAGCTTGTCTTGATGACCTTCTCGGAAAGTCCCTTGTGCTGGAGGACTCTAAACTTTCGCAGCACATCTTGTTTTGAAAGTCCCTTGTGCTGGAGGACTCTAAACTTTCGCAGCACATCTTGTTTTGGAAGTCCCATGTGCTGGAAGACTCTAAACTTTCGCAGCACCCTTGATTTGTACTCTAGTGTTAAAGGGCTACGCGCCTCTGTAACATAGGTCCCTCGTGCTGGAGGACTCTAAACTTTCGCAGCACATCTTGCCTTGAAAGTCCCTTGTGCTAGAGGACTCTAAACTTTTGTAGCACCCTTGTTTGAGATGCCTCTCTTGCTTTGTCTTGTTTTGCCACAGACGGTTTACCGCGTGGATACGTTTGCCGGAATATTATTATTTGTAATATGTGATGCCAGTAAGTGTCCCTTGAAACTTTGAAGATCTGTCAGATGGACAAGGTCCATTCCTTGTTTTATGTAAAGTTTTGTCTTGTATTGTTTTGAAAGGACCTCGGCTATTATTCATGCAAACCCCTTTATTATTTATACCATTCACTGAGTATCCAAGCTCACCCTCTCTATATATATGTAGGTGATGAGCAAGAAGGCGGTGACGCCTAAATGTGATTCTGGAGCTTATTTTGGATTTTGATTATGTCGGCCTAACCTGTAATTACGTCGGCTGTCTTGAAAATTATGCTTCTTGATTTGTAATACTTGCATGTTGCATACGTTGGCTTGAGAAGCTTTTTGATCAAGATGCGTGTTTTGTATACATGTCATGTCGACAGTGAGGATGTCGACAATTCTGAAGATTTCGCTTCTAGCTGTATTTCATGTGTTTTGTTTATATCGGCTTGTAAGGCCCTTTTGTTAATATGAAAGATGTAATTTGTACTTTGTTTCGTTTGTAATTGAGTTGTAACCCATCTGCAGATGATTGCTATCTCATTTGACTTATGCACAGCTCTTATGGACTAATCTGTTTGTATAAATCGTTTCCGTACTTGTTAGCCCCATATAATTGTACTCTGATTGTGTGTGAATTTTGTAAGTTGGCCTTCAGTAGTCTCGGATTACTGGCCATCATGGCACCAAACTACTAGGGGCGGTTTGGGGTCGTGACAGAATGGTATCAGAGCACAAGTTCCTTAGTATACGTTATTTACACACTTTGAGTCCTAAAGAGCATAGGATTTCCCCTTAGAAGGAAGTTAGAATTGCATCATATTGCTTGCTATGTGAACAAGTTGTACATTGTCTCGGCATGCTTAATTGTTACTTGCCTACGTGATTATTTGCTCATTTTGTTTTAAAGCCACGTTTTTGCATACTCATAGCATCATGAGGAGAGATAGACCTCCAGTTGGCCGAGATCAGTCGGAGGACAAAATAGACAGACTGGAGAGGCTAGTTGAAGGTTTGGCCCGCGAGTTAAGGAAGACAAGACAGCAGTACGCTAGTGCTACATCGACTCAGGCCGAGCAGACAAACGGCCGGAATGCAGTTCCACCTCCACCCCCTCCAGTACCGCAAGTGCCCCCACAGCCAGCTTTATATGGGGACGGCACGATAGCTTTGATTAGAGAGTTTAAGAAAATGAAACCGCCAAGATTCCAAGGGGGTATAGAGCCGATGAAAGCCGAAGCCTGGGTTTTGGAAATGGAAAAGCTGTTCGAGATCTTTCCCAGCACCGACACCCAGAAGGTGACATTAGAAGCCTTTACACTAGATGATGACGCCCGCAGATGGTGGATGATGGTTCGAGAAAGTAATCCAGACTTGACCTGGACCCGATTTTTAGAATTGTCCTACACCAAATATTTTCCCTTAAGTGTTCGGAATCGCAAGACCACCGAGTTTCAGACTTTGACGCAAGGCAGTAGAACAGTAGCTGAATATGCCTATGCCTTTACCGAGTTGGCAAGGTACGCACCCCACATGGTCAATGATGAATATATGAAGGCTAGGAAGTTCGAAAGTGGACTCCGTGGACCAATACAAGACCGGGTTAACATGCTCAACATGCCAACTTATGCCGGAGTGTTGGACAAAGCTATTCTGGCCGAGGCTAATTTGAACAGATACCACGGCTCGGGAGAGAGCCAGAGGAAGAGGTAGAGTTATGACAATCGCCGGGCACAGTTTGGCACCAAGAAGAAAGCAAACATCGGCAGTTCAAGCAACCCAAGGCAAGAGAGTGGTACTAAGCCGATATGTTCCAGTTGTGGGAAGCCACATTTCGGGGTCTGTCGTCGGGCGTCTGGGACTTGTTACGAATGTGGTGAAGTAGGTCATTTTGTGAAGGACTGCCCAAAAACGAAGGCTGGGGAAAGTAAGAAAGATGAGAATACTTCGGGCTCCGTGCAGAAAGGTAACGCTAGGAAAGGACCGATGAGACAATACAGAGTTTTTGCACTGGTACCAGGGGACACTCAGAATGCTGAGGCAGTGGTGTCAGGTACACTTTCAATTTGCTCTCAAAATGCATATGTATTGATTGATTCGAGTTCTACGCATTCATTCATTTCTGCTAAGTTTGCCGAGAAGATTAATAGGAAAGTAGAACCCCTTGATTTTGTATTATCTGTGTCTACTCCATCTGGGAGATCTATGAATGTTGCATCCATCTATCGAGCATGTGTTGTTATGATTGGGAATGTTGAACTGTTAACTGACTTAATGCCATTGGACATGACTCATTTTGATGTTATATTGGGGATGGATTAGTTAGTGGCAAATCACGCATCCATAAATTGTGTTTCTAAGAGTGTCACGTTAAAACCCCCAAACTTAGCCGAGTTCACGTTTCAGGAAAAAGGTGTAGTATCCCCACCTTACTTAATTTCATCCATGAAAGCCTATAGGTTGATCCAAAAAGGGTGTCAAGGTTATCTGTGTAGCATATTAAGCAATTTGAATGGAAGTGTGGAGTTAGTCGACGTCCCAGTTGTTAATGAATTCCCCGACGTCTTTCCAAATGATTTGCCTGGTCACTTAGTGGATAGAGAGGTAGAGTTTGCTGTTGACATCATATCGGGAACCCAGCCCATCTCTAAAACACCCTATAGGATGGCCCCCGCCGAGCTTAAGGAATTGAAACTTCAACTACAAGAGTTACTAGATAAGGGTTTTATTAGGCCGAGCACTTCACCCTGGGGAGCACCCGTCTTGTTTGTTAAAAAGAAGGATGGTACACTTCGTCTTTGTATTGATTACTGGGAACTGAATAAGGTAACCATTAAGAATAAGTACCCGTTGCCGAGGATAGACGATTTGTTTGACCAGTTGCAAGGAGCACGAGTCTTTTCCAAAATTGACCTTAGGTTGGGTTACCATCAGCTTAAGGTTAAAGCCGAGGATGTCGAGAAGACCGCTTTTCGGACGAGGTATGGCCACTACGAGTTTTTAGTGATGCCTTTTGGAGTGACCAATGCCCCTGCGGCCTTTATGGATTTGATGAACAAAGTCTTTAAACCATATCTAGATGAGTTTGTGGTTGTCTTCATCAATGACATATTGATCTACTCTAAGAGTAAAGCCGAACACGAGAAGCATTTGAGACTTACCTTACAGACTTTGAGGGATCGAAAATTGTATGCTAAATTTAACAAGTGTGAGTTTTGGCTTTCCACTGTTTCATTTTTGGGTCATGTAATTGATGAAGAGGGTATTTCGATTGATCTTAGTAAAATTGAAGCAGTGGTGAATTGACCGAGGCCGACTAATGTGTCCGAGGTTCGTAGTTTTCTGGGATTGGCTGGTTATTATAGAAAATTCGTAAAGGATTTCTCAAGGATTGCAATTCCGTTGACACAACTGACTAAGAAGGGAGTGGCTTACGAATGGACTAAGGATAGAGAAGCAGCCTTCCAGGAGTTGAAGAAGAGGTTAGTTGCAGCACCAATTCTTGTACTACCATCAGGTAATGAAGAGTTTCATGTCTACAGTGATGCTTCGCATAAGGGTCTGGGTTGTGTATTAATGCAAAAAGGTAGGGTCATAGCATATGCCTCTCGCCAGTTAAAGCCACATGAAAAAAACTATCCCACCCATGATCTAGAATTAGCAGCCGTGGTATTTGCTTTGAAGATTTGGCGCCATTACTTGTATGGAGCTTCTTGTCAGGTTTTTACGGGTCATAAGAGTTTAAAGTACTTGTTCACTCAGAAGGAATTGAATATGAGGCAGAGAAGATGGCTTGAGTTGTTGAAAGATTACGATATGCAAATCCAATATCATCCAGGTAAAGCTAACACCGTAGCCGACGCTTTGAGCAGAAAGATGGTTGGAAATTTGGCATGTCTAACCGCAATCTTAGTGGAGCCGTCTATTGTTGAGGAAGTAAAGACAAGACAAATGGAGGATGAATTCTTCAAGAAGGTAGCCGATGAGATTATCTCGAAACCGAGGTCAGGATATACCATAGAAAATCAAGTCCTCAAGTTTGAAAGGAGATTGTGTGTGGCCGACATTCCAGAGTTAAAAAGGAAAATTTTACATGAAGCTCATGGTTCTAAGTTTGCTGTTCACCCCGGGAACACCAAGATGTATCAGGATGTGAAGCAGACGTTTTGGTGGCCGAACATGAAAGGAGAGATAGCCGAGTTCGTGTCGCAATGTCTGTACTATCAACAAGTGAATGCAGAACATCAAAGGCCAGCAGGACTTCTTCAACCCTTACCGATTCGTGAGTGGAAATGGGAGCACATCTCCATGGACTTTGTGGTTGGTTTGCTGAAGACACAAAAGGGTATGGATTCGATTTGGGTTATCGTGGATAGACTAACTAAGTCAGTGCACTTCTTGCCTGTTAAGACCACCTTCAACGCCGATAAACTTGCTTTGTTGTATGTGAATGAGATTGTTAGACTTCATGGAGTGCCGATGTCAATTGTGTCAGACCGAGATCCGAAGCTGGTTTCTAGATTTTGGCAGAGCCTACAAAGAGCTTTCGGAGCCGAGTTGCGGTTTAGCACAGCTTTTCATCCCCAGACTAATGGGCAAACAGAGAGGACGATTCAGACACTTGAAGATATGCTTAGACTATGTGTATTGGACCTCCAAGGAAGTTGGGGAGTACATTTGCCTTTGGTGGAATTTACCTACAACAACAGCTATCAAGCTAGCATTGGCATGGCGCCATATGAGGCACTGTATGGAAGAAAGTGAAGGTAGCCAATATGTTGGACTGAGGTAGGAGACAAAGCTCTGCTTGGTCCCGAGTTAATTCAAGTAACAACCGAGAAGATTAAGCTTGTTCAGCAAAGGATCAAAACCGCACAGAGTCGACAAAAGAGTTATGCCGACCAGAGAAGAAGAGAGCTAGAATTTGAAGTCGGGGACCACGTGTTCCTAAAGATTTCGCCGATGAAAGGAGTTACAAGATTTGGGAAGAAGGGTAAGTTAGCACCCCGTTACATTGGGCCTTTTGAAATTCTTGAGAAGATTAACCTCGCTGCCTACAGACTTGCTTTGCCGCCAGGATTGAGCCAAGTCCATAATGTATTTCATGTTTCGATGTTGAGGAAATATATTCGAGATCCACTACATGTGATCGACTATTTCGGAATTGTAATTAATGAAGATTTAGGCTACGAAGAGAAGCCGATACGGATTGTCGATAGGCAGGTGAAGCAGTTGAGAAGCAAGTCGATACCAATGGTGAAAGTTGAATGGAAGGAGCATTACGGGGAGGATGCTACGTGGGAATTGGAAGAGGAAATGAAAGTCCGACATCCAGAATTGTTTTTGGAACAAGGTAACTCAAGTTTGGGGACCAAACTTCTTTAAGGGGGGTAGGATGTAACAACCCTCATTTTGACTTAATCATACTTGCCTACATTTATGGATGATCTTGTATTAATATGTGCATTTGCAAATCTTGTCTTGTTTTGCTTGAATGATTGCATGCATGCTTTGTTCTTGACTGGTGTGTTGCCGAGGTCATCTTAAGCCTAGACACCTTCGAGACCTTTATCACTTAGAACTATGTTGGAACCCTTTTGGTTGACCTCCACCTTCACCTTGGCATATTGGCCAAGATGTCACCATCTGGGCCGAGGTTCGCGTCGCCTAGGTCGAGATGTGCATCATATGGGCCGAGATGTTAATATCTAGGCGTTCTAGATCCTTGATCCTTACATGAGTGATTTTGTTCCCGGAATGGTATGACCTAGACCGAGGTGTGGCACATCTAGGCCAAGGTGTGGCACAGCTTAGTCAAGTGTTGTCCTTCCAAGTCGATGTCATTGTTACCCTGCTTGCCGAAGCTTTGCCCTTAGCCGAGGTCATCACTTGCCGGAGTACTCTTGTTGTTTAGCTTGTTGAGTACGCTTTGTCTTAGTCTTGTCTTGTCAAGTCAGTCACCTTTTCAAGTAGAGCCTATCAGCCGATGCCACGTGTCCTGACAGAGGGATTAAGTCAGTGATTGTCGTGAGAAACATATCATGTTGTATCAAGTCTTGCCTTTTAGAGAGAGAAACTCAAGGAAGAAGAATGAGAAGTTTAAGCTAGAGAGAGTGAACTTCCAAGCTTGATCGTTGGAGCTTGAACCGTTAGATTCGAGTTTTGAGGTTAGAATCGTAACCTATTCTTGTTGTTCTTATCGATCATCTAGCTGCATTGCACGATCAAACCTGTTCCGCACGCCATTAATCGATTTAAAGTTGGTTTTAGAAAGAGAAAACGGTTTTCATGTGTTTTTGAAGAAAAGCCTCGTTTGATCCGAAAGTTTGCATTAAAGCTCATGTTTTTGTGTTTGTTTTGATAAGATCCTTGAGTGTGGGTACCCAGGTCCATGTTTTTGAATTCATAGCATGAAGTCTCAGCTGTTGTAATAGCAAGTTTCGATCTTTGCATTCATCTTCCTCATGTTCATGTTCTTCAAGTTCTTCATGCTCATGTTCTTCATGTTTATCAAGAGGGAAACCCAGATTTTTCCCGACGTCGCTTTTGAATGTGGCCATCGAGGCTACACCTCGGCAAGGAGGTGCGGGACCTCGGCCTAGACCTGGTAGTTGCCCAGCGTGTTTTTCCAAGGATAAGAAACTGCGTTTCAATTTGATTAACTTAGTTTTTGAAGAATGCCGAGGTCATTTGCATGTAAACTAGACTTGTTTTGAGTAGTGCATTCAATAGACTTTGCCATGTGTTGTAGGACTTGGACTTGCCTTGACCCGGACGTTTGAAGAACTAGGTGAGTGGTATTTTTAGTAAAGCTATATTATACGTTTGATAAAGACTTTGCTTTGCTTTGTTTTGAAAGTGTTTGTTAAGCATGAATAATTGTCCCTGTTTTGTATATCAAGTATGAGCTTGTCTTGATGACCTTCTCGGAAAGTCCCTTGTGCTGGAGGACTCTAAACTTTCGTAGCACATCTTGTTTTGAAAGTCCCTTGTGCTGGAGGACTCTAAACTTTCGCAGCACATCTTGTTTTGGAAGTCCCTTGTGCTGGAGGACACTCAACTTTCGTAGCACCCTTGATTTGTACTCTAGTGTTAAAGGGCTACGGGCCTTTGTAACATAGGTCCCTCGTGCTGGAGGACTCTAAACTTTCACAGAACATCTTGTATAGTGATCCCGGTATTCCCTGTTATTGTTTAACTGTAATCCGGACTTGGTTCCATAGATTTGTTATTGTCTTATCCTCTTTTCTATCCCTTACCCTTTATCTTAGAGTTTTGGGTTGTGTTGGACTTGTTGGGAATAAGTTGGTGATGTTTTAAAACTTAGAATCTTTGCCCAGTTTTTGGCCTCTCCGCTCGAGCGGGGGTTTCGGCGCTCGAGTGGGAAAATCACCTTCCCTGTACTTCCTCTGTAGTGTTGGACGCTCGAGCGTGAGGTTTGACGCTCGAGCGGGAGTTTGAGTGTGACGCTCGAGCGGGGAGTTGGACGCTCGAGCGGGGACCTGTTCTGCAAAACTTCTGGATGGTGGTATCCGCCGCTCGAGCGGGGGAGTTTTGGCGCTCGAGCGGGAATCTGTGAGTGGCGCTCGAGCGGGGAGTTCGACGCTCGAGCGAGGCGACCTGTATAACACACCGAGATTCAGCTTTTTGAATCACTTTTTGATTTCCTTTCTCTCTCTTACTTTTCCGAAAAAGCCATTGGAGAGCACTCACTCTAAAACCTAACTTCTCTCTTAGGATTGATCTAGCTAGAGTGTTTTCCTCACCTTGGGTCTTTGTAAGAAGTGTGTTGATCGTCGAGGGCTTTGTTGTGATCCAAGAAATTTGGGATTTGGAGCACTTTAATTTCGGGTCATCTTCTCCATTTGAGTTCTCCATTTGAGGTAGGGATTCTCCTTATTCTTTTTCAATACTCCGTCTATAGATAGACATGTGGTAATTTTTGTATTGCATGAAAATTGTATCATGTTGGATTTGTTTGAAAATCATGAAATAAACCTAGGGTTGGTTGTGTGGAGAATGGTTTTGACTTCATTGATTGTTGTCTTAGCTAATTAGAATATAAATTAGCATGTTGTAGTTAATAGAAGAAAAGCCCTAAATTATATTTTGGTTGGGAAAATTATAATGGGGGTTTGTTGACCATTGTGTGTAAATCTCTTTTGTCAAAATGAGTGTGGTAAGGGTGTTAATGCCTAAGGGATTATCCATGGCTTTGGAGTTGATTTTATGGAAACAAGATTAGTGGAGTTGGTTTTGTGATAACAAAAAGGAAACGGAACCGTTTTTTTGAAAATAAGGGAAGTATTTTCGAAATAAGTTTGAGAATTGGATTGTTGTGTCTTGAGTGTTGAACACACATGTAGAAGTTGTTTCTTTAACTACCATGTTAATATTGTTGTTGGGTTTGTGATTCATGATATTTGAGTCGTTTAATAGATGTACTAACTATATGCATCTAGAGGTTTTGTCCTTGGTCATCGGTGGAGCATGGCACGGTTGTGTAGAATTGTCGGGTTTGCATTTTGCCATTGATTTATTGAACATCGTATGTGATGAAGTGCTAGATACATTATATATATGTATATTTGCTCGGCAGGAGATGGTCATGTGTTCTTATGCTTTAACACATTGCTGGTGTCTTGATAGTTTATGTATATGCATTATACATGTTGGTTATGCCTTGATGTGCTGTGATTGTTGGTGTTGTGCCCCGCGCTGAGAATCAAAGGTACCATAGCCCTCCAGCTAGCGCCTGGTAAACTGGCTTGCTGAGCTAATAATTGAAGGTACCATAACCCTCCAGCTAGCGCCTGGTAGAGTGAAATGGGATTGTTGTTGTTTCGTTGTAACTGAAAATATCATGGATTTTGATTGGTTACAGTTCGGAGGACCGAGTTACTCCATTGGTTGATTGTATACATGTTGGTGGGTTGTAAATTTATATTTTTACAAAGATATGCATGTATAGTTATGATAGTAATGGAAACGAACCAAAAGGTCTTTTGTCTTTTGAAAAGTGTGGAGGAGAACGTATGTTTTAAAGATTAACATGTTTGAAAAGGTACATTTGAGTATGTATAGGAAATGGAAGAGAGTATCGAGCTTAGTGTGATTACTTCCTAAGTATTTGTTAATGTTATGATAGATTGGGAACAGGGGTTAATGAAAGGAAAAAAGAAAGACAAACCACTTGTAGTGTTGAATGAAACGGTTGTTTTCGAGAAAAGTTCATACATATATATTTTGTATAAACTGTCACATTACTATTCTAGTATGAGAATGAGTGTTCATGATCATAGCTATCTGTAAGTTGTTATTGTTGAGGATCATGTTGAGTTCTCTACTGGACTATATGTTCATCCCACGTTGTTGAATCTTTTTCAGGTGTTAAGCAGGTTGAGCTGTAAGATTTGGTTCTACTTATTTACTGGCCACGGGCCCTCAGTTATGTTGGCGGAATGCCATTGTTGTAAAAGGGTTACACCCTTCTTCTTGTACCTTAAGTGATGTAAGCCCAAGGGCAATTTATTAAGTATGTTCATGTAATATTTACTTTGCATACGAATGAGAGTATTGTTAATCACTTCTACAGATTGAATGTATAAGTATATTTCCGCTTGTTATTCTTGAAATTGAATTAAGTTAATGAATTTAGTAATGACTTCGAGTAATAAAAAGTGGGGCGTGACAACTTGGTATTAGAGCGAGCCGAGTTTGAATACTTCGGGCTCGTGGGAAGTTGTTTTTACCACAGTGGGTTTACTACATATTGTGAGGACGTTGCATATAGATATCATGAAAGTTAGGACTTTTGTGTTGCATTTATGTGAGCATGGGATTCAGTCTCCTGGATAATATTCATAGCTGGTGAACTTACTTTGAGGTCCTTTTGGAAACACGCCTGATCAACGTGGTTTCTGATGGGAATTCCTTGAGAGTTCCGGGATGAGTGGCTATCTTTGTGGACTTGATTCGATTATGTGTTTATCTGTCTAAATGATTGTATGCAATAGAGATGTAAATTTTGAGACTAAGTATGTCTTGTAACTTAACGGTAGTGGAGTGTGCCTCGAAGAAGGCTATTGTGTTTTGCGCTAAGTGTGTTTTGCCTTCGTGCTTAATAGGATGTCTACAAGAGGGAGTAGAGGTCGAATGAGTAGTAGGAGCGCCGGGAGAGGCATAGCAGTTCCTTTAGTACCTGCCGTTGCAGCATCGGCTGTCAGCGAGGATGTCGCACGTGAGATTGTGAGAGCAGTGCAGGACGCCCTAGCTCGCACTGAGGGCGGCAGCGGGCATGCTCTCAAACTTACTAAGGAGTTCTTTCGCTCCAGTCCACCTGAGTTTGTGGGGGAGGCAAAACCGTTGGAGGCAGAGAGTTGGCTAGAGCAGATTACCAAGACTCTTGATATGCTCAGAGTCGAAGATGAGGAGTTGAGGGTTTCTTTGGCAACTTTTCAGCTGAAGAGTGATGCGAGTTATTGGTGGAAGTATGTTAAGAATAATGTGGGTAGCACGTGGGTTGCTTTTACCGAGGCCTTTTTGGCCAAGTATTTCCCTCCTTCTGCTCGGGAAAGGTTGAGGGATCAGTTTTTGGAGTTGCGTCAGGATGATACTCCTGTGGCACAGTTTGAGATGCGGTTTGCTAGCTTGTCGAGGTTTGCTCCAGAATTGGTGGCAACAGAGGAGCGTCGTTGTTTTGAGTTTGAAAGGCGGTTGTGTTTTGATATTCGGGAGAAGGTAGCTGGATCCTTTTGGAAGGATTATTATAATTTAGTCGAGGCAGCGGCCCATGTGGAGGCCATGATGGTGAACGATAATGGGGTTAAGGAGGAGACCATTTTGGTAAGTTCTACGGTTCCTAAGCGCTCTAGGCTCAGTAAGGGGTGGAGGCGGAAACATGCTCAGTCAGGGGCTGGTTCCTTTTCTTCATCAGGGGTTTCGGACACTTCGGTTGGAAGGCCCGGGGAGGTGCAGGTTTCAGACCAGTCTCAGAGTAGGGGGTCTGGTGGTTGTTTCGTTTGTGGCCAGCAGGGCCATGGTAGACGTTTTTGCCCTTTGCGTGTGAATTCTGCAAGTGTTTCAAAACCTAGTCAGACTCAGTCGTACCCATCCAGTCGGGGGCGCTATCGGTACCAGAAACAGGTGGGCCAGGCTTCGAGAGCCTCGCGAGGGGCGACTTAGTAGGTAGCCCTATAGTATTACCCTGGAGGGGGGACTTTTGTGTTGTTGACCGGAGTACTGTTGGATGCTGAGGCACCATGTTTATGTATCGCTTATGTACGCATAGTGTTGTTTGTTTAATCCTCAGGTATTGGGGAGTATGTATGGGTTTTAAGCTTTCTTTTATATTGAGAAGTTGTTAATGTGGTCAATGATCCTAACGTTGTTGCTTGCTTGGTACTGTATGATGAGTTAGTTGTGTGACGGCCTGTGTGCCTTAATCACTTTAATGATTATTTGTTGAGGACGGGAATCCGTGGGAATATGTGTTAGATGTGGTGGTTTTGAGAGTTACGGGATGTTGGCAAGGTTATGTGTGAATGTTCGTAGGAATGTGAGATTTATATCTCAAGTTAGCGAGAATGGTACCTGTTTGTTGGTCCGTGTTTTGGGCTTTGCTAGTTAGCGAATCCGTGGTGACCCGATCGGTTGTATAGGGGTAGTGTTCGTGTTGGGATTGGTTATCAAATGTTGGGTACGGTTGTGAGTGGAGGCTGGCAGCATTCTTTGGAGGAAAAACAATTTGTGTTCTAGTAACGAGAGTAGCGTTGGCTGAATTATCCTTTGTGATTGGGTAGTCGTAATTAGAGTTGACCTTGTCGGTCTTCGGTTGAGGAGATGAACAAACTTGCTATCTAACCATGGAGGGTGGTAATTCCTTTAGAAACGGTGTTGATGTGGTTCAATTTTAGGAGATCCGTTGAGATTCCGAAATTTGGGGGTTTGTGTGGGGAACTCCGTGTTTGGGGTTAGTGGCACTTCAGTATGTGGTTTACTAAGAGTGGTGGTTTGTTGAGTTGTTTAGTCAGCTTGTTGGTATCGGGTTTTGGGTCGACATCGGTCACCTTGAAGTTAGTCTCATTTGTTGTAGACTTTGTATGTTGATTAAGGAAAACTGAAACTAATCGAACATGTTATGTCATTGAATCTGACGATGAATTGAATACATTAATTCTTTGTATTGATTGATTGTGTATAGAACCCTTGTGTTTATATGCATTGCTTGTGTATGGGAGGAGATGGGGGATGTACACCACGGTTTAGGGGAAAATGGGGGATGTACCTCTAAACCGGTTAATGGTTAAGGGAAAATGGGGGATGGACCCAGGGATGCAGCTCATATGCTCACCCATTGTAGTATTGGATACAGCTCATATGCTTATCTATTGGAATGTTGATATAGCTCATATGCTTATCCATTGGAATGTTGATATAGCTCATATGCTTATCTTTGAAAGTGTGACATAGTTTTTATACTTTTGTGTTGATAGTACTGTTGTTATTTCTATTAACTATCATTATAGAAATGTTATGTTCTATGTTGGTTGTGGTATCACTGTGTGCGTGATGGTTGTTGATAGCGTTATTTCATAAAGAAATGGAAAACAAAACTTTTCTAGTGTTTGGGTCGCCTAAGGGTGTGGTTGAGAAATTGATTTAATTCAAGGGTTTTGAAGAATTTCAAATGAATGATTTTTGGCAAATAAACGGTGGATGATTGTGTTTTGGATAACACCATGCTGGTGAAAAATGTATACAAAGTTTTTGAGTTTCGCATGGAAAATGCAAAGTTTATTTCGAAATGTCAGCATTGAAAATTTGACTATCTTTAAGAAATGTCTCTTGAGCAAGAAAATGTTTTCTTATTATTTACTCAAAAAGTTGTTTGGGTCGTGTTGTTGCATAATGACTTAGCTTGAAGCGCTGGTCAGATATGAGTAAACTGTTTCAGAAGGGTTGATTTTGTTGTGGCTTTTATGCCTACAGTGTTGTCATTTGGAACGTGTTCCCTCGGTTAGTCTCTTCCTTGGCAAGAGTGGATTAAAGGTTTGTAGTGAGAGTAGTTTCTTTCCCAGTACTCGGGTGTTGGTGTTGTGTGATCGGTTGGCCTTGTGTTTTGGCGTATCCTTAATTTCGAAGACGAAATTCTTTAAGGGGGGGAGGTTATAGTGATCCCGGTATTCCCTGTTATTGTTTAACTGTAATCCGGACTTGGTTCCGTAGATTTGTTGTTGTCTTATCCTCTTTTCTATCCCTTACTCTTTATCTTAGAGTTTTGGGTTGTGTTGGACTTGTTGGGAATAAGTTAGTGATGTTTTAAAACTTAGAATCTTTGCCCAGTTTTTGGCCTCTCCGCTCGAGCGGGGGTTTCGGTGCTCGAGCAGGAAAATCACCTTCCCTGTACTTCCTCTGTAGTGTTGGACGCTCGAGCATGAGGTTTGACGCTCGAGCGGGAGTTTGAGTGTGACGCTCGAGCAAGGAGTTGGACGCTCGAGCGGGGACCTGTTCTGCAAAACTTCTGGATGGCGGTATCCGCCGCTCGAGCGGGGGGGTTTTGGCGCTCGAGCGGGAATCTGTGAGTGGCGCTCGAGCGGGGAGTTCGACGCTCGAGCGGGGCGACCTGTATAACACACCGAGATTCAGCTTTTTGAATCACTTTTTGATTTCCTTTCTCTCTCTTACTTTTCCGAAAAAGCCATTGGAGAGCACCTCACTCTAAAACCTAACTTCTCTCTTAGGATTGATCTAGCTAGAGTGTTTTCCTCACCTTGGGTCTTTGTAAGAAGTGTGTTGATCGTCGAGGGCTTCGTTGTGATCCAAGAAATTTGGGATTTGGAGCACTTTAATTTCGGGGTCATCTTCTCCATTTGAGTTCTCCATTTGAGGTAGGGATTCTCCTTGTTCTTTTTCAATACTCCGTCTATAGATAGACATGTGGTAATTTTTGTATTGCATGAAAATTGTATCATGTTGGATTTGTTTGAAAATCATGAAATAAACCTAGGGTTGGTTGTGTGGAGAATGGTTTTGACTTCATTGATTGTTGTCTTAGCTAATTAGAATATAAATTAGCATGTTGTAGTTAATAGAAGAAAAGCCCTAAATTATGTTTTGGTTGGGTAAATTATAATGGGGGTTTGTTGACCATTGTGTGTAAATCTCTTTTGTCAAAATGAGTGTGGTAAGGGTGTTAATGCCTAAGGGATTATCCATGGCTTTGGAGTTGATTTTATGGAAACAAGATTAGTGGAGTTGGTTTTGTGATAACAAAAAGGAAACGGAACCGTTTTTGTGAAAATAAGGGAAGTATTTTCGAAATAAGTTTGAGAATTGGATTGTTGTGTCTTGAGTGTTGAACACACATGTAGAAGTTGTTTCTTTAACTACCATGTTAATATTGTTGTTGGGTTTGTGATTCATGATATTTGAGTCTTTTAATAGATGTACTAACTATATGCATCTAGAGGTTTTGTCCTTGGTCATCGGTGGAGGATGACACGGTTGTGTAGAATTGTCGGGTTTGCATTTTGCCATTGATTTATTGAACATCGTATGTGATGAAGTGCTAGATACATTATATATATGTATATTTGCTCAGAAGGAGATGGTCATGTGTTCTTATGCTTTAACACATTGCTGGTGTCTTGATAGTTTATGTATATGCATTATACATGTTGGTTATGCCTTGATGTGCTGTGATTGTTGGTGTTGTGCCCCGTGCTGAGAATCAAAGGTACCATACCCCTCCAGCTAGCGCCTGGTAAACTGGCTTGCTGCGCTAATAATCGAAGGTACCATAACCCTCCAGCTAGCGCCTGGTAAACTGGCTTGTTGATTAATGTTGTTGAGTGGGGTGTATTGTTGGCTTACTACGCACATAGCTAGTAGAGTGAAATGGGATTGTTGTTGTTTCGTTGTAACTGAAAATATCATGGATTTTGATTGGTTACAGTTCGGAGGACCGAGTTACTCCATTGGTTGATTGTATACATGTTGGTGGGTTGTAAATTTATATTTTTACAAAGATATGCATGTATAGTTATGATAGTAATGGAAACGAACCAAAAGGTCTTTTGTCTTTTGAAAAGTGTGGAGGAGAACGTATGTTTTAACGATTAACATGTTTGAAAAGGTACATTTGAGTATGTATAGGAAATGGAAGAGAGTATCGGGCTTAGTGTGATTACTTCCTAAGTATTTGTTAATGTTATGATAGATTGGGAACAGGGGTTAATGAAAGGAAAAAAGGAAAGACAAACCACTTGTAGCGTTGAATGAAACGGTTGTTTTCGAGAAAAGTTCATACATATATATTTTGTATAAACTGTCACATTACTATTCTAGTATGAGAATGAGTGTTCATGATCATAACTATCTGTAAGTTGTTATTGTTGAGGATCAAGTTGAGTTCTCTACTGGACTATATGTTCATCCCACGTTGTTGAATCTTTTTCAGGTGTTAAGCAGGTTGAGTTGTAAGATTTGGTTCTACTTATTTACTGGCCACGGGGCCTCAGTTATGTTGGCGAAATGCCATTGTTGTAAAAGGGTTGCACCCTTCTTCTTGTACCTTAAGTGATGTAAGCCCAAGGGCAATTTATTAAGTATGTTCATGTAATATTTACTTGGCATACGAATGAGAGTATTGTTAATCACTTCTACGGATTGAATGTATAAGTATATTTCCGCTTTTTATTCTTGAAATTGAATTAAGTTAATGAATTTAGTAATGACTTCGAGTAATAAAAAGTGGGACGTGACATCTTGCCTTGAAAGTCTCTTGTGCTAGAGGACTCTAAACTTTTGTAGCACCCTTATTTGAGATGCCTCTCTTGCTTCGTCTTGTTTTGCCACGGACGGTTTACCGCGTGGATACGTTTGCCGGAATATTATTATTTGTAATATGTGATGCCAGTAAGTGTCCCTTGAAACTTTGAAGATCTGTTAGATGGACGAGGTCCATTCCTTGTTTTATGTAAAGTTTTGTCTTGTATTGTTTTGAAAGGACCTCAGCTATTATTCATGCAAACCCCTTTATTATTTATACCATTCAATGAGTATCCAAGTTCACCCTCTCTATATATATGTAGGTGATGAGCAAGAAGGCGGTGACGTCTAGATGTGATTCTGGAGCTTATTTTGGATTTTGATTATGTCGGGCTAACCTGTAATTACGTCGGCAGTCTTGAAAATTATGCTTCTCGATTTGTAATACTTGCATGTTGCATACGTCGGCTTGAGAAGCCTTTTGATCACGATGCCTGTTTTGTATACATGTCATGTCGGCAGTGAGGATGTCGGCAATTCTGAAGATTTCGCTTCTAGCTGTATTTCATGTATTTTGTTCATATCGGCTTGTAAAGCCCTTTTGTTAATATGGAAGATGTAATTTGTACTTTGTTTCGTTTGTAATTGAGTTGTAACCCATCTGCAGATGATTACTATCTCATTTGACTTATGCACAGCTCTTATGGACTAATCTGTTTGTATAAATCGCTTCCGTACTTGTTAGCCCCATATAATTGTACTCTGATTGTGTGTGAATTTTTTAAGTTGGCCTTCGGTAATCTCGGATTACTGACCATCGCGGCACCAAACTACTAGGGGCGGTTTGGGGTCGTGACAAAACCACAAGGAATTAAAGTGTAATTTACCCTTTATTAATTAAAGAATTCATTTTAAGCATTACTTGTGAATAAAGCATTGAAAATCTATTTATATTTGAGATCTTGTCTCCGATTTGGTAGCAATTAGTTTGCCACCACATCATTATTTGCCTCTCATATTTTAATTGGGTTAGTATTTGTTGTGCAGTGAAGCAAAGATTGCGCACAATGTTTTGGGAAGTTGTTGAAAAAATTGGTAGGGATTGGGGTGAATATATTATATACCTTTTTTTACTTTTTTGCTAGACTATAATTCCTTTTTTTTTTTTTTACATCTTTAAAAAAAATTTAGAGTGCCACAAATGAAGCACATCCGAGAAAAGAAATTGGGACTGTTGGGAAAATGGTGTTTTATATGGTTTATTTTGAGCCAACTTTGAGGCCAATTTTGAGTGGGCCCCAAACGTCTTTTGGGGTGGGTCCGAAAAGGTGACGTGTTCCTTGCCGCGTGGCAAGTCACACGGTGAAGACGAGACGTCAAAACCATTTATGAGTGAATGGTAAGTTAACGTCGTTTTAGGGTCTAACATTAATTTTTTTTTAGATAAAATTCTTTTGAATTTTTTCAATAAAAAATTATTGTGGGAATTTAATTTAAATTTAAATTTTGATTTCCTGAGTGGTTTCCTAAAGTTTGTAATTTAAATTTAAATTTAAATTTTAAATTCAATTTTTGGTTTCCTAAAAAATTTGTACCTTTTCCTTTATTAGATTAAACTATTTAAATAGTTTAATAATAATAATATTCAAACAGTTTGAATTTGTTCCACAAATGGCTTCTTAGTTTAAACTATTCAAATAGTTTAAATAAAAGGAAATATGCCAACAGTTTTAAATCTTTGTTCAACGGTTACTTTTTTATTTGTTTAAATAAAAAATGTTATTATGCAAAGGTCCGAAACTGTTTGGAGTTTAAACAGGTTGCACCTGTTCGGACTAAGTTTGGTTGCCTATATATACAGTTATTAATCCAGCATTCTGGGAGTGCTTTGTTTCTTGTTGGTTCCTTACCAACTCTGGGAGTGCTAGCAAATGATAGTGCCAACCTAGTTGGGATGATTTGGCTCATTGTGATGCTTTTGCACTTCCCTTTTCTTTATTGTTTGTTTTCGTTTTGTACTTTGTACTTGACTTTAACATCAATAAAGTTTTTTTGCCGATCAAAATATATATATATATATATACAGCCATTAATCCAGCATTCTAGACCCCCCGAAAATTGAGTCTTTGTAATCCAATTTCCTATCCGAAAATATGAGTCTGCAAAATACCTTGTTGCTGTCCAATTCTTTTATTTAGTGCATTTTCCTACATTCTAGTTTTAGGAAAATAATAAAGAGAGTATTAGAACACAGGTTTGGTTCGCCGTACAAATTTGTTTGGTGTGCTACAACAATTTTGTGAAGATCATTGTATCCTAGGAGATAGACGCCACTCAACCGTAAGCACCGTAGCGGGGCGAATTTGTCTTAAGGGCAGAGTGTCACACACTCGACTTGGTCTTTTAATTTTAATTCGGTTCGATAAATAAATTCGGTATGTTATTTATTTATTTTGTTTGAATTTATTTCAAGTTATTTTATTTACACAGAAGATTGTTCCAACAATCTTAAGACAGATTCGAATTATTCTATTTGCAGAATTTTTGGTTTGTTTCCTTTTTCCTTCTTTTTAAGAAAAATATTTTCTGTGGATTTACAAAATAATATTCTGGTTGGAAAAACAAATAGTGATTATATGCTATTTGACAGATAGTAGTAATATACTGTCTATTTTCTTTGACAACTAGTAGTACGATACTGGTGTCATTAACAATTCAGAATATATTTTTGTGGAATTTTGTCAGAAAATTAATTTTGGTTTTTAGAATTTATTTTCTGAGCTTTCATTAATTAAAATTCTGTTTCAGTATTTTAATTATTGGAGTGTTACAAGAGATTTAAGTTTCTGTGTGAAATTAATTTGGTTAAATTAAATTTTATTTTATTTCCAAATTAATTGAAAAATAAAAGTTATATTCTTATCTCTTTTATTTTGCAAATTTTAATTTCTTGTGTGGAATTAATTTGGTTAAATAAATTTTATTTTATTTCCAAATTAATTGAAAAATAAAAGTTATATTCTTATTTCTTTTATTTTACAGAATTTAATTTTCTGTGTGGAATTATTTTAGTTAAATAAAATTATATTTTATTTCCAAATTAATTGAAAAATAAAAGTTATATTTTTATTTCTTTTATTTTACAGAATTTAATTTTCTGTGTGGAATTATTTTGGTTAAATAAAATTATATTTTATTTCCAAATTAATTGGAAAATAAATGTTACATTCTTGTTTCTTTTATTTTTACAGAATTTAATTCTGTGAATTTGGATTAGTTTTCTGTGTGGAATTAATTTGGTTAAATAAAATTTTATTTTATTTTATTTCCAAATTAATTGAGAATAAAAGTTACATCTTGTTTTGTTTATTTTATTTTAACAGAATTTATTTCTATAGTTTTGGTTAAATTTGTTTAAATAAAATTTTATTTTATTTTCAAATTAATTAGAAATAAAAGTTACATTTTGTTTTGTTTCTTTTATTTTAACAGAATTTATTTCTGTAGTTTTGAGATTAATTTGATTAAATAAATTTTATTTTATTTTCAAATTAATTGGAAATAAAAGCTACAATTCTTGTTTCTTTCATTTTTACTGAATTTAAAATTCTGTGTTTATGGTCTAATTTTCTGTGTAGTATAAATTCTAATTATAATTTTATTTTATAATTTAGAATTGATGGCTACTGAAACTAATGTTCAAACCAGTACTGGTATGGTGATTGCCACTACACCAACCTCTCCTTATGTTGGGACTATGCCAGTGAATCATGGTGAAAAACCAGGAAAGTTCTTAGGAACTGTTTTTAAAAGATGACAGAAGAAAATGCTATCTAAAGGAGTGGAAACTAAGAAGTACAAGTTTAATGGCATGTGTTACATTTGTAACAAAGAGGGACATTGGACCAAAGATTGTCGTTACAAACGTAAAGGCAAAGGAAGATCAAGCAAGAAGGTTGCTAAAGCCAAAATGACCGAATTGGATAAAATTTCCAATGGTGTAGATGTCATCAATCTTTCTGCAGTTGTTTCCGAGGCAAATCTTGTCGGAAATCCTAAAGATTGGTGGGTGGACACTGGTGCTACTCGCCATATCTGTGCCGACAAAAAGATGTTCACATCTTATTCTACAGTGGACAATGGTGAACAACTTTTTATGGGCAACTCCTCAACTTTCAAAGTTAAAGGACAAGAGAAGATTGTTCTGAAAATGACATCAGGAAAGGAACTCACTCTCAACAATGTGCTGCATGTACCGGACATTCGCAAGAATTTAGTTTCTGGATCTTTGTTGAATAAGAATGGGTTTAGGCTAGTTTTTCAAAGTAACAAGTTTGTACTTACCAAAAACGAGATGTATGTAGAAAAAGGTTACATGTCTGATGAGCTTTTCAAGTTAAATGTAATGACCGTTGTACCCTCAGTTATTAATAATAATATATCTTCTTCTTACTTGCTTGGGTCTTCAAATTTATGGCATGGTAGACTAGGACATGTTAATTATGAATCTTTGCGTAGATTAATTAATATGAAATGTTTACCTAAATTTAACATTGATTCAAATCATAAATGTGAAATTTGCATTGAGGCAAAATCATCTAAAACTCCTTTCCATTCAATTGAAAGAAGTACGGAACCACTTGAATTAATTCATAGTGACGTTTGTGATTTTAAATCAATTCAAACTAGAGGTGGGAAAAGGTATTTTATCACTTTTATAGATGACTATACTAGATATAGTTATGTTTATTTAATTCAAACAAATGATGAAGCTTTGGAAACTTTCATTCAATATAAGAATGAAGTTGAAAATCAACTTGGTAAGAAAATCAAGAAACTTAGAAGTGATAGAGGTGGTGAATATGAATCACCTTTTGGTGAATTTTGAAAAGAACATGGAATAATTCATCAAACCACCACTCCTTACTCACCTCAGCAAAATGGAATTGCTGAAAGGAAAAATAGGACTTTAAAAGAAATGATGAATGCCATGTTAATAAGTTCTGGATTACCTCAGAACTTGTGGGGGGAAGCAATACTTTTTGCTAATTATATACTTAATAAAGTACCCCGAAAGAAAGTGAATCAAACACCTTATGAATTGTGGCATGGAAGAGTACATCCTATAAATACTTAAAAATGTGGGGGTGTTTGGCTAAAGTGGCTATTCCTAGTAATAAAAAGACTAAGATAGGTCCTAAGACCATTGATTGCATTTTCATTGGTTATGCCAAGAATAGTAGTGCATGTCGGTTTTTGATTCATAAATCAGAACATTCCGAAATACATGTAAATACTATTATTGAATCTCGAAATGCATCTTTCTTTGAACATGTATTTCCAAATAAGACTGGACAAGAGACTAGTAACAATAAAAGATCTCATAATGCTATTACTAGTCAGGATCAAGAACATGATCAAGAACAAGAGTTAGATCAAAATGAGGAAGAGGAACCTAGGCATAGTAAACGTGCTAGAACCTCAAAATCTTTTGGTCCAGATTTTCTAACATATTTGTTAGAAAATGAGCCTTTAATTTTTAAAGAGGCTATGTCCAGTCCTGAAGCTCCTTTATGGAAAGAAGCTGTCAATAGTGATGTTGAATCCATCTTGCAAAATCACACTTGGGAATTTGTGGATTTGCCACCAGGTTGTAAACCTCTTGGGTACAAGTGGATTTTCAAAAGAAAATTGAAAGCGGATGGATCAATTGACAAATACAAGGCAAGACTTGTGGTCAAATGATTTAGACAAAAAGAATGTCTTGATTACTTTGACACATACTCACCGGTTACTAGAATAACATCTATTAGAATGCTAATTGCCATTGCATCTCTGTACAATCTAGACATTCAACAAATAGACGTGAAAACCGCTTTCTTAAATGGTGAGTTAAATGAAGAAATTTACATGGAACAACCATAAGGTTTTTTTGTTCCAGGAAAAGAAAAGAAAGTGTGTAAATTGGTTAAATCATTATATGGTTTAAAACAAGCGCCAAAGCAATGGCATGAGAAATTTGACAAGGCAATGATGTCAAATCGATTTAAAATTAATGAGTGTGACAAATGTGTTTATATTAAAAACACAGACAAAGGTTATATCATTTTATGTCTTTATGTAGATAATATGCTCATCATAAGTAGTAATAATGATATGATTAAAACTACTAAGAAAATGTTGAATAAACATTTTGACATGAAGGACATGGGCATTGCTGATGTAATTCTTGGTATAAAAATTAACAAAACATCAGAAGGTTATGCTTTGTCACAATCTCATTACATTGAGAAAATACTTGACAAATTCAGCAAAGATGATGATCATCTTGCTAGAACACCTGTAGACGTTAATTTGTTCCTTTCTAAGAATGTATAGGAAAGTATTTCTCAATTAGAGTATGCCCAAATTATTGGAAGCTTAATGTACTTGATGAACTGCACTCGCCCGTATATAGCTTATGCAGTAAGTAAATTAAGTAGATATACGAGTAATCTGGGAGTAGAACACTGGAAAGCTATTATTAGGATTCTAAGGTATTTCCGATTTACTCGTAATATTGGGCTGAATTATACTAGATATCCAGCAGTACTTGAAGGATATTGTGATGCAAATTGGATATCGGATACAAGAGACTCAAAGTCCACCAGTGGGTATGTCTTTACTCTTGATGGGGTGGCTGTATCTTGAAAATCTTCCAAACAGACTTGCATTGCTAGGTCTACTATGGAATCAAAATTCATAGCTTTAGACAAAGCAGGGAGGCAGAATGGCTTCGCCACTTCCTTGAAGATATTCCAATATGGCCAAAACCGGTGCCTGCTATATGCATACATTGTGATAGTCAATCAGCAATTGGTAGAGCACAGAGTCATACGTATAACGGTAAGTCATGACACATTCGTCGTCGACATAACACCGTGCGACAACTACTCTCCAATGGAATTATGTCCATTGAATATGTGAAGTCTAAAGACGACATAGCGGATCCACTAACCAAAGGGTTAGCAAGAGAGTTAGTTGAGAATTCATTGAGGGGAATGGGACTTAAGCCTATTAAATAAGAGTTACCACAACGGCAACCCAACATAGTTGACTGGAGATCCCAAGATCTAGGTTCAAAGGGACAACCGAGTTGTGAATGACTCAGAAGGATCACTGGGGAGTCTAACTCCTACCCATTTCTATGATGAAATAGTGATGTCTGCAGCGTTTGAGGTTAAGTAAAATTTTAATGATTCTTATATCTAGGTAAACCTATTGGAGTATGGCAGGATACTCTTTATAAGAATTACCTATGTGAGTGTGAACTGGGCCGATTCTATAAGATTTATGAAGGGCTACAAGTCTTTAGAGCACTCATGAAAGACCAGGTTGTTCAGGGCCAAAATGAACACAATAGTGAGAACTAAACTGTGTTTGGGAATATACTGTGTGAGTTCTATTGTCTTGGTTTACACAAACGGTTGAACAGTTCAAGACATCATGTTCACTGGTTAGCTAGTAAATCCGATAGTGTCTCACAAGGGAAGGTTCAAAGTCAAAAGCTACCTATCCTTTGCAGAATATTTCCAATTTCTTTACTCTCTGTATTTAAATCATGTTGTTGCATTTTCTCTCCGTCAAATTCCATTCATGTGGGGGATTGTTGGAAAAATGGTGTTTTATATGGCTTATTTTAGGCCAACTTTGAGGCCAATTTTGAGTGGGCCCCAAACATCTTTTGGGGTGGGTCCGAAAAGGTGACGTGTTCCTTGCCGCGTGGCAAGTCACACGGTGAAGACGAGACGTCAAAACCATTTATGAGTGAATGGGAAGTTAACGTCGTTTTAGGGTCTAACATTAATTTTTTTTAGATAAAATTCTTTTGAATTTTTTCAATAAAAAATTATTGTGGGAATTTAATTTAAATATAAATTTAAATTTAAATTTTGGTTTCCTGAGTGGTTTCCTAAAGTTTGTAATTTAAGTTTAAATTTTAAATTCAATTTTTGGTTTCCTAAAAAATTTGTACCTTTTCCTTTATTAGATTAAACTATTTAAATAGTTTAATAATAATAATATTCAAACAGTTTGAATTTGTTCCACAAACGGCTTCTTAGTTTAAACTATTCAAATAGTTTAAATAAAGGAAATATGCCAACAGTTTTAAATCTTTGTTCAACGGTTACCTTTTTATTTGTTTAAATAAAAAATGTTATTATGCAAAGGTCCGAAATTGTTTGGAGTTTAAACAGGTTGCACCTGTTCGGACTAAGTTTGGTTGCCTATATATACAGCCATTAATCCAGCATTCTAGACCCCCGGGAAATTAAGTCTTTGTAATCCAATTTCCTATCCGAAAATATGAGTCTGCAAAATACCTTGTTGCTGTCCAATTCTTTTATTTAGTGCATTTTCCTACATTCTAGTTTTAGGAAAATAATAAAGAGAGTATTAGAACACAGGTTTGGTTCGCCGTACAAATTTGTTTGGTGTGCTACAACAATTTTGTGAAGATCATTGTATCCTGGGAGATATACGCCACTCAACCGTAAGCACCGTAGCGGAGCGAATCTGTCTTAAGGACATAGTGTCACACACTCGACTTGGTCTTTTAATTTTAATTCGGTTCGATAAATAAATTCGGTATGTTATTTATTTATTTTGTTGGAAGCTTTTTTGAAAAATCCATTTTCTAAGAGCTTTATTCCATCCAACCCATATTCTTTTTGACTATTCCATTAGGTCCAATTTGAGATAAGAAGACCAAAATACCCTTTTCATCTACTTATGTTCCATTTAGTTCACATTATTTTCTTATATTTCAATAAGTCCTATGGGTGACATAATTACCAAAATACCCCTAATGTGAATGTTCATATCGTCAATGTGTAGGGGCCCGGCCTATGTCGATCCTCGTGGGTGCCTGGAAAAATTCGAGTAGGGCCGGGCCGGCCCACAGGCCAAAAAAATAGGTCCGGCCCGGCCCGTTGATAATGTGAATATTCATATTGACAAGTTAACATTCACATTGATAAGAGTATAAAATTGGCCCGCGGCCCCCAGGCCGGCCCGTTCATAATGTGAATATTCACATTGACAAATTAACATTAATATTGATAAGAGTGTAAAATTAGCCCGTGACCCGTGGGTAGCCCGGCCCGTTGACAATGTGAATATTCATATTGACATGTTAACATTCACATTGATAGGAGTGTAAAACTAGCCAGCGGCCTGTGGCCGGCCCGAAACCCGCCTATGGCTCGTGGTCTGCCTTGGACGGGCCTGGCCCGACCCATTGATAATGTGAATATTCACATTGACATGTTAACATTCACATTGATAAGAGTATAAAATTAGCCCGCGCCTCGTGGCTGCCCGAAACCAGCCCACGCCCCGTAGGCGGCACAGGGCGGGCCCGGCCCGGCCTGTTGACAATGTGAATATTCACATTGACATGTTAACATTTACATTGATAATAGTGTAAAATTGACTCGTGTCCCATGGGCGGCCCGAAGCCCGTGGGTGGCCCGGGGCGAGCCCGGCCCGGCCCGGCCCAGCCTGTTGACAATGTGAATATTCACATTGACATATAAACATTCACATTGATAAGAGTGTAAAATTGGCCCATGGCCCATGGGCGGCCGGAAGCCTGCCCGCTGCCCCAGGGCGGGCCCGGCCCGGCCCGTTGACAATGTGAATATTCACATTGACATATTAACATTAACATTGATAACAGTGCAAAATTGGCCCGTGACCCGTGGGCAGCCCGAAGCCCGGCCCAACGTGAATATTCACATTGATATGTTAACATTCACATTGATAAGAGTGTAACATTAACCCGTGCCCCGTGACTGCCCGAAACCTGCCTACAGCCCGTGGGCGACCCGAGGCGGGCCCGGCCCGCTCTGTTGACAATGTGAATATTCACATTGACATGTTAACATTCACATTGATAAGAGTGTAAAATTGACTCGCGTCCCATGGGCTGCCTAGGTTTGGGTCCGGGCCTACTTCGGGCAGCGGACAAATTTTACACTCCTATCAATGTTAATGTTAACATGTCAATGTGAATATTCACATTGTCACGGGTCGGGCCAAGCCCGCCTCAGGCTGCGATCTGGCTTCGGGCCGCCCACGGGCTGCGGGCTAATTTTACACTCCTATCAATGTGAATGTTAACATGTCAATTTGAATATTCACATTGCCAACGGGCCGGGCCCGTCCCGGCTCGAGGTCGGGCTTCGGGCTGCCCACGGGTCACAGGCCAATTTTACACTCTTATCAATGTGAATGTTAACATGTCAATGTGAATATTTACATTGTCAATAGGCCGGGCCGGGCTCGTCCCGGGCCGTGCACGGGCCGTGGGCGGGTTTCGGGCAGCCACGGGGCACGGGCTAATTTTACACTCCTATCAATGTTAACATGTCAATGTGAATATTCACATTGTCACGGGTCGGGCCAAGCCCGCCTCGGGCTTCAGTCGGGCTTTGGGCCGCCCACGGGCTGCGGACCAATTTTACACACTTATCAATGTGAATGTTAACATGTCAATGTGAATATTCACATTGTCAACGGGCCGGGCCGGGCCCGCCCCGGGCCGCGGGAGGGCTTTTTGCCGCCCATGGGCCACAAGCCAATTTTATACTCTTATCAATGTGAATGTTAACATGTCAATGTGAATATTCACATTTTCAACGGGCCGGACCGGGCCCGCCCCGGGTCGCCCATGGGCCGTGGGTGGGTTTCGCGCCACCGCAGAACGGGGGCCAATTTTACATTCCTACCAATGTGAATTTTAAAATATGAATGTTCACATCATTAAATTGCTAATCATTCAAAAAATATTTATAAAGGTATCAAAATTTAATATAAGGGCATAAGTGTCCAAGAAAATAGTGTAAATCAAGAAAATGGACTTTATGGAATAAAACTATACATACATGGGACTAAATGGGTTAAAAAATTCCTTCATGGACTTATTGGGTTAAAACACTTCTAAATTGGACTTATCAATAAAAATCCCTATTTTGTTTGAATTTATTTCAAGTTATTTTATTTACACAGAAGATTGTTCCAATAGGGACACCATCAAGCAGAGGAGCTTGTCCGATGCATTTGCATGGAAGTTGCAGAAACAAGTTTCAGAAAAGTTACTAAGGTATTTGCACCAGCGTTATTCAAAGCAACATCGGTTGGGATTCATGAAATTGTTGAAAATATTATGGAGTCATGCCCTTTTATGATCTGTCTTGTAAACTCGAAGTAGCAAAACATATTCCAATATGCAATTGCATGTCGTTGTGAAAATCAGGGGCGGCTCCACGGCATCCACAGGGTATTCAATACCCTCAAATTTGAAATTTTAATATTTTTTTTTTTTTTTTGGGTTTAGTTTAGTTTTGAATACCCAATCCAAAATTTGAATACCCAATCCAAGATGGTTGAATACCCCTCTGACCCACTTGGCCCATTTGTCTAAACAAATAATGAAACCACTAGCCCACTTAGCTACTTAGCCCATTTGCCAAAACAAATAACCCTCTAGCCCACTTAGCCCCTTAGCCCATTTGCCTAAACAAATAATAAAACCCAAAAGAATTGGCAATGAGATATATATATATATATATATAGGCACGAATCTGCTGCTTGGAAGAGTAAAGTCAAAAAGTGTAGTTAGTTAGGGCAAAAAGTGTAGTTAGGGCACGAATCTGCTGCTTAGGGGAGGCTCAACGCTGCTTTCGTTTTGTCTCTCTCAATCTCTCCCTCTCTTTTCGCGGTCCCCCCCTTCTCTCTTTCTGTGGGTGGTCCACCTCTGTCTTTCATTGTTGCCCATGGAATATGGATCATGGATGTTGGTATTGAATGAAGATGAAGTGGTTACTGTCATGCTTTGCTGTTGCTGACTAATTGTTAAGAAAAAGGCAAAAAGAAATTTGGGAATTATATCTCATCAGGTATTATTTTTTTATCTCTATAATATTAAAATTTATTTAAACTTGATACTATAAACAAAACCTTCCATCCATATATAATTAATTTTACAGTTATGCATGTTAATATAATATTTGGGGATTATACTTTGTTGTCATCAGGTATAATATTTTTTTAAGTTTCTTCACTTTATTTGTTTTAAAAATTAAATAGGAGCTGAAATTTTATAATCAATTTATTTATACTCTTGTAGTTATTTTTTTTCTATGATTTATTTAGATAGCTCTGTTTTTTGTGTGGATATTTTTAGGTGCATCCTACTCTTTTGTTTAGTTCTCGAATTATGGACAAATTTCTGAAAAGAAAATCAACTATTGTACAAGATTCATCTCAATCCCAAGAAACTTGTGGTGATAGTCACATTCAAGATTCTTCTTTTGAATTTGCCTTCACTTTACACTTGATGAAAAATATTTTAGGGATTACAAATGAGTTGTCGTTAGCATTGCAAAAGAAAAATCAAGATATTGTCAATGCTATGACACTTGTTAAAGTATCTAAGCAACGATTGCAGATGATGAGAGATGATGAATCGGAATCTTTATTGACTGAAGTGTCTTCATTTTGTAACAAACATGAGATTTCTATTCCAAATATGGATGAAATATTTGTTGTTAGTGGGCGGCCACGACGCAAAGCTCTACAAATTGCAAATTTACATCATTATCAAGTTGAGCTATTCTACACAGTCTTAGATATGCAACTTCAAGAGCTTAACAATCGCTTTTCAGAAGCAAATACTGAGTTACTTCTTTGTATGGCTTGCTTGAATCCTAGTAAATCATTCTTTGCTTTTGATAAGCATAAGTTGATTCGTCTTGCAGAGTTCTATCCATATGATTTTTCTGCAACAGATTTAATGGTCCTTGACATCCAACTTCAAAACTACATTGTTGATATGCGCTTAAGTGAAGACTTTTTAGAACTTAAAGGAGTTGGTGATCTTGCTATAAAGTTGGTGGAGACAGATAAACATGTGATATATCCATTAGTCTATTTGCTTGTGAAATTAGCATTGACTCTACCTGTCACGACAGCAACAATGGAAAGAAGTTTTTCAGCAATGAAGTATATAAAGAGTAATTTGCGTAACCGAATGGGAGATCAGTGGATGAATGATTGTTTGGTTACATACATTGAAAGAGATGTATTTGATAGCATTGATAATGAGGAGATTATGCAACGTTTTCAAAATATGAAATCTCGTCAAGGGCAATTGTAATATTTTATCTAATTGCAAGTTGTTTTGATGGCAATTGTAATATTTTATCTAATTGCAAGTTTTTTTTTTGTCAAAACTTTAATATTAATATATTAGAGTTCTCTTTTATAGTTGTTTTTTTAATACAGTTGTTAGATTTTAAGTTACTTAATGAATACCCTGATTAAAATTCCTGGAGCCGCCACTGGTGAAAATGTGTTCAACCTCATATATCAACTTGAGGAGTCTAGTTATATGGTTCTCTCACACCAGGACGAGTCGGGGAACAATGCTCTTCATTCGGCTGCATTGTTGGGACCTCAGCAGCAACTCAGTCTCAGAGTAAGTGCAGCTAGTGCAGCTCTACAAATGCAGCCCGAAATGCAATGGTTTAAGGTAAGATTTTCCATTCCCCCATGAAGCACGGACACGGCGGAATAGAATAGGAGGACATGCTGGGGACACATACATTTGGCGTGTCCTTTTATTTTTTATTTTATATGGGACACGGTGGGCGACACTACACAGCAGGAAGAAGACCAAACCAAAACCAAACCAAGCCTTAAGTCCCATCAAATGGGACACAGCAGGAAGAAGAGGAGAGAAAAAAAAAATTCAGAAATCCCTAACCTAATTCGAACAAAATAGAAAAAGGACAGAATAGACCCAAATTTAAAATCAGAAGGGAGAAAAAAAAAAAAAACAAAGAGAATCGAACCTGTTCATCGACTAGCGTAGTCAATCGTCAATCTCCATTCATCGAGAGAAGAGAATCAAACCTACTCCATCTCCATTGACCTCCATCTCCGGTCGATCTCCATCGCCTCTTGCCTGTCGCTCTATCGCTTCTGGCTCCTCTGTCCTCTCTCGCTTCTCGCGTCAGTCTCTCTCTTTTCACGGAAAAATGCTAGGGATATTTACAATCTTACTAACATACTCACAAGTTGATATGGGTCCCATATCAAGTGATGGTTAATCTTATCAAACTTATAAGTCTTGTGAGTATGTTATTAAGATTGTAAGTATCTTAGCATTGTTACTCTTCGCGTATGTCTCTCTTCCCTTCTTTTTATTCTTTTATTTTTTCTGATTATAATAGATATTAAATACAGAGTAATAAATATAAATATTAAATATAATGATTACTTTTAGTGTAGTGCTTTTTTTTTTTTTTTTTGATCAGCAAAAAGAAAGTTTTATTGATGGAGAAAACATACAATGTATGATAACGTACATCAATAAAGAGGAGGGTGCAAAGAGCATCAAAGTGAAGCATTAAGATCCCAACTAGGCTGGCACCTAGACACACACCAAATCATTTGCTAGCACCAACTCCAAGCTCCAAGTTGGTGAGAAACCAACGAACAGAGCAGAAACAAAACAAGTAAAACACAAACAGCCACAAAACATCACCCACATCAGTATAGCATCTCAGCATTAGCACATCTCCAAGTTGAAGACAATTCAGCAATAGCACACCTCTGTATTAAACAAATCAGCATTAGCATTAGCATTAGCACAACACACCTCTACTGGAGCATCCAAAGTCAGACCAGCACAGACAGCAGCCAGATGACATTCACCATGTCAATAACAAGAGGAAAGTAAATTCAAATTCTCATTGACACTCTCTGTTTGAACCTCACATTTTCTTCCATCAATCTGGCGCCCTTCCAGCAAATAGCAGCATACTAGCAGCATACATCATCAGCAGACTAGCAGCATCAATATAGCCAACTAGCAGCATCAATATAGCCAACTAGCAGCATAGTGTAGTGCTTATGATGATGGTGGACTGATGCAATAGTTGATTTTTCTATGGTGCATAGTGGTTGGGATTATAATTTTTTTTAAATATATTATTTTTTATATTTAAAATTATTTTAATATATTTTTTAATTTTCTCTATTTAATTTTTTAAATTTATAAATATAAATGTAGTAATTTTTGTACATATTGAATTAGTGTTAATTTTTATTAATAATTTTGATTGTTTAGTAATATAATATTAATCTACGTAGAAAATATATAAAAAATTTAAAAATAAAATTATGTATCCCCACCGTATCCGTATCCGTATCTTTATGTTTTTGAAATTACTGTATCCAGTGTCCATATCCGTATGCGTAATTCATAGCATTCTCCAAGGGAAATAAATAAAATGATTAAGCAATTTCTTTATATTTCATTCTTCTCTTAATTACTTGACTTTACCACACAAATTACATATGCCATGTTTTTAACTATGAACTTTTTCAACTCAGATGTCTCAGGACAACCCCTACCATACTCAAACTAGAGGTTGTTGATCTTAAATTTGTGTATGAATTATGAATTTGTGTAGAGATTTGGAAATGAAAAGGGAACTCAAAGAAAAAAATTTAGCTTATATGTCTCATTCATATTATTCTCACATTTTCTCTTTTCTTTTTTGAATCCTTATCTAAATCCATGATTCAAAAACATCTAAGTTTGAAATAGATTAAAGTTGCTTTCTCATTCCAAAATCCCCAAGTTTTGATGCAAAAACTTTCTCGACTGAGATGTCTCATGACAACCCCTTCCCACTACTTAGATTAGAGGTGATTGAGTTTTTAGATGAAGCTTGCCTTTATCATTCCAAAGCCATTTTTTTGTTAATTTGTACAGGAAGTAGAAAAATTGGTACGGCCTATTGACAGAGAAGTGACGAATACTAATGGAATGACACCTGGAGAAGTATTTACTGATACACACCAGGAGTTGGTAAAGGAAGGAGAGAGGTGGATGAAAGACACTGCGACTTCATGCACAATTGAAGCTGCCCTCATTGCCACCGTGGTTTTTGCAGCTGCCATTACAGTGCCAGGTGGAAACAACAACAATGACGGACATCCATATTTTTCCAAACATAAAGCCTTTATAATCTTCGGCATATTTGATGCATTGGGTCTTTTCTCATCCATTACTTCTGTGTTGATGTTCTTGTCCATCCTTACTGCTTGCTACGCAGAAGAGGATTTTCTCTATGCTCTCCCCAAAAGATTAATCATTGGTCTTGTTATGTTATTTGTCTCTATATTATCCATGATGATTGTCTTTGGAGTCACACTCTATCTAATGTTTGGAGATAATAAGGTCTGGATTCTTGTTCCTGTTGTTGGATTCTCCTGCATACCTGTGACCTTGTTTGCAGCCTTGCAATTTCCTCTCCTTGTAGTGATGATAAAATCCATTTCGGGTTCGGGCATCTTTGGCAAGCGAAGTGATCGCATGCTCATATAGGTACAAATTTAAAAAACATCAAATGTTGAGAGTGTGAAAACATATCTTCTGCCAAACTCCTCTAGTATTCAATGGTATTTCAAATTACAATTGCTATTTGATTTGGTGGTGCAATGCAATGACTAATAAGAATATTCAATTGCTTTGTAAACAATGAGTTATTACTGTTTGATTATTTTGTCATTGTTGTCAAATTTCAATAACAAAATAAGTGAGTGGTAGTCATGTATGTGAGTTATAGCTGTTGGTATTGGTTTTGCTATTTTCTCTCTATTTCTTTTATGATGGGATTCACAAATGATATTTATATTTAAGTTTTTATTAAAGGAAAATTATTAAAAAAAATTCTTTGAAGTATTTGTATCCTAATTAGTTCATAAGATATTCTTATATTCTAATAAGTCTTATTATTTCGGACATTTGATCTACCAAACTCTAATTCTCATATTTAAGGTTATGGACAATTTTACCCTTACAAATATTTGTTAAACCCTTAGGCCCCATTTGTTTTCAGAGATAGAATAGAAGGAATTCATAGTGAGGGATTAATAGTGAGGAGACTGTTACTGTTAGTGAGGGGATTAAGAAAAATGTATTTGTTTGATAACCAATGGCCTAGTAATAGTTCATGTTTGTTTTGAGAGATAGGAATGAGATTAATCATGTAAAATTACAAAAATACCCTTGTTGTATTAGTATTAAATTTAAGCTTATACCAACTAATAAATGTATTACCCAATTAAACTATTCAAAAATTATAATTATAATTATATAATTAAAAATAATAAAAAATTCAACTATTAATCTATTTATTATTATTATTATTATTATTATTATTATTATTATTATTAAAGAAACTATTTTTATTATTATAATTAAAATCATATAATTTATTTATTTCTATTTTTTAATATTATTATTATTATTATTAAAGAAACCAACCACTGGTTTCTCAAAAAACCAGCCCATGGTTTTGACCATTCAAAAGCATTATCAATTTATCAAAAATGCGTTGCCTCTGTTAGCTCACCCAGAAAAATCTCATTGTGGACTTCGCCTTCTTGTGCAAAAATCCTGCTCTGTCTCTCTCTACCTCACGCGTCTCTCTCTTGTTCAAGCTTTGCCATTGATAATCACAACTTCAAGTTGATTGGAGCTCTATTAGCGACACGATCTCAACCTGGGTATGATTTGGGTATGATTTGGGTATGATTTTTTTTTTTCTTGCAAATTTTTTTGGGTATGATTTTAGTTCAAGCTGTTTGGCTTCATTTGGGTATGATTTTTTTTTTTTCTTGTAAATTTTTGGGTTTGTGGATGTTTGTGGATCAGAACAACGATGCTGCCTCATTTGAGCCAATTTTCTATAAATTTCTGGGTTTGTTAATATTTTCTAGAGATGGAAGGAACATTTTTGTGGGCAAAATCGTCATTCACACTCTAATACCAACGGCTTAAATTCTAATACCAAGTCCTCTACACCTTTGCTAATCCCCTCGTTGGAGGGGATTCACAGTCCGAACGGACTATTTTGCAAACAAACGTGATATTGTGAATCCAACCTCACTATTAATCCTAATCCCAAGCCTCAACTTGGAAAACAAACGGGCCCTTAGTAACTTGGTGACGTGAACATTCACATTAAATAAATTTGACAATATGAATTTTCGCATTATAAAATATTCACATTGTCAACGTGAATATTAATGCAGATTTCACCTTATTATTATTGGGAAAGTCTATAGCACATTTTGTTTAAAAAATGTATGGTACATAGAAAATCAATGGTTCAGATTGAGCCACATCATTAAAAGTGACCTGATAAGCAGGTCACTTTTTATAGTTATGAGCCAAAATCATATTTGTTCATAACTAAAATCAAATTAATCATAACTTAGTTATGAGCTCTCATCACATATCTCATAACCACATCTCATAACCAGTACCATTTTGTTGATAACCAATATCATATATTTCATAACTACAATCACATATCTCATAACTACATCTCATAACCAATATCCTTTAGCTCATAATCACACCACTTTGATCATAACCAATATCACATATCTCATAACATTAATCACATATCTCATAACTACTACCCATATAACTCATAACCACATCTTATAACCAATCTCCCTTTGACTCATAACCAACATTACATATCTCATAATCAACACCCTTTTGCTCATAACCACGTCACTTTGATCATAACCAATATCACATATCTTATAACTAATAATCACATATCTCATAACCAAACACTCTTTTGACTCATAACCACACCACTTTGCTCATAACCAAAATCACATATCTCATAAACAACAATCACATATCTCATAACCATTACCCACATATCTCATATCCAACATTCTTTGGCTCATAACTAACATCACATATATCATAACCACTAATCACATATCTCATAACACCCTTTGGCTCATAGTCACACCACTTTGATCATAATTAACATCACATATCTCATAACCACATCTCATAACCAGCACCATTTTGTTGATAACCAATATCATATATTGCATAACTACAATCACATATCTCATAACTACATCTCATAACCAATGTTCTTTAGCTCATAATTACACCACTTTGATCATAACCAATATCACATATCTCATAACATTAATCACATATCTCATAACTACTACCCATATAACTCATAACCACATCTTATAACCAATCTCCCTTTGACTCATAACCAACATTACATATCTCATAATCAACACCCTTTTGCTCATAACCACATCACTTTGATCATAACCAATATCACATATCTTATAACTAATAATCACATATCTCATAACCAAACACTCTTTTGACTCATAACCACACCACTTTGCTCATAACCAAAATCACATATCTCATAAACAACAATCACATAACTCATAACTATTACCCACATATCTCATAACCAACAATCTTTGGCTCATAACTAACATCACATATATCATAACCACTAATCACATATCTCATAACACCCTTTGGCTCATAGTCACACCACTTTGATCATAATTAACATCACATATCTCATAACCACATCTCATAACCAGCACCATTTTGTTGATAACCAATATCATATATTTCATCACTACAATCACATATCTCATAACTACATCTCATAACCAATATCCTTTAGCTCATAATCACACCACTTTGATCATAACCAATATCACATATCTCATAACTACTACCCATATAACTCATAACCACATCTTATAACCAATCTCCCTTTGACTCATAACCAACATTACATATCTCATAATCAACACCATTTTGCTCATAACCACGTCACTTTGATCATAACCAATATCACATATCTTATAACTAATAATCACATATCTCATAACCAAACACTCTTTTGACTCATAACCACACCACTTTGCTCATAACCAAAATCACATATCTCATAAACAACAATCACATATCTCATAACCATTATCCACATATCTCATAACCAACACTCTTTGGCTCATAACTAACATCACATATATCATAACCACTAATCACATATCTCATAACACCCTTTGGCTCATTGTCACACCACTTTGATCATAATTAACATCACATATCTCATAATCATTAGTCATATATCTCATAATCAATACTCTTTGGCTCATAACCATACCACTTTACTTATAACCACTAATCACATATCTCATAACCAACATTCTTTGGCTCATAACCACACCACTTTACTCATAACCACTAATCACATATCTCATAACCACACCACACTACAAGAAAAGTGGGCTTATGAGGCGGAACTTTTTGCGACGTCACATTTGCCGTCGCAAAAAATGACTTTTTGCGATGGCACAACTTGCTGTCGCAAAAAATATGACTTTTAGAGACGGCACAACTTGCCATCTCAAAAAATGTGACTTTTTGAGACGGCACAACTTGCCGTCGCTAAAAAATGTGACTTTTTGAGACGGCACAACTTGTTGTCGCAAAAAATGTGACTTTTGGAGACGTCAGAACTTACCGTCTCAAAAAAATGTGACTTTTTGAGACGGCACAACTTGCCGTTGCCTAAAAATGTGACTTTTTGAGACGACATAACTTGGCATCGCAAAAAAATAGAGTATTCGTGATGATAGAAATTGCTGTCGCAAAAAAAAAAAGAGTATTTGCGACGATACCAGCTGCAGTCGGAAAAAAAAAGAAAAAGTTTTGTGCGATCGTAAAACGTACCGTTGCAAAAAAAGAAAAGTTTAAAAAATATATATATATTGTGGCTTTGAGACGGTTTCATATATATATGGTCATAAAATGGTTTAAATAAATGCAATGGTATTTTTCTGTTACAAAAAGAAAAAATAGAAAAAATAAAAATGACGTCGTCTTACTCTTTTGAACATTTCTCCTTTCACCCATTTTTTCATCTTTCTATCTCTCTGTCTCTGTCTCTCTTCTCTTTCTCTCTCTCACTCATAACTCTTCTCTGTCTGTCTGTCTGTCTGTCTCTCTCTTTCTCTATGTGTCTCTGTCTCTCTTATCTCTCTTTCTCTCACTCATTACTCTTCTTTGTCTATCTGTCTCTTTCTTTCTCTCTATGTCTCTGTCTCTCTTCTCTTTTTCTCTCTCACTCATCATTCATCACTCTTCTCTGTCTGTCTGTCTCTCTTTCTCTCTGTGTCTCTCGTCCATCTTTCTTCTCTTTATCTCTCTCATCTCTCTTCTCTCTTCTCTCTCTGTCTCTCTTCTCTTTATCTCTCTCGCTCTCTCGCCCATCTCTCTTTGTCTCTCTCTCTCTTGTTTATCTCTTTTCGCTCTCTCTCTCTCTCTCTCTTTCTCTCTTTGTCTATATATTTTCATCCATTTTTTTATCTTCCTTCATTTCTCTCTTCTCTTTCTCTCTCTCACTCATCACTCTTCTCTGTTTGTCTATCTGTCTGTCTGTCTATCTATCTCTCTCTGTGTCTCTCACTCATCTATCTCTTCTCTCATCTCTTTTCTCATCTCTTTTCTCTCTCTGTCTCTTTCGCTCATCTCTCTACTCTTTATCTCTCTCGCTCATCTCTCTTCTCTCTATCTCTCTCTGTCTCTCTCGTTCATTTCTCTTCTCTTTATGTCTCTCTCGCTCATCTCTCTTCTCTCTATCTCTCACGTTCATCTCTGTTCTCTCTATGTCTCTTTTTTGTCTCTCACTCTCTATCTCTTTTTCTTTCTCTCTCTCCCTCTCTCTCTCTCCCACTGTGTTTACGTTGTTCACTCCCTCACTCTCGTTTTCTCTGTTTGCGTTGTTCTCCCTCTCTCCCGCTGTGTTTGCGTTCTTTCTCTCTCTCTCTCTCGCTCATCACTCTGTCTCTCTCTCTCCTCTATCTATCTCTCACTCATTTATCTCTCTTACCACCCATCTCCTCTACCACCTTCACCACTACTACAAACGCTATTCCACCACCACCATTACTTCTACTGTCGCCACTTCACCTCTACGACTACCATTACTACTGCCATCGCCATCACTTCATTACCACCACTACCACTACTGCCACTACTACTACCATTACCTCTCCTTCACCCCTGTCACTCCATTTACACTACCACTACCACAACTTCACTACTAATCTCTTTCACCATGACCATGACCATCACCATCACCATCATCTTTTGTCCACCATCTTCACCACTATTGCCGCTCCCTTTCCTCTACCACAAAAAATTAGTTCATGATTTTTAGTAACAAAAATAAAATAAAATAAAAAAATAGGCTGCAGAAAAATATTCTAAACTAAAATTTTTTTTTTAAAAAAAAATTTGAGGACTTAAATTTGTTAGTATTTTGTATAAATACTCTTAAACGATGGTTGATGGATATTTGTTTTGTTGTATGGACTTAAATCTGTTAGTATTTTGATGGATATTTGTTTTGTATAAATTTCTAGCAAAGGCTATGAAGCCATTTTGTTTAGTGTTTTCGCTCATTTTCGAAGCAAATGCGCAACAAAAAGTGCATATAGAAAATTGAATGCCATTATTCAATCGTCTTTTCCCATAAAATATTCTCTTGAAAATGGCCAAACCATCATTTTAGCTCTGACAATTCTTTGCACAGTAGCATTTGCCACCAAAACGTCAATTGGAACTAATTGGCAGCATGCCTTGTTATTGTCGACCTCTTGTTTACTTTTATCATCGATGTTCTATGATTCAAGAATTTTATTTTTTTCATCTTGAAGAGTTCAGTTGGTACACCCTTCTCAATCTAGGGTCTTGGCCTTTTACAGCAATGAAAAGGATAAAGAAAGGTGACAGGCCTTTTACAGCTTTTAAAATTTTTATAAATATAAACTGAAAACTAAAACCGGAATAGTTACCAAACAGACCATAATATTGTAATCAAGTCACAAAGTTTTGTGATATAAAATAGAAAATACATAACTGCATCACTAATTGACATAACGAAATTGTTTAAAATTCTAGAAAATCACAAATGTCGTAACTAATTTCCAAAATTTCATAACATTAACAAAAAATTATGTAACTATCCACTAATTGGTGTAACAAAAACATCTAAAATTTTTAAATAATTTAATCACCAATCGGGATCTCTAATGATATAGATAAACACATAATGTAATGACAATAATCAAATAATTTAATCCATGACTTATAGCCATGGAACAGAAAATGAGAGTTAGAGAAAAATAACCAATAGAGCGAAAGGAAAGGGAATATGAGTAAGAGAGACTGAACGGACTTGTCGTCTGTGAAAATAATGTCAAAGATGGTGTTGTTTCCGATAAGGAACATCGGAGATATCTACAGTGACAGTAAGGAATGAGAGAGATGTTTGATAGATGAAGAGAGCTGAGATAGCAAAACAGTACAACAAAATCGTAATATTCATTTTCAACAGTTCTATAAGATATGTACAAATTGATAAAATCATAACTACGGCCAAAGATTTGTATATGTATGAAAGTTTAGAGAGAATGAGAGTTTGAGAGACAAATTTGTTGTGAGAAATAAAATGTGAGAGGGGTGGTATTTATAGGACTTGGAAGGGAGGAGTTAATTTATATATATAAAAATAAAAATAAAAAAATTGATTGTTGGTGGAATTAACGGTTATATGACTCTTTCAAATTGTTTTGATTTAAATTTTTGACCATTGCACTGACAATGTGGTCAAGGAGCCATTGGGGTCAGGTCGAGCTAGATGGGAAAGAAAATTTCGAGGCGATCTCATGGGATGGGTCACACTCCATAACACACCAGGGTCGGGTCGGGCTCTAGAACACATAGCTCAGGGTCTTAGGTTGGGTTTAGACTCAAGCCTAGTTAGGCCTACCCAGGGCACGAGCGGACTTGGGGTGTGTCGCGAGCTCATGGGCTAAATTTATACCCCTATATGTGGGTAGTGGTTCTGAGATATATGATTAGTAGTTATGATATATGTGATATTGATTATGAAACAAAGGGTGCTAGTTATGAGATGTGGTTATAATATATGTGGGTAAAGGTAATAAGATATATGATTAGTGATTACGAGATATGTGATTTTGGTTATGAGCAGAGTGGTATAGTTATAAGTCAAAAGGTGTTTGGTTATGAGATATGTGATTAGTAGTTATGATAAATGTGATGTTGGTTATGAGATATGTGGGTAATGGTTATGAGTAAAGTGGTGTCAAAGGGTGTTTGGTTATGCTATATGTGTTAGTGGTTATGAGATATGTGGGTAATGGTTATGAGCAAAGTGGTGTCAAATGGTGTTTGGTTATGCTATATGTGTTAGTGGTTATAAGATATATGGCTAATGGTTACGAGCAAAGTGGTGTCAAAGGGTATTTGGTTATGCTATACGTGTTAGTGGTTATGAGATATGTGGGTAATAGTTATGAGCAAAGTGGTGTCAAAAGGTGTTTGGTTATGCTATATGTGTTAGTGGTTATGAGATATGTGGGTAATGGTTATGAGTGGTTATGAGATATGTGGGTAATAGTTATGAGCAAAGTGGTGTCAAAAGGTGTTTGGTTATGCTATATGTGTTAGTGGTTATGAGATATGTGGGTAATGGTTATGAGTAAAGTGATGCCAAAGGATGTTTGGTTATGGTATATGTGTTAGTGGTTATGAGATATGTGGATAATGGTTATGAGTGGTTATGAGATATGTGGGTAATGGTTATGAGTAAAGTGGTGTCAAAGGGTGTTTGATTATGCTATATGTGTTAGTGGTTATGAGATATGTGGGTAATGGTTATGAGTGGTTATGAGATATGTGGGTAATGGTTATGAGTAAAGTGGTGTCAAAGGGTGTTTGGTTATACTATATGTGTTAGTGGTTATGAGATATGTGGGTAATGGTTATGAGTGGTTATGAGATATGTGGGTAATGGTTATGAGCAAAGTGGTGTCAAAGGGTATTTGGTTATGCTACATGTGTTAGTGGTTATGAGATATGTGGGTAATAGTTATGAGTGGTTATGCGATATGTGAGTAATGGTTATGAGCAAAGTGGTGTCAAAGGGTATTTAGTTATGCTATATGTGTTAGTAGTTATGAGATATGTGGGTGATGGTTATGAGCAAAGTGGTGTCAAATGGTATTTGGTTATGCTATATGTGTTAGTGGTTATGAGATATGTGGGTAATGGTTATGAGCAAAGTGGTGTCAAAGGGTGTGGTTATGCTATATGTATTAATGGTTATGAGTTATGAGATATTGGTTATGTGACTAATGGTTGTGAGATATGTGATGTTGGTTATTAGATATGTGACTAGTAGTTATGAGATATGTGATGTTGGTTATGATCAAAGTGATGTGGTTATGAGCAAAAAGGTGTTAATTATAAAATATGTGATTAGTGGTTATGAAATATGTGATATTGGTCATGACAAAAAGGTGTTGGTTACGAGATATGTAACTAGTGGTTATGAGATATGTGATGTTGGTTATGACTCAAAGGGATTGGTTATGAGATGTGGTTATGATGTATGTGGGTAGTAGTTATGAGATGTGTGATTAGTGGTTATGAGATATGTGATATTAGTTATGACAAAAAGGTGTTGGTTATGAGATATGTGACTAGTGGTTATGAGATATGTGATGTTGGTTATGACTCAAAGGGATTGGTTATGAGATGTGGTTATGAGATATGTGATATTTGTTATGATCAAAGTGGTGTTGGTTATGAGATATGTGATTATGATTATGAAATATGTGATGTTAGTTATGACTAAAATGGTGTTGGTTATGAGATGTGGTTATGAAATATGTGATATTAGTTATGAACAAAATGGTGTTGGTTATGAGATGTAGTTATAGCTAAGTTATGATCAATTTGATTATAGTTATGAAGAAATATGATTTTAGCTCATAACTATAAAAAGTGACCTGTTTAGCAAGTCACTTTTAATGACCTGGTTATGAAGTAATATGGTATAAGTAAATAATTAAATATAACTAAGTTATGAGTTAATATGGTGATAGTTATGACTAATATGGTATAAGTTATGATATAAAATCATATAAGTTCATAACTAAATGTATGGTACACCTAAATGTACCATAGCATCACCCATTATTATTAGGGGTATTTTGATAACTATATTACCCATAGAACTTAATAGAACATAAAAAAAAAAAAAAAAATTAAACTAAGTGAAACATAAGTAGTTGAAAAAAGATATATACATAAATGTCCCCCCCCCCCCAAAAAAAAATAGAACAAATAATTATTTGAGTTAATTACATTTTTCACTCTGGTAGACTTAAAGTGTAGGGATCAAATTGTTCAACTTGAAAATATAAAAACTGAAATGAAATTTAGGTCAAACTATTGAGGGTGTGTACTATAACATTACCCCTTTTTGACTTTATTGTTTTCTTGTTAAATAGAACAAATAATTATTTGAGTTAATTATTCTTTTCAGTCCTGTAGACTTAAAGTATATGGATCAAATTATTTAGATTGAAACTAAAAAAACCTAAAATAAAATTTAGATCAAACTATTGAGGGTATCTGCCATAACATTACCCCTTTTTAACTTTATTATTTTCTTGTTATTGTCTCTACACATCACATGTTAGACGAAATGCTGAAATTGTGGAATGCTCAAGGTGATTCACCAGGTTCTGTGGATCATTTCCTGTTATGGTGGGCAGGGGGGAGTATGAAGAAGATGGAGTTGTGTTGTGGTCAGTTTGGAAACACAGAAATGAGTGTGTTTTCAGAGCATCTAATCCAAACCAAACTGAGTTGTGTGACTTGATTAAGATTATGATAGCTTTGTGGTTGAAACCACTCTTTAAGGATTTTCATTTTACAGTCAATGACTTCATTCTCAACTTGAGGCAGATCAGGATGTGTTCGGGAGGAGTTGTGATGCAATGAGTTGGGGGTGATTTGCTAATGGGGTTGTCCCAGGGATTAGGCTAGTTTATTAGCTCTGCTGTTTGTTTTTTGTTTTGCTTTTCTTGGCTGTAGTGTTGGTTAGTCACCAACTTTGGGGTTGTGCTAGCATAGAATCGGGGTAGGCTTTACAGTGTCAACGTAATTGGAATGACGTAAGTCTGTTGTAATGCTCTTTGCATTCCTCCACTTTGTTGACGTAATTCAAATGGTTGTACATTTGTTCATTAATAAAGTTTTTTTTTGACTGATAAAAAAAAAAAAAAAAAAAACATTTTAGACGAAAGCAAAGTGGTTTTTGAGTTAAGGATTTGAGACGATTTGTTGAGGAAAATAAAAATTCTATTTTATTTACTTTTTATTTTTATTTTTTCCCTATAAATCTCAAATCTTAAATCCAAACACAATTTGAAAAGAAAAAGGAAAAATGTGAGTGAAATGTAAATGAAAAATAGTTACATTTCACTTATATTCTTTTCTTTTCTTTTCTAAATCCTTATTCAAATCTAGGGCTGGACAAACATCCATTCAACTTGCTAAAACCGAATGACCCGAACCAATCCGCTACAGAATGTACGATTTCAATGGTTTGAGGATGAATGTGGATGCATTTTTCCAATCCGCCTAAGTTTGGACGGATGGCAAGCCACCCGATCTGCCAACACTCCTAAGAAAATGATGTTATAGCCACCCGACCCAACCCAATCCAAACACAACCAATAGACATCACATGACAAATATGCTAATGGCATCTACTAAAACCTTGACAATTCAATTAGGTCCATATACATTTTTTGCCACAGAAATGTTATCTACTGAGTCCAAAATGTTTTGAAGTAGTTAGGATTTGGGTGGATTTGGCTGTAGGAGGTTTATCAACATTGATCACTGCTAAAAAGACGGTTCATTGCATGTGAAGGATGGTTCACATGCTCTTTTCTTATTAATTACCAGGTCTCATATTTTTTTTTTAATTTCATTCATGTGTAACTATGAGATGTTTGTTTGTTTGTTCTGATGTTCTTCTGCTATGTTTCTTCCCCTTTCTTCTCTTGTTTTTCTTTGTGGTTGGTTTCTCACCAACTGGCGCTTGGAGCTTCGTTTTAGCTCCAAGCTCCTCTTTATTGATATACTTTTCCATACTTTGTATGTTGTCATCAATAAAGATTTTCTTTGCCGATCAAAAAAAAAAAAAAAACTATGAGATGTTTGTTGTTTTAGAAACAACCCAAAATACTTGTTTTAAACGTTTATTTTTGGATTAATTACACTAAGACCCTTTTATTATTAAAAATAATTATTTTATCTTCTTTATCGATGAACTCATTGACTCCTCTGTTGTGCCTAGGACTCAAGGACTCAGAAAGAAACACCAAACACACACAGAAAAGAGACACACAAAGATTTACGTGGTTCGATAAATCGCCTACGTCCATGGGCAACGAAACTCTCACTAATTGAACAAAGAGATACAAGTTCTTCTCTATACTCAACCTCACTTTACTCACTGATCTCACTCTGTTTTTTAGCTCATATTTGCTCATCTCTCACCCTCTTTATTAATGGAGGCCATTTTTTCCTCTTCCTTTCGGTACTCCTTTTGACAAACTTGCACATGGCAAGTCTTCAACCACTTCAGACTTTGAGCATCCTTCTTTCGGTGCCTACTCCTTGACTTGGAGTATCCGAGCCAACTACCCCAACATCCTCAACTATGAAAATCATATAAATACACCCTTTTGGGAGGTGGCTTAGAGAGGATTTACAAGGGATGAAAGTAATACATTTTTACAGTTGAGTGGGTCAAAATATATATGGTTCATATATGAGGAAAGTAAAGTAATATTAGTTAATAGTTGAGGAGTCTTAGTGTAAATAATATTTTTTGAAAAAAATAATTTATTGCTTATGTTCATAAAAATTATGAATAAAAACTTGTCTGATGTTTATTTTTGTTTTTATAAAACTTTAAATCTCAACGTGTTTTACAATTAAAGAAAGAATAATTTAAATATTAGGGACCAAATTAAAACACTTATCTTCCCTATGCTTGTCTTGCCCGATACACCTGCTACTTTGTTCGTGTTCCTGCAATTTCCTCTCCTTGTAGACGTGTTCAAATCCACCTACTGTTCCATTTTTGTTAAGCAAGATGTTGATATGCTCTACTAGGTCAAACTTCAAAACAAGTTCAGAGCCTCCATATATATATATATATATATATGATCTTCAACTCAACAACTGTTTATATATTCAATGGTTCCAACTCTCATTTCTTCTCTAGAATTCTCTCGATAAGAACTTGTAATATTATTTGTGTTATTAATAATAAAAGAAGAAATAAGCTAATATCATTATAGAATTATTTAGAACTTTTTATAAAATAATGTAACAATGGATATGTAGTACTATAATTTTAATTCAGAAACAAAAAAATAATCCAATTTTTTGGGTGGATAGTTCACAATCAAATGTAGCATTATTTTGGGTGTTGGGAAGAGCTAAATATGTAAGAAATTATTAAAGGTGACAAGCTCATCTTAATTGTAAAAGTAAATTTGTAAATAAATAAATAAAATAAAATAATTAAATAATAAATTTGACAATTTAAAAATTAATAAATATGATAAATTATTCAGATATATAAAGGAGCTTTATTTGAAATTTCTTCCAAGCCTCCAATCATGTATGTTTGGATTGAGAATTAGAGGAGATATTTGGGAAGAGAAGAAAATGCAAAGGGAGGGGAAATCAAGAACTGGCATGTATTAATTTGATTCACAAAATTTCAAAATTGTATCAATTTTACTTTTTAATTTTTATATTTTATCAATTAGCATATCACCCATGTTACACACGGAATAAAATAATATATTATTTAATAAAAATATGATAATTATATTTAATTTTTTATATTTTATAAAATAAAAGTTAAATGAAAGTTAGTCAATCGGGGATTTTCTTAATTGTTTAAAATTAAGAAAATTAAAAAAATTAGTATGAGATATTGATCATAAGGTTTCTCATTAAAAATCTCCTTTTGCTCATATAAAAGCGAACATAAGATTCACTTTATGTAAGTGAAATAATTCACTTTTTCTTTTTTTTCACAATGTGGGATTATAAAATAAAAGTTAAATGGAAACTAGCCAATGGAGATTTTCTTAAGTGTTTAAAAGTTAACAATTGTTTGGGTGAAAAATTTATTTCAAATCAAGCAATTTTAATTAGGTCAATCTTTAATTTATTTCTAATAAAACAAATTTAACCAATATATTTTGATAAAACTGTTAAAATCACAATTAAACTAGCGAATCAGTCAAACCGAAAATAGTTCATCCTATCGGCTAGGTCAAAGGATCAACCAACTTATACAAAAATTAATTAATTAAAAAAATTTATATTTTATTTTAATTTTAAAATTTAAACTGTCTTGAACTGAAACATACACAACACTACAATATTAAATGAGAGCATAAGGTTTATATAGTGAAATAACTCATTTTTTCATCTTTTTCCTGATGTGAGATTGTAAAATAAAAGTTAACAATTGTTTGGACAAGAAATTCATTTCTAATCAAGCAATCTCAATCATTCAATTTTTAATAAGCTCAATCTTAGCTTATTTCAAATCAAACAAATCTAAGGAATATATTTTGATAAAACAGCTAAAACCGTGGTTTAAACCAGTGAATCAGTCAAACCGAAAATGATTCAGCTTAATCAGTTAGGTCAAAAGACTAACCAATTTACAACAAAATTAATTAATTAAAACCTTTAAATTTTATTGGGTGAATTACACTAACGGTCCCTATTGTTTGGGGTTTATGTCATTTTGGTCCCTGACTTTTCAATTATGACACATTTGACCCTGAATTTTGAATATTATTCCAAATAATGACAAATGAATATACTATTGGATTTTTCAAAGGCAAAATTGTCAATTTCGTAAAATATAAATTAATTTGACAAAAATAAATGTTAATAAATTATTTTTGAATTTTTAAAAATTATTTCTACTACTAAAGATAAAATTATGTAAAATTGATAAATCTTTTAGATATTTATTTCTTTTTTGGGTGATGCACCAATAAATCCCGAATCTTTATCTTATGATCCATTTAGTCCTATATTTTATCTTATGATCTAATTAGTCCCAAGCTAATGTTAATGACAAAATAACCAGTGTTACACTATGTTTTGCGCTTTTTAATAACGGTAAATGAGGAAAACCCTACCGTGATATTGACTGAAATGCCCAAAACTCTGTAGATGTTTGTTTTCCCTCCAAACAAACATCAACAAAACATAATAAAAAACATCAAACATTAAAACATCAACAAACATCAAATATCAACAAAACATCATCAAACACATCAACAACATCAAACATTAACAAAACATCATCAAACAACAACAAACATCAACAAAAAAATTGTGAACATCATCAAGATCAGCAAACATCATAAACAAAACATCATCAAACATCATCAAAAAAATTGTAAACATCGTCAACATTAACCAACATTCGATCATCATCATCAAACATTCGAACATTTGAACATCATTATTAAACATTCGAACATCATCTTGCTGCGAACTTTCAAACCCAGAAACCCTAACACCCTCCAAAAAACAACAAAAACAAAGATTTCAACTTTTTCACTTTCTCCAGAATCAATCTCTAATCATCAAAAAGTGCAGATAATAGAGATTACAGAGATCATCAGAATGGCGGAGTAGATCGGCTTGGTGTGGGTCGGGAGAGGCGGCGAAGCCATGGTATTTGTTCGGCGACTTTCCACATGGTTGGACGGTGAAGGAGGAGATTCGCATCTTGTTTAGGGTTCGCTCCATGTAGATGTCGCGGCGGACGATGTTGGAGATGTGATGGATTGCTGCGAAGTAGTCGTCTTTTGATGCACCGCGGCTGCTGCTGATTCTTGTGTTGGTGGGGGTTCCATGGTTGTTGTTGTTGGTGGTGGTGGTGGTAGTGGTTAGGGTTTTGAGTAGAAGGGCGGTGGCGGCGGCGGTGTTTTTTCGAAGAAGAAAGAGAGTTACAGAGGGGAGCATTTGGATCTACCCGGTGAGAGGAATTGGTACGAGTTTGCTCCCCTGTTCACAAAACCCAACCCGAGTGCAACGTTTGTTGGGAAAAGGCGTTTGATGTTTTGATGATGGTGACGATGTTGATGATGTTTGCCATCAAAAGGGTATTGATGTAAAAATAAATGGAATCAAATCAAACTCTCAAAAATCTGGCAATACATTAGGACTGAATGGTATACAAAAAAATTTAAAGGACTAAAAGGTTTAACTTTTTCCAGGATAGGATTTATGGGTAATTTTTCCTTCTTTTTTTTTACCAAATTAATTTTTATTATGTATTTGGATGATAATCATGTAAAATTAATTTTTAAAAATTAATCATGTAATTTTTATTAATTTTTATCAATTTTACATAATTTTATTTTTGGTGAGTAGAAATAATTTTTAAAAATTTTAAAATATTTTTTTGACATTTATTTTTCTCAAATTAGTTTATATTTTATAAATTGAAGATTTTGCCCTTGAAATTAAGCAATGGTATGTTAATTGTCCTTATTTGGAATAAGATTCAAAATTCAAGGTCAAATGTGTCACAATTGAAAAGTCAGGGATTAAAGTAACAAAAATTCCAAACTATAGGGACTATTAGTGTAATTTGCCCATATATATATTATTAAATTATTCTTGTATGGGCCTCTAGTTTTCATCGCTGGCAACATGGTTTGTAGCCACTTTTTTTGGTTAGTAGCAAAAGCCAAAAGTTGGCTTTTTTGTCTTTTTTTTTCATTTGGGAAGTTGGTTTTTAGCCAACGGTGAAATTACAATTTTACCCCTCATGGGTCAAAATGTGTTGCATAGGTGAAGTTGTAAATATTTTAAATAAATGGGGATAGTTTGGTCATTTTATTATGATTTGACATCATAAACAAACATTAATAAAAAAAGTTAAAAAGTCACTTTTTACCAACTTCCCAAATCATTTGTCTAAAAAAGCCAAAAGCTTGGTTAAAAACCAAAAAGCCACTTTTTACCATCTTCCCAAAATAAGCCATAAATTCCTATATATACATATACATCATTCAGTGCATCAACATTGCTATATTTAGCATACAATAACCAAAAAAACAGAGCCCAAAAACAGAGATCGACCATGAATACCAAACAGAGCACTATCAGTGTCCTAATGCTACCATGGTTGGCCCATGGGCACATCTCTCCCTTCTTAGAGCTTGCCAAGAAACTCTCACACCGAAATTTCCACATATATTTGTGTTCTACCCCAATCAATCTCAAATCCATCAAGAATAGAATCACTGAAAGGTACTCTCACTCCATTGAATTAGTAGAAATCCACCTTCCATCCTTGCCTGAGCTTCCTCCTCACTACCACACCACAAATGGCCTCCCAACCCATCTGAACTCCGCCCTCCATACAGCCTTTGAGATGGCAAGCCCAAGCTTCTTCACCATCCTCGACACACTAACTCCAGACCTTGTTATTCATGACTTCACCCCCTCATGGCCACCAACAATTGCCTCCTCGTTTAATATTCCGGCAGTCCAGCTCATGACTTCTAGTCCTAGATTCCATGAAACGCGGTTTCACCATACGATCGAGAATGCAACAAAAAAATCCAAAGACAAACAAGCTGCCCCTGTAAATGATCAACATGAAATGAAACCACCTTGCAAGATTGTGTTGTACAACACTTTTCGAGAGCTTGAAGGAAAATGCATCGATTATCTGTCGGATATAGGTGGGACGAAGGTTCTCCCTGTTGGTCCTCTTGTGAAAGAAAACATCGATGATGAAAACGAGCACTCTAAGATCATACAATGGCTTGATAACAAGGATGAATCCTCCACTCTGTTTGTTTCCTTTGGGAGTAAGTATTTTATGTCTAAGGAAGAGATTGAAGAGATAGCTCATGGGTTAGAGCTTAGCAAGGTTAATTTCATATGGGTTGTTAGGTTTCCTGTAGGAGAGAAAGTTGAGCTTGAAGAAGCACTGCCAAAGGGGTTTATTGAGAGGGTAGGAGAGAGAGGAATGGTTGTGGAGGGTTGGGCACCACAGGCAAGAATTCTGGCCCATTCAAGCACCGGTGGCTTTGTGAGTCACTGTGGATGGAATTCGGTATTGGAAAGCTTAACATTTGGGATACCAATTGTAGCAATGCCAATGCATTTGGACCAGCCATTAAATGCTAGACTGGTGGAGGAGGTTGGTGTGGCTATGGAGGTCATTCGAGACGAGAATGGCAGACGCAACAGAGAAGCAATAGCACAAGTAATAAGGAAAATTGTGGTGGAAAAAAGTGGGGAGGATAAAAGAATTAAAGCTAGAGAACTTAGTGAGAAAATAAGAATGAAAGGAGAGGAAGAGATAGATGAGGTGATTAAAGAGTTGTTTCAACTTTGTAAGGATAGATGATGAGTTTCTTTTTTCTTTTTTTTGCATTATAAAGCTTGTTTCTTTTTTTGTTGCATTTTTGTTCTTGTAACTTGGTTCCTGATTTTCTATTGAGCACATATACTAACAAGCATTGTTTTGGTATGTGTTTGTTTGTTTGTTTTTTTTTTTTTGAAATGCAATCTGAAACCCAGAACAAAACTGAAATGGTTGAAAAGATGGCAACCAATCCCCAAACCATAAACACAACAGAGAAAGGAGAAACCAAAAGAGAACATCCAAACCCCTACTCTTTTGAGAAAACGCTTCGCCCAAAAGAACAGCTAAAACAGAGTAGTGAAAACATCACCAATCTAGGCCCATGGGTCTAAAGCTAATCCCATTTTGATAATTTAATTCGTTGAAATTTTTGACTTTTTTGTATAGATCATTCGAGTAAAAAAATTTAGTCTCATATGATAATTATAACTCTATGATTTTGTTATATTTATTTTCAAAAAAAAAATTAATAAATAAAATAAGTGTGATTTTAAAAATAGTCTTTCTTTTTTCTAACACAAATGTGACAAATTCATGTTAGTAGAATTATTTACGTACAAAAGATGAACATATTAATCATTGAAATAGTATCCACAGAGAGCTCACAAATTGAAATGGTCAACTGGATAGAGTTGTTTTAGATTTTATACATAACAAGGCTTGGTTTATTTTGATGATTTTTTTTTTTTTTTTTTTGTGTTTTTCAACGTTAAATAATAATGAGTTAAAAAAACATAAAATGGTTATGGTTGTAAATTTTGTCAATATATTATACGGGTTCGTTTGGGATGTAAGTTGACTTTTTGGTTTTTTTAGTCTGTGGCTAAAAAGTTTCGTTTGTGATAGGCATTTTGATTTTTTTAACTTTTGTGAGAGAAAAAATAAAATGATCATGGTTTAAATGTGACATTTGGTCTTATTGGCCTTTAAAAAATTATTTTGTCTTTTTATAACTATTTTAGTCAAAAAATCTCATTCTAACTTATGTCAAAGGAAAGTTAAGTCATGCAAGAGCTAAAATAAAAATAGAAACATTCACATCATCAGGTGAGTGCCGGCTAGAGAAAAGGCCATGTTGGACCCAATTCATAGAGTCCCAAGAATTACAAATACATCCAATTATGCCATCTTATGATTGATTGTTTTATTTTATTTTCAAATTTTTGCATAAATGGTTGATGTTGTTGTACATTGTGATGTCGATGACTTTCATGAATAACATATTCTATGAAAAAAAAAATTAGGATTAATTACAACAACGCTCTTTATGAAATTAAAGATGCTATTTTTTATTACAACAACACTCTTTATGAAATTAAAGAACAATTTTTTAAAAAACAATTTTTTATATGATTGATGGAGACATGCATCACTTCCACACACGTCCAAACAAACAAAAAAAAAAAAAACAAATTTTCAAGTATTGTACCAGACCACGGTGAAAGAGAAAAAAAATTTCCAACTTTTTTCAGTACACACAGATCTGCCAGATCCGTACTGACATACATGCAGATTTATATGGGTAAAATGATAATTTTGCTAATTTATATAATATTTTAATATATATTTTTTCATAAAAATTAAAAAGTTATCCCAAACAATCATTCTTTTTTCCTTCACTGTTTTACTCAAAAAGTTAAAAGGTACACTTATTTAGAACACCTTAAATAATCCCTAAACATAGTAAAACATCACTTTCACTTTTATTTATTTATTATTTTATTTTAATTATAAACCGCGTTGATGTGTTTCATTATATATTTTTATAATTGAAAAAAAAAATTAGAACATTATTACGCTGCCATTGCTATTATATTGTATGGTTGAATTGGTTGGAAAATAATGATTTTTTGGTAACTTTAATTCAAAATTAAAGTGGGATCCAATCGTCGATTGAGGTGGGTCTGAGTGAATTTGTATTCTCTTAAATGAGAAAATTGTTATACAAAAAATAATAGGTTACAACCATTGAGTTGTGAATGAAAATTGTCTCATAAAGTGAGCATAAATAAAAGTTGGTCTTAGATTTAGACTTAGTCTTAGTTTGGACTAGGCCTAGACTTGTGCTCGTGCATGTGTTGGGTTTGGTCTTGGACTTAGACTTGGACTTAATCTTAAGCTTGGGCTAAACTATGTTGTGTTGGACTTAATTTATGCATGTGTTTGAGAATTAGGTTTGGATCGGGTTGTTGTAACGCCCCAAAATTTCTCCAACATAATCTAGGTGCATCGGCTAACATTCATTATAGAATAAAAGCAATTCCCAAATCATCATAACTTTGATCATTAAAGTCTGTACAAAATAGTCCCAGATGCGAATTATACATTCAATGACATTACATACATGAATCTATAGCATCTGGAACGTCAAATTCAAAAGTAAATAAAATGCCCCCGAGGGCTTACAAATTCCAAGGCTTAAGCTTGGTTACACAAAAATAGTCTCTTGGACTCAAACAGTTATAGCCCTAGGGTTACAAAATACAATCATAACAAAACAGAGCCTTGTGCTCTATATACATATATCCACGTCCTAAATTGGCGGATTCACCACGTCCTTCCCTGCACCAAAATCCCATAAGGGTGAGCATAAAGCCCTGTAGAAAATTCTTAACAAAGTATATACATTTATGCAAGATTTTTCAATATGAAATGCATATGCCATGTTATGCCAATTAAAAGAGGATTTCATTTACATCTTTTAATAAAAGCCACCATGCACAATGATAGTTTAAAATCTCAACAATTTAGAAATTTACAATTTAATTCAGAGCGGCGGTAAATACAACTCAGATAATCCCTAAGTTGGTGTCTGCAAGTAGGCATAACTAGCACTATCAAAACTCCACTTTACAGATTGCTAACCGGAAGAGAAATGGTACCTCCTCCACGCGTGTTTTCGGTCTTTCACCCCAGGCACTCCAGCCAACTTAATCAATCTCATCTACACCTCTCATCCGGTCTTAACAATGTATTTACCCCAAAACATTTCAATAATTCCCATTTCAAAATATTCTTTTCTCAATGTAAACTTTTCCAAACTCAATTCAAAATGTATAAGAAAAATGTTTGGGGGCCCTAATTCTGTGGCTCAAATGTGGCTCAAATGGCCAAAACGACGTCGTTTTGGCCATTTTGATGTTGTTTTGTACTCAAAACGACGTCGTTTTGGCCATTTGAGCCACATTTGAGCCACAGAATTTGGGCCCTCTACCATTGCTCAATGTATAATTATCAATCGAATGAGTATGTAATGCAATAATTAACAATGCCTGATAACATTTCTTCACTTTTAAGTATCTCAACAATAATACCATAATAAAACAAAGCTTCCATCTCTCCCTTCAATGCTATTACACACAATAGCCACATATGCATTTAATTCCATCAAATGATAGCAATGTTGCCATATTTCGAACTTCTCCTAACAATTTAGTCATTAAAAAAAAAACATAACAATATCTTAGCACAACAATTTCCAACATCACCGCTTCTCATATTTCATGAAATCCATCATTTGTGTATCTATTTATATACACATATACATATATATATATATATATATATCGATGAGATATTTCCAATCAATAAGCATTTTGGCACAAAAGGGGTAAAATAATGACAATGTTGTCTATGAGTTCTCAACAACCTTTCATATCCCAAAACCCTAGTTGTTCCTCACCATAACCATGCACATTCAAATCTCTTGAAATGAGTTTTCTTCAAAAAAGTTTCTTTTTCTCAATCAATGTAGTTCAAAATTTCCAAGAGATCATTTTTAAAAGAAACTAGGTGAAGGAAAAAAAAAATCCCCAAACATCCACATTCTTGAGCCAAAATCAAATGTCAACATTTACAATGAAAATTTTTTGAAAATCACAAAATCTAGCAAAAATATATATATAACTCCAAGAATAATCCCTACCTCAAGTTTGGAGAAGAAAATGGAATGAAACCCCCAAGATCAACGGTGCCAAAATCCAATCTCCACCGCACACAACGTAGCCCTAGCTTAGCTCTCCAATATTTGTGAAGAATGTTGGGTCAAAATCCTAATGGATTGCAAGAGATCAAATGTTTTAGGAGATTTGGTGTAGGAGAGGAAATGATTTTTAGAGAGAGGGAGAGATGTGTAAAAAGTGATACACATAGCCCAAAAAGAAAGAAAAATAGAGTTTTTGACTTAGCCCATTCCGCACGTGCGACACTTGCCCCCGTACGTACGGAGCATGCTTCTCGCACGTGCAGCATTAATCCCCACATGTGCGGCACTCTCCCGCACCTCCCCTCCGCACATGCCTTTTAAGCAGAGTGCAACGCAGAAACTCCCCTGTTTCCCGCACGTGCGGCCTAAGGCCCCGTATGTGCGGTTCAGCCCTCCAACCTAGAAAATCTCCAACTCAACCCCCGGGCACTAAGGATTCCAACTCGCACCTTCTGCAACACGTGAAACTTGGCATAGCAATAAATAAGAATTCAAATTTTTTATAAGGAGTTTGAAAACAACAATCCAGCAGTCAAACCAAAACAACAATCTGACGCTATAACAATTGTTAAACCGAGGTTAAACAAAGAGGAACAAATGAATAACATGACCGGTCATCATAGTTGTTGCCCAACATTAGTATCCATTTTGTGACCCAACTAGTTGGTTTATTCAAACATCATTATATACATATTTATTTGTATATATTAAGCACATGGAAGATTTAGACCTTTGTAAGTCTCATCTTTTGATGATGGAGTTGATGACCATATTAGTGGCCATATGTTTTCAACCTTTGTAACTCTAGCCCTAATGGCTAGAGTTGATGGCCTTGGTTAATAGCATTTGATGGCCCTATTGATGCATAACCTTCATGGCTAGAGATTCCCTTACTTGTTTAAATAGAGGTGTTTCCCCTCCAACTGGGTAGGATAATTTTGGAGAGATTTTTGATGGAAAATGGAGATGGTGTTTTGATATAGAGTTGGAGATGGTTTTTACACCAAAGAAAAATTTCCTATGTTCTTTTGCTAGTCCCTTCTTTGGTTCTTGTTAGACAGAGTGAAACCATTATCAAGTTCACCAAATCTATTCAAAAGGTGCTTCTGCATTAGCTGGTTTCTATCGTCGTATCCTGAAAGACAGACGGCGGCTTACCTTCAGCATTCATCAAGAGGCAGTGAATTTGTTTTAAGGAAACTGTGGTATTACACAGGTTTCGGTTTGCTTCATTTTTCTAGTTTTATTTTATTACGAATTTTTATAAATTCCAGTATGTTCTTATTCTGAAATTCAAAGTGGTTGTTTAATATGAATCTATTTATTTTGTTTGATTTACACAATTTATACAACAATCTTAAAACACTTAAATATACTTTCCCATGAATCATGAATTAGGAGTTATAGGTTCATATCACTTGGAAAATATTATATGTTGCTGGTTATTTGATGTAGGTCATAATTTTTTTTTTTTATTGTTTAGAAGGGGTTTGCCCACTATTCTGTGTTATACTCACCAACATGATTAATTGCTTACTGCTTGTGATTCCGGAAAATAAGAATCCAATTTTTTTTTTTTTTTTTCCTTCCAAGATGTTCACTGTAAATTGCTATGGTTACAAATTCAATTTGGTTGATCTATTAGAGGCTACTGTTGGAGTATTTTAAAATAGTTGATAATTTTATAGTAGGCAATTGTTGGTCTTATATATTAATATATAGGCATGATGATATTTGCTTTCCCAGCCAATTGTAGCCCACTATGTACATGATATTTGTTTAGACATTCAATTTAATTTACTACTATTTCATATGTCAATTAATATATGAAACGGTATTAGAATACGTTTAGATCTCTAAGTAAAATTTGCATATTGATTGTTTTAGTATAATTTTATGTTATGAGGATGATTTATAATTTCTTACCATGCTTTGCATGTCTTATTATGTTATAATTTTATAATATAATGTGTATGATCATGAGTGTTTAAGTTTTAGTTAAAATGCACGTGCTAATTAGTTGCTACTTTTCTAATACATGTTCATGATTTTCTAGATCCTAGTTTAATTCACACGTTTATTATTTTCTAAAATTTTAAGGTAATTTACATGTTCTTTATTTTCTACATTTTGGTGTAGGTTACATGCTTATTTTTCTAGGATTATTTGCATGATTTTAATTGCAAGAGTTATTTGTATGTTTATTGTTAAATAAATATTTGTATGTTTATTGTTAAATAAATTCATATGTAACTCTTGCCTATTAAACTTTAATTTAAGGTTTAGTAACTTGTCTAATTTATTTGCATGTTGATTATGTAATAATTGATATATAACTCATGGTAATAAGTTTTAATTTAATTTAATTGTGGAGTTATAAATTTTAATTTTGTAACTTGTCTATATTTATCTACTTGTTTATTTTGTAAATTAAATTGTTGTGTAATAATTTCCTATAACTCTTGCCATTTAAATTTTAATTTAATTTTTAGAGTTATAAGGTTTGTAATTTATTTGGGAGTTATAAGCTATTAAATGAATTTATTATTTTTACAGTTTCTTTAGATTATTTGTTGTATATTTTGTTGTGGTTTTCTGCTAACCTTTTTTCAGGAATACCTATGCGAAAGGGAATGGAAACAAAAATACAAATTCAAATGAATAGTCTTTGGGATGTACAAACAAAAAGTATGAACAACTAACCTTTGTGATGAACAGGAATAACTAAGCGTGGAAAGGAATTTTATGGATTAGGAGTGAAGCAATTTTTTGCTTGGGTTTAGTTGGTTTTTACCAATTGTGTAAAAGCAAGTTTATTTGCTTATATTGTTAGAAGCATTTTATTTGCTTAATCATTATTGTAGCAAATTTATTTAATTATTTATTTTTTACATTGCTTGTAATTTGGTTAGCAATTTTTAAATTGCTTGTAAGTTTGGAACTTGGCTTGATTTTCTGTAATAGAAACCAAAGTGTTTAGCTTTGGCTAAAAAGTATTTCTTATTTGTTTAGAAATGATAACTAAGACGGATTTGGTTTCAAACTTTTGGGGTTTGAGGAAGTCTTTGGGTTTAATCATTTTATTCTCAAAGTGTTGGAAAATCAAGTTTGGAGAAAGTCTTTGATTATAATCTGATTATTTCCAAAGTGTTGTGGTTTTGAGAAAATAAATCAAATTTTAGCATTAGCTAAAATATTTCTGATTTTATTTAGAAATAATGGGTTTAGTTCCCGGAGTACCGGTTAACTTTTATGAATAATGTAATTCTGATAACAATTTTTAATTGCTCATTGTAAACGTGGTTTGTTTTAACCTAATTTATCCCCTGAAAAACTTAATTCTAAATTTGTTTCTCATGGATTAGGAGTCAACATGCTTTTGAAAGTTTTGTCTAAGGTTAACTGAGTCTTAAGTGGGACCGGTGTGACCCCTCTAATCTTCCTGGAAACTTTCCTAACCATGTTCGATTCTAGGGTAAGTGGTGAGATCAATTTTGAATTAAATTTCAGACTTTGAGGTTTTCTAGTATTAAGTTTAATTTCTGGAAACACAAACAGTGAAATTTTGTTGTGATTTTTCAGAAATGACTTCAAAAGGTGACAACAGAAATGTTGTTCCACCTGAAAACGTTAAAACCTTGTGAGGTTCTTAGAGGAAGATCTAGAGAGATCAAATGTGATTAAAGGAAATCATAAGATTGCATCTCTGAATTTATCATAGGCAATTAGTATGTTATCTTTGTGTCAATTATAGCCTGTATGATTGCTATGTGACTTTGCTTGAAAGTAAAGATGAGACAATCCGTTAGGGTGAGTGAATGTATTTTTTGAATTTTTATAATTGTAAATGTATTCTTAAATTTGTGGTTCCTAGTGAGTACAAGATCACTGATCACAGAGATAGAAAATTGGTGGGTCTTAGGAGGTGTTAGACCACTGGCTACACAGTTATGAGATTGTGGTTCCTAGTGGTAAATAGATTACTGGTCATATGTTAAGACATGATGGTTCCTAGCAGTAAAAGAGTCTACTGATCATATGTCAAGATGATGATTCCTAATAATGAAATGGTCTACTAATCCTATGTCAAAGACTTTGTGATTCCTAGTAGTGGAGTGACTACTGACCACAAGTCAAAACACTGTGATTCATAGTAGTGGAAAGTCTACTGACCACATGATGAGAAATGAGTGATTCCTAGTGATAAGACTAATGGCCATGTTATGAAGTTCTGAATAGTAGACTATTGATTACTAAGTTTGTGATTCCAAATAGTAAGGCTATTTGTTATGACCCAATCCCAGGGGCTTAGGGTTGGAATCGCAATTTACTAAATAATTTCTAACCGTAACAAATTAAGTGACGCAAGCGGAGGCAAAATGGAAGGAAGAAAATAAATAAACATAAAATTAACTTCATTTGACTATTTTGATAAAATAAAGTACATCTATAGGGCTTTTATTTATTTATTTTTATTCAGCGACCGACCCTCAATAAAAAACAAAAGGAAGAAAATGAAAGGAAAACAAAATAACAGATTAACATCAAATTCTTGTACGGGTTCCACTACATGAGGTTATGGGTCTTCCCTGTATCTTGTCACCTAAAAGGGTAATAGCTATAAACACACAGCAGAGTGAGAAATATTATGCCAAGAGTATAAGAAACACAAAATAACCATAGATAGTTAGTTAAGCTAAAACATTTACATAACTTAATTTCAATAAACAAATTATTTAAAGTGGCAGAAACTGAAATACAGAAATTATGTAAATAAATAACCATAACCACGGTACAGAACAGAGGTCAATGGATCCATGACAAACAGAGGACCACAAGGTGGCCAAACAGAGGCCAATGGTTATTTAAGTCTCCCAAGGCGTGGGACTTCCGTGGTGGTACTTACAAAACATAATTGTTTATTAAACCATTGCCAAATAATTTCTAAAAGTTAAACAAACATATCTATAGGTTTCAATTTAAGCAAGTAGAGTTCAGAAAATAATTAACGTAATCAAAATATTAATATAATTTATAAAACATAGATTGCGTAAAATAATTTATGGTAACCCAAAACATACATAAAATATATTATGGTGACTCAAGGTATAATATAACTCACCTTAAAATTAATACCTCACTCTTTCTTTCTACTATCAAAACGCTTCTTGCCTTCCAGTATTTTCATTTCCTTTCTTTGCTTGTTTTCCTTCATCGGTTCACAACACCCCTCATCCTTTTATACTACTTGTTGAGCACGGTTTGGGTGACACATAACCCAACCACGTAGCCTTTCTATTAGTTGCCATCATGAAGCTATATAGATTTGAATCTTAAATGGATAAGTTTAGATCGTTGCCATATAGATAAGTTTAGATTATACTTAGGCCAACACTACTAAGGGAATTGCTAAGCCTTAATTTTCCTTTCATTATTATTATTATTATTATTATTATTTTTGGAGTATCTTTAACAATTATCTGCTTTATTCTACATTGCTCCTAATGTAAATGAAATTATACTTTATCGCTTATCATCATAAATTAATTATTTAATTTGACCATTATTATCACTGTTATTGTTATTATTATCATCATTGGTTGTGATATTACTTAAATATCTAGGATGTCACACTATTTGACTTCAGAGTGACATGTTGGACCAAACTTGTTCTAGTGCCTTGAAATCAAATTCGGTTAATGACGGTGTAGGAATATGTTTTTTGTGATATGATTATGAGAGTCTCATAATCATTGTGACACAAGGAATTGTTTAAAGACCTTGTATGAATTTTTAGAAAATGCCAAAAGCCTTGGCATAAATTTTACAAATGTGGGGTTGTCATGCAAAAGGTGGTAATAACTAAACCCAGGAGGGTTAAGATAAGCCTAAAAACCCGTCGACTTTGTATTCAACGATTATTGTAACGCCCTCAAAAAAATACATAAAACCCATCACTAGAGACATGCATTGATATAAAAGAAACCAACCATTTCCATTCATCAGAGTAATTCTTACAACAACATTACATGTTAACAACAAAAGCAAATGCCCTATGGGCTTACAGCTTTCCAAGTCAACACCTGGTTACACAAAAGAAGAGTACTAACTCTATACAAAATAAGCCCTTGGCTTGATATACATGTAATACAAACAAAATAACAAAAAGAGTCTTCAACTCTCATCATCATCCAAGCTACGTCCTTGGAGGTGGCATACTACATGTACCTGAAAATAATGTCCCATATAGGGTGAGCCAACGCCCAGTAGAAATATGCTAAACACAGTATGAGCAATGACTAAGACATTAGCAATTGATAAATGTTCAATTTCTATAAATCAATTCATAATCCATTTCCATTTCATGACCACTATGTTCATGTTTCACTTCAGTTTCCATTTCTCATCAATTTCACAATTTACATCAACGGCTCAGAACCTGGCCAACCACTTATATGAGACAGTGACTCATATTAAACATTTCCCATTTTACAATAGATAAACATACTAGTTGTATCAACATTTTAACAGATAAGCATACAAGCTGTATCCACATTTCAACAGATATGCATATTAGCTATATTAACACTTCCAAAGATAAGCATATGAGCTGTATCAACACTTCCATAGATAAGCATATAAGCTGTATCAACACATTAACTGACAAGCATATAAGCTATATCAGTAGAGTCCATCCCCTATCTCCTCCCAAACAACATCTGGTTTAGAGGTCCATCCCCTATCTTCCCCTAAACCGTGGAGTACATCCCCTATCTCCTCCCACAAACACACAACGTATATACACAAAGGTCATATACACAATCAATTAATACATAACGTTAATGTATTCTATCAACCGTCATACTCTATGACATATCCAATTGATTAGTTTTAGTTTGCCTAATCATCATGCATTGTCTACAACAATCAAAACTACCATCCACCGGTAGCCCAAGCAATTATTTCTAAACAGATAATAAAAGCTCCAACAGATAAAATATCAATGTTTTCAAAAGTGAGCGATTAATAAATCTAACTCCACTGTTCTACTATATAATCAACCAATTTCATTATTTCCAATTCAATTCCATATAATCACAATTTTCCCAAAATTAGGGTTTTCTACCCCATTTCCCAATATTGACCCAATGGTCTATATATCAACAACTAACAACGATATCATTATTTTGAACCCACAATACACATTTTAGAATCAAAATAACAAAATCCTCTTTTAACATTTTGAAACCCTAAGTCCCAAAATTACCTGACTTCAACACTTTATCAAAACAACCAAAAATCTATGTCAAAGACCATAAGAGTGAGTAGGAATCCTTACCTCAAAAGATGACACCCAAAGAAGAAGATGACGAAAACGAAGTTGCTCCAAATCACAAGTTTCTCGGATCAAAATGTAGCCCTCGACGATCAACCCAACTTTTACAAAGGCCAAAGGGGAGGGAAGCACTCTAACTAGATCAAACCCTAGAGAGAAGGGAGTTTCTAGATAGAGAAGATCTCAAACGGCGGTTTGGAAAAGTAAAAGAGAGAGAGGAAGTGTAGAAAATGATTCAAAAATGCCCAGCTGCCCACTGTTATACGACATTCTCGCTCGAGCGGAAAACACAACGCTCGAGCGTCAAGAACAAAAAACTAGATCCGCTCGAGCACAAGAAATTCCGCTCGAGCGCCAAGACACAAGAATAAAGTACATCCGCTCGAGCGCGAAAACCAGTCCGCTCGAGCGCGAAAACCCGTCCGCTCGAGCGTAGAATTCCTCCTCCCAGAACCTACACCAAAAATGTACTACTCGCTCGAGCTCTAGAGTACCCGCTCGAGCGCGACCGCTCGAGCGTAAAGAAAGCCGCTCGAGCGTGGAAAACATGCTTGCAGAAGTTTCGCAGAGCACCAAAATACTAGGAGTGCGCAATCTCCGCTCGAGCGCAAGAATACCCGCTCGAGCGGACCTCTTAAAAACTGGGCAACAAGGAATTGAAACTAAAGTCTAACCAACCTGTAACAACTCTGCCCAATACATCCTAAAACTCAATCAAGCGGAATTAAAGGATGACAACAAGGTATACAACCACCAACATCACGGAACCAAGGTCCGGAAAACAACAGATACAGAAAGGGAAAACTGGGATCGCTATAACCTTCCCCCCTTAAAGAATTTCGTCCCCGAAATTAAATACAAGTTTATTAAAAACAAGTTTTCTCCATTCCCAACAATATTACAACATAATGTTAAACAATCTAACCCGTTACCGGTCAATCCCATCTCTTTTCAAGAGGCATATCACATTATACATAACAACCTGCATTATCAACATGCATTCTTTTGAAATTTACCAATTTCAACTCATTTTCCACAATTCCATAATACATGCAACATTAACATCATGCTTGCATTTCCACAATACATTGAACATATGCAATGTTATAACAAATTTCCACTAACCAAAACATTCACAATATTTTACAACTTAAGACATATAATGCTCTTAAAATTCAACGATATTACAAAATTACCAATGCATGGTTACACATCAACAAACAAGTCCGGATATTTCTCGCGGACTTCTAACTCACGTTCCCAAGTGGCTTCCTCCACTCCATGATGTTTCCACAAAACCTTTACCAAGGGAATGGTCTTGCCTCACAAGACTTGATCCCGCCTATCCAAGACCCGAACCGGTCTCTCTTCATACGAGGCATCCTCATCTACCTCTAAGTCGGTCCAATCTAACACATGGGACGGATCTGGCTCATACTTCCGAAGCATACTCACATGAAACACGTCATGTACCCCGGACAACTGCGGTGGCAAAGCTAAACGATAAGCAACCTCCCTAATCCTCTCAAGGATCTCAAAGGGACCGATAAACCGAGGGAATAACTTCCCACTCTTCCCGAACCTCATCAAACCTCGCCTAGGTGATATTTTCAAGAAGACATGATCACTTACCTCAAACGCCAAAGGCCTCCTTCTACTGTCGGCATAACTCTTTTGGCGACTCTGGGCTGTAACAAGCCTCCTACGGATAAGCTCAACTTTCTCCGTCGTCTCCCTAACCAACTCCAGACCCAATAAAGGTGCATCACCCACCTCGGCCCAACACATTGGAGACCTACACGGCCGGCCATACAAGGCCTCAAACGGTGCCATACCGATGCTAGATTGAAAACTGTTGTTGTAGGCAAACTCCACTAAGGGCAAGTGCCTCTCCCACGTCCCACTAAAGTCAAGGACACAACCTCGAAGCATATCCTCAAGGATTTGAATAGTACGCTCAGACTACCCGTCAGTCTGAGGATGATAAGCCGTACTAAAGGTCAACTTAGTGCCCAAGGCACTCTGCAAACTCTGCCACAACCTAGCAGTAAAACAAAGATCTCTATCTAAGACGATCGTCACTGGGACCCCGTGCAATCTCACTATGTCCCGAATATACAAGTCCGCGAGATGATCTACCGAATCTCTCGCGTGCATAGGAATGAAGTGCGCCGACTTAGTCAACCGGTCTACAACCACCCAAATAGCATCACTACCCCGCTGAGTCCTCGGAAGACCTACAACGAAGTCCATAGTGACATGCTCCCACTTCCACTCGGCAATAGGCAAGGGTTGCAACAAACCCGCTGGCCTCTAATGCTCGACCTTCACTTGTTGACAAGGCACCTTGATACAAAAACAACCACATCTCTCTTCATACCCCGCCACCAAAACTGGCGACCCAAATCCCGATACATCTTAGTGCCTCCCGGATGCACCGCAAGGCGTGAATGATGGAACTCTCGGAGTACTTCCTCTCGGCAAGACTCCGGCACAAACAAACGGTCTCGATATCTCACACTCTGGTCGGGATACACCGTCAAACCCTTCTCAACCTTCCCACTGGAAATCTTCTCTCAGAGGTATTCTACCTCAATGTCACCTCTCTGTGCCTCTAACACTCGAGTCACGAGTGTAGGCTGCACAACAACAGAAAACAAGGCCGCAGCCTCAACAGATTCGCCCAAAAGCAAATCAAACTCGCCAAGTGCACCCAACATCTCCGATTCCCAGATGGCTATACAAGCTACATCACTAATGGGTTTCCTACTAAGGGCATCGGCCACAATATTGGCCTTTCCCGGCTGATAGTACAACTCAAAAGCATAGTCCTCAATGAACTCCATCCATCTCCTCTGCCTCAAATTGAAGTCTCTCTGTGTAAACAGATACTTCAAACTCTTGTGGTCTGAGAACACCTCGAACCTCTCACCATATAGGTAGTCCCTTCAAATCTTTAAGGCGAAGATCACTGCTGCTAACTCTAGGTCGTGTGTAGGGTAATTCTTCTCGTGTATTTTAAACTGACGTGAGCCATAAGCTACCACTTTTCCCTCTTGCATCAACACACAACCCAAACCCTCTCGTGAGGCATCACAATAAACTACATAACCCAACCCTCTCTCCCGAATAATCAAAACCGGAGCGGTGGTCAATCTAACTTTCAACTCCTGGAACGACTTTTTGTAAGTCTTACTTCACACAAACTTGACCCCTTTCCGCGTCAATCTCGTCAACGGCGAAGCTAGCTTGGAGAAATCTTTCATAAACCGGCGGTAATACCCAGCTAATCCCAAAAAACTGCGGATCTCAAACACACTCTTAGGCTGTGCCCAATCTTGCACTGCCTCTACCTTGGATGTATCTACAGACACCCCTTCCCCAGATACCACATGGCCTAAGAATTTGACCTCTCCTAGCCAGAACTCACACCTCCCAAACTTGGCATACAGCCTATGGGCTCTAAGCAATTCAAGCACCACTCTCAAGTGTTCCTCATTTTCCTCCTCAGAAAGCGAATAGATAAGAATGTCGTCCACGAAAACGACCACAAATCGATCTAAGAACTCCCGGAAGATCCAGTTCATCAAGTCCATAAAGACTGCTGGTGCATTGGTAAGTCCAAAAGGCATTACCAGAAACTCATAATGGCCATACCGCGTACGGAATGCCGTCTTAGGAATATCCTCCTCCCTGACCCTCAACTGGTGGCAACCCGATCTCAAGTCTATCTTAGAGAAACAACGGGAACCCTTCAGCTGGTCCAACAAATCATCTATACGGGGCATAGGATACTTATTCTTAACCGTAGCCCGATTCAACTTTCGGTAGTCAATACACAATCTCAAGGCACCATCTTTCTTTTTAACAAAGAGGGTCGGTGCTCCCCACGGCGAAACACTAGGGCGAACAAAACCCTTATCTAGTAATTCCTGGAGCTAAACCTTCAACTCACTCAATTCGGCTGGGGCAAAACGATAAGGTGCCATAGAAATCGGCACCGTGCCGGACACTAAATCAATAGAGAACTCTATCTCTCGGTGAGGTAGCAAACTAACGAGATCCTCGGGAAAAACATCCGAATACTCACAAACCACCCTCGGCAATAAAATCTGGGTCTCATCACACTCACCACTCATAAGGCTAGCAAGTAGTCGACTAAGCTTATTCCGCCCTCGCGGATCATACATCGATGGCAACACACTACCAACCCGATCCCCAAGAAATGGAAACACTCCCCGCTCAAGGTACATATTATGACCCTCTGGCAACGATAACAGCCCGGTATGATGATAGCCAGTCTATACCCAAAATAACATCGAAGCCCTTCATGGGCATGACAACAAAAGGAAAACGAAGCCTATGGTCAGCGACCTCTATATCACAACCTCTACATTCGTGTTTCAAAATCAATTTACCCCCAACAGGTGATACAACACAAATAGGAGATGCTAACTGTGCTAACTCCAACTCCAACACAGATGCGAATGCAGCAGATACAAAAGAATGAGATGCACCCGTATCAATCAATACACTAGCAACCGAGTTGCAAAACAGAAAGGTACCTCTCACAACTAATGGAGCCGGTACTAGATCCTGCGCGGTAACGGCATACACGCGCCCAGTAGTCCCCTGATCCACCTGCTCACCTCTAGGAGCAAAAGACTGCTACACAGACTGGGATGACGAAGCTTCCGGATTGGCCCTCGAGGCCTGCACAGACTGAGTTGGCTGATAACTCTGCGTCTTCCTAGAACTAGACACTCCTGAAGTGGCACTCAACTGTGGGCAATATCTCTTCAGGTGCCCAGGCTGACCACACTGATAGCAAGACAAAGGCTGGCCCCTGCCCTGACTCTGGCCCTGAGGTCTAGCTGAAGAAGAAGCAGCTCGCTGACCCCCTCCCTTCTGCGGGCAAACCGAAGACTTGTGACCCAGCTGGCCACACGAAAAACAAGTCAGGCCTCCCTGACTACCTCTCCCAGAGCCCGCACTTGGTATTGGAAAGGTCGATCTAGTCAAACCTCCCTGAGACTACTGAGGGTTAGAACCCCTCTGTCTCCTGCTGTCACCCTGACCATCTTGGCTCCTCTTGGAGCCTCTCTGCCTTTCATCCTCCTCCTGTATCATAATCTCCATATGAGCTGCAGCGTCAACCAAACGTCTGTACTCTCGAATAAAGGACCCTCCAACTCTCAGCTTGAGTCCACGCCTCAACTTCCGCTCAAACTCAAAGCAACGGCGTTCCTCGGACGCCACAAGTTCAGGTGCAAACCTAGACAGACTAGTAAAAGTAGCCTCAAACTCGGCCACTGACAAGCCCTGCTGTTTAAGCTGGGAAAACTGCTCCCTCAGCTTCTCCCTAGCAGCTGAAGATAAAAACTTTTCCTGGAAAGCATTCACAAACGCCTCCCATGCACCACCAACACTGCCCTTCTCATACTTCCACCATTGACCCGCATCTCCCTTCAGTTGGAATGATGCCAAGGTCACCTTTAAAGCCCCGTCCTCGATGCCAAGCATCTCGAACGTCTTCTCCATCTGTTCTAACCACTCATCAGCCTTAAGTGGCTCCTTCGGATCCCCAACAAACTCGTCCAGGTTAGACCGGAAGAATTCCCTCTTCAAGAAAGAAGGCCCTGCCTCCGTTGCGTGGGCCTGATCCTGATTTCCTGCTCTGAGAATACCCAAAGCTCCTGCTATCTCTCGGGCCAAGGCACTCATAGCCTGCTGACCCGCTGGCTCGGCCACATTGGCCTGACCGACTCCCTCTTGCTGTGCCAGAATATCATCTGATAAAGGCATCTCCTGCCTACCACGCCTGCCACGCCTACAACGTCCTCGTCCTGACATCCTAATAAAGGTAACCAAGACCATTAGCACATTCACAAATGTACCGAAGCTATAACACTCACGTCTTAATACGTGGACAACAGTAATTCACTCCACGTAAGCACATAATCACATAAGCAATTACGAATTTCATTCCCGAATAATGATAGTCCCGAGGCGTTAATAGAGTTCCGGTTAGAAACAGCATTGATCAAGTGCTTTTCCAACAAGACTCCCAGAAACCCAAGGATCCAATCAACATCCTAGAAACTACATTCCATACCCACATAGTCACATAAACATGTTATCATATAAGCACATAACACTACATCTAAGTCTCTATCAAGTGAGACAAACCCATTGTGATCCTAATCACTTCCCACGTACGCAAAGTATTCGAACCCGATAGGTTTGATACCAAGTTGTAACACCCTCAAAAAAATACATAAAACCCATCACTAGAGACATGCATTGATATAAAAGAAACCAACCATTTCCATTCATCAGAGTAATTCTTACAACAACATTACATGTTAACAACAAAAGCAAATGCCCTATGGGCTTACAGCTTTCCAAGTCAACACCTGGTTACACAAAAGAAGAGTACTAACTCTATACAAAATAAGCCCTTGGCTTGATATACATGTAATACAAACAAAATAACAAAAAGAGTCTTCAACTCTCATCATCATCCAAGCTACGTCCTTGGAGATGGCATACTACATGTACCTGAAAATAATGTCGCATATAGGGTGAGCCAACGCCCAGTAGAAATATGCTAAACACAGTATGAGCAATGACTAAGACATTAGCAATTGATAAATGTTCAATTTCTATAAATCAATTCATAATCCATTTCCATTTCATGACCACTATGTTCATGTTTCACTTCAGTTTCCATTTCTCATCAATTTCACAATTTACATCAACGGCTCAGAACCTGGCCAACCACTTATATGAGATAGTGACTCATATTAAACGTTTCCCATTTTACAATAGATAAACATACTAGTTGTATCAACATTTCAACAGATAAGCATACAAGCTGCATCCACATTTCAACAGATATGCATATTAGCTATATTAACACTTCCAAAGATAAATATATGAGCTGCATCAACACTTCCATAGATAAGCATATAAGCTGTATCAACACATTAACTGACATGCATATGAGCTGTATCGGTGGAGTCCATCCCCTATCTCCTCCCAAACAACATCCGGTTTAGAGGTCCATCCCCTATCTTCTCCTAAACTATGGAGTACATCCCCTATCTCCTCCCCCCCACACACAACGTATATACACAAAGGTCATATACACAATCAATCAATACGTAACGTTAATGTATTCTATCAACCGTCATACTCTATGACATATCCAATTGATTAGCTTTAGTTTGCCTAATCATCATACATTGTCTACAACAATCAAAACTACCCTCCACCGGTAGCCCAAGCAATTATTTCTAAACAGATAATAAAAGCTCCAACAAATAAAATATCAATGTTTTCAAAAGTAAGCGATTAATAAATCTGACTCCACTGTTCTACTATATAATCAACCAATTTCATTATTTCCAACTCAATTCCATATAATCACAATTTTCCCAAAATTAGGATTTTCTACCCCATTTCCCAATATTGACCCAATGGTCTATATATCAACAACCCACAACGATATCATTATTTTGAACCCACAATACACATTTTAGAATCAAAATAACAAAATCCTCTTTTAACATTTTGAAACCCTAAGTCCCAAAATTACCCGACTTCAACACTTTAGCAAAACAACCAAAAATCTATGTCAAAAACCATAAGAGTGAGTATGAATCCTTACCTCAAAAGATGACACCAAAAGAAGAAGATGACGAAAATGAAGTTACTCCAAATCACAAGTTTCTCAGATCAAAATGTAGCCCTCGACGATCAACCCAACTTTTACAAAGGCCAAAGGGGAGGGAAGCACTCTAACTAGATCAAACCCTAGAGAGAAGGGAGTTTCTAGAGAGAGAAGCTCTCAAATGGCGGTTTGGAAAAGTAAGAGAGAGAGAGGAAGTGTAGAAAATGATTCAAAAATGCCCAGCTGCCCTCTGTTATACGACATTCCCGCTCGAGCGGAAAACACAACGCTCGAGCGTCAAGAACAAAAAACTAGATCCACTCGAGCACAAGAAATTCCGCTCGAGCGCCAAGACACAAGAATAAAGTACATCTGCTCGAGCGCGAAAACCAGTCTGCTCGAGCATAGATTTCCCCCTCCCAGAACCTACACCAAAAATGTACTACCCGCTCGGGCTCCAGAGTACCCGCTCAAGCGCGACCGCTCGAGCGTAAAGAAAGCAGCTCGAGCGTGGAAAACATGCTTGTAAAAGTTTTGCAGAGCACCAAAATACTGGGAGTGCGCAATCTCCGCTGGAGCACAAGAATACCCGCTCGAGCGAACCTCTTAAAAACTGGGCAACAAGGAATTGAAACTAAAGTCTAACCAACCTGTAACAACTCTGCCCAATACATCCTAAAACTCAATCAAGCGGAATTAAAGGATGACAACAAGGTATACAACCACCAACATCACGAAACCAAGGTCTGAAAAACAACAGATACAGAAAGGAAAAATCGGGATCGCTATAATTTTGCACAATATAGCAGTGCATATTGATTTCCTGTGTATAAGTCTGCTATTCCAGATATACACAAGAATACTATCATGGAATCTAGAAATGCATTTGAAACTGTATTTCCTTGTTGTATCCAAGAAGGGGTTCTGAGTTCCATGAAAGAGGTTGAATGTGACAATCATCACATAGATGATCAAGTAGATGATCAAGATGAGGAAGTAGATGAGCCAAGGAGTAAAAGGGCTAGCACCGCAAAGTCCTTTGGTCCAGACCTCTTGACTTATATGTTAGAGGGAGAACCTCAAACTTTTCATGAAGCTATGATTTCATCTGAAAGTCTTTATGGAAAGATGCAATTAAGAGTGAAATTGACTCCATCTTACAGAACCATACTTGGGAGTTGGTTGATCTAACCCCAGGTAGTAAGGCCTTGGGGAGTAAGTGGATCTTTAGAACAAAGATGAAAGCGGATGGGTCAATTGATAAGTATAAAGCTAGGCTAATTATCAAAGGATATAGATAGCGAGAAGGCCTGGATTACGTTGATACTTATTCACCTGTGACAGGGATTACATCTATTCGCATGGTGACTACGATAGCCGCTTTATGTGGTCTAGAGATCCATCAAATGGATGTAAAAACAACTTTCTTAAATGGAGATTTAGATTAAAAAATTTACATGGAGCAACCCAAGGGGTTTTCAGCTCCAAGAAAAAATAAGAAAGTCTGTAAACTTGTCAAGTTATTATATAGTTTGAAGCAAGCTCTTAAGCAATGGCATGAGAAGCTTGACAAACGCTATATTGTCAAATGGATTTAGAACCAATAAGTGTGACAAGTGCGTATATATTAAAGATATTGACAAAGGTTATGTCATTTTGTGTCTATACGTATATTACATACTCATTGTTGGTAGTAATGATGAAATGATTAGAACTACCAAGAGATTGTTAAACTCCAAGTTTGACATGAAAGATATGGGTCTTGCAGATGTTATTCTGGGTATTAAGATTACCAGAATATCTAGGGGTATTATACTTTCTCAGTCTCACTATGTTGAGAAGATACTTGAGAAATTTGGTAAATTAGATACAAGTATGTCTAGGACACCAATAGACTTGAGCCTACATTTTGACCAAGAATAATAGTGAGAGTGTCTCTCAGCTAGAATATTCTTGGGTCATTGGAAGTTTGATGTATCTGATGAGTTATATAAGGCCAGATATAATCTACTTTGTTAGCAGGCTTAGTAGATACACGGGTAATCCGAATGCTACTCATTGGAGGGACATTATGCGGGTGTTAGGTTATCTATGCTACACCTGAGATTATGAGGTGCATTGTACCACATACCCAGCGGTACTAGAAGGGTATAGTGATGCTAATTGGATATTTGATATAAAGGACTCCAAATCCACTAGTGGTTATATGTTTACCCTCAAAGGAGCAGTCGTATCTTAGAAGTCTTCCAAGAAAATGTGTATATCGAGATCAACGATGGAATCTAAGTTTGTTGCTTTAGATAATGCAACTGAAGAAGCTAAATGGTTTCGCCAGTTCATTGAGGATTTTCCACGTTGGCCAAAACCTATGCTTGCTATTTGTATTCATTATGATAGCTAATTAGCGATTGGACGGGCACAGAGTTATATGTATAATGGAAAGTCAAGATATATCCATCGTAGACATAATTCCATACGACAACTACTCTCTAATGGAGTTGTCTCTCTAAACTATGTAAAGTTTAAGGACAACATTACAGATCTGCAAACAAAAGGGTTAACTTGAGAGTTAGTAGAAACATCACCGGAATGGAAAACCCGACCTAGTTGATTGGAAATCCCAAGATCTAGGTTCAAAGGGACAACCTAACTTTGTGTAACGGGTGAGTCGCTGAAGAGGTAAATCCTCTTACCCATTTTTGTATAGTGATACCCTGTGGAGGTGGAAGGTTAAGCTAATACTTTTAATGACCTAAGTGATATGAATTATCAAATGTGGTATAATAAGATACCCTATACAGGTCACCTATATGAGTGCGAAATAGGGCCGCTTCTTTAAGAATTAGTAAGGTCAAATTCTTTAAAGCAACTCACTGAACCAGACTAATGTTCCAAGGCCATATCGGACACACTAGTGAGAATAAGAACAATGGTTGGAATGACTCCTGTGTGAGGTCTATTGTCTTGGTTTACACAAACGGAAAAATAATTCATGACATCACGTTCACTGGTCAGCCAGTAAATCCGATAGGCTTTCACTACGAAAGGTTCAATACCAATAGCTACCTTTTCCGATGCAAGGTTATTCTATGTGCTCTCTCTCTCTAAGTCTTTGTTGTAAAGTGTTGTCCATTTTTCTTTATTCGGCCAATTTTATTAATGTGGGGGATTGTTGGAAAATAATGGTTTTGGACTGGGCTTAGCTTGTGCATGTGTTTGAGAATTGGGTTTGGATCGGGTTGTGACCCAACATTAGTATCCATTTTGTGACCTATCTAGTTGGTTTATTCAAACATCATTATATACATATTTATTTGTATATATTAAGCATATGAGAGGTTTAGACCTTTGTAACTCTCATCTTTTGATGATGGAGTTTATGACCATATTAATGGCCATAGGTTTTCAACTTTTGCAACTATAGCCCTAATGGCTAGAGTTAATGGCTTTGGTTAATGGCATTTGATGGACCTAGTGATGTATAGCCTTCATGGCAAAGGATTCCCTTACTTGTAGCGATCTCAGTTTCGATCATTCTTTCATGTTTTGCCACTTCGACTGGGCTGGTCGGGGGTCGAGCTGCAAAATGCATTCGAAGTTGCTTATCCGCTCGAGCGGCCGTTTATGCGCTCGAGCGGAGAATGTTTGGTTTCAGAAGTTTGACCTGTCTACAAAAGTACTGGGTTAGTGTATTTGACGCTCAAGCGGGGCATTCCACGCTCAAGCAGACCATGTTATATCAGTTCGTGAATCTGATATTTCAGATTACTTTTTCAGTCCTCTCTCTCTCTCTCTCTAAACCTCGCTAGAATTCTAGATCGGGAGCTTCTCTCTCTAGAAGTCATCTTCACTCTTTGATTTCTCCAAATCCATTGGGATTTAGACCTAAGTTCTTCACCAAAGTTAGTTATCATCTCGAGGGCTTCATTGTGTACGGTGAAGATCGAGTTTCGACATCATTGATTTTGACGGTTTCATCTCATTTCTTCTTCAAAACTTGAGGTAGGGATTTTCTTAGAGTTATATATATGTTTTTGCAAGATTTATATGATTTTCGAAATCATCCTTTGATTAGCTTTGAGAAATTGATTGTTAATTTTAAGAAGATGAGTGATTTTGAAAGAGGGTTTAATTTCTTTTCCTTTTAAAATAGAAATTGAGGGTTTTGAACCATATTGATTGAAGAAAGATGATTTTGGGGAGATTCTTCTGAATATTTTAGAGATGAATAGTTTTGGTGAGAAAACCTAGAAATTGGGTCTTTTCTTTGAAAGATATTGAAAATCCTTGGAAGATGTTGTCATATTTATTTTGTGTACCAAAATAAATGGATGTTTTAAAAATTGTTTATTTATATATAAATGACGAATTTTGTGAAAAAAATGAGAAATGTTGTTTATTTTGGAAATTGTTGTCAAAATGTTGATTTAGTCTTGAATTGACTAAATTGTCGAGATTGCTCAAAATGTGGGAATTACGTTATTCTCTTGAATGAATTGGATATAAAAGTATATATATATATATATATATATATATTCATCTTGTGGAATTGTGTTGAAAAGAGGGTTGGGAATTTTGATCACAATGGTATATTGTGCGGAACAATTGAATATGGAAGTAATGTTGCATTGCATTATTAAGTATACATTGTCATTTCAATTCATTGGACTATGTTAAGCTTTGGAAATTTGCATTGAGAAAAGAATGTTGGGAAATGGGTTTTCATGAAATGGTTTTGGAATAAATAAGGTGGTAAGTCTTGATAGGTGGTGTAGATGAAATTGTTTAAGTTGGCCTGAGTGTCCTTGGTGAAAGATCATAAAGTCGCGCGGATAGGTGTCGAGCCTTCCGGTTAATACCGGTAAAAATGACAACTGGTAGTACTCGTATAGTCTACTTGCAGACACAGAACTAGGGATTACTAGAGTTGTATTTACCGCCCCTTTGAATTAAATTGATAAATTTTGAACAGTTGAAGTTGCATAACATCATTGAGCATAATGGTTTTCCAAAGATGAAGATGTGTTTTATTTTCAAAAAGGCATGATATGGCATGTGCATTCAACTCTTGAGACTTGTATAAAATGTATATACTTTGTTAAGGATTTCCTACTGGGCTTTATGCTCACCTTACTGGATTTTTGTGCAGGAAAAGACGTGGTGAATCTGCCTAATTGAGGGCGTGGAAATGTGTGTGTTGAGAGCACTAAAGTTCTCATTTGCTGTGGTCCTATTTGTAAGCCAAGGGCTATGTATGTGTGGGTTTGAATAACCATTTTGTGTACCGGGCTTAAGCCTTGGAAGATTGTAAACCCTTAGTGGTGCTTATTTGGTAATTTACTTGTTGAATCAATGTAATATCGCATGAGGAATTATTATTATTATGTAATGCAAGTATGGGAAGTTATATTTGGTTTTCCTTTAAGACAGCCATTATTGTTGCATTATCATTTGGGCTAGAAATTTGGGGCATTACAGGTTAATGGCATTTGATGGACCTATTGATGTATAGCCTTCATGGCAAGGGATTCCCTTACTTGTATAAATAGAGGATTTCCCATCCAACTTGGTAGGATAATTTTGGAGAGATTTTTGATGGAAAATGGAGACGGTGTTTTGATAAAGAGTTAGAGATGGTTTTTACACCAAAGAGAAATTTCCTATCTTCTTTTGCTAGTCCCTTCTTTGGTTCTTGTTAGAGAGAGTGCAACTATTATCAAGTTCAACAAAGCTATTCAGAAGGTGCTTCTGTATTAGCTGGTTTCGACCGTCGTATCTTGGGAGACAGACGTTGGTGTACCTTCAGCATCTATCAGGAGGCAGTGAATCTGTTTTAAGGAAACTGTGGTATCACTCAAACTTCGATTTGCTTCATTTGACTAGTTTTATTTTATTATGAATTTCTGTAAATTCTAACATGTTCTTGTTTTGAAATTCAAAGTGGTTGTTTAATATGAATCTATTTATTTTGTTTGATTTACACAATTTATACAAACAAAATTTATATATTATTACAAAAATGTTAGAGACCCCAAAAATTCTATTAAAAGTTCTACCAAATGTCTCACATCGGTGTGGGACCCACATTTTGTAGGTCCCACACCCCACACCCATGTGAGACATTTGGCGAAAGCGTTGATAGAATTTTTAGGATTTCTAGCATTACTCATATTATTATGCCTTCGTTGGAATGTAGGTTGGCTTTTTGACTTTTTGACTTTTTGGCTATTTTAACATGGGGCTAAAAAGTCTCGTTTGGGATAAGCTTTTTGGTTTTTTTGACTTTTGTGAGAGAAAAAATGAAATGATTGTGGGTTTGATGTGACATTTTATCCTATTTGACTAAAATAGCCAATTTTGTCCTATATAGCTATTTTAGCCCAAAGTAGTATCCCAAACATAGCCTACAGCGATTAGGAAGCAGCCCAAACCATCGATCAACTAATAGCTTTATTAATGAAAATTATCACAAGTAGAATTAGGAAAAATTACCCATAAATCCTATATGGAGGAAAGTTAAACCCTTTGATCCTGAGAGTTTCTTGTACACCAATAAGTCTTATTTTTTTGGTAAGGTTTATTTAGATGGGTTTGATGCTATTTGATTTTACATGTATACCTTTGGTGTGATTGTCATTTCCTAATTGACTAATTCTGTTTTGGATGGGATAAGGAAATGTTATCATGGGGGAGTTCGGTTTGATTTTTTAACATTGATCTCATTGTTTTGTGGAGAAAAAGTGTGGGGCTATTGTCTGGGGTTTTGGCCATTTTTCCCGGCGTCGACTGAAATCCGAGTTTGTGATCATTTCCGGTGGTGTTTTGTTGTGGTTCATCAGGCGGTGTTTACGCTCATCATATTGTTACAAGTTAGTAGTTTGATTGTGTTGGGTTGTTGTACATTGTTTTGTTTTTCTTTTTTTTGTGAGGTGATGTTGGTTGTGCGCCGATGTTTGTGTTTGGTGTGTGGTGTTATTTTTTTGGGATGTTCTTTGCCAGTGTGGTTTGTTGTGTGGGTGTGTTCTGTGACGTTAACATCACATACGTACTACTGGTTTTACGTCCATGCACGTTAAATGCGTTTTGTTGTTTTGTATTTTCCATAATGGGGTCGGGAATGCTGGTGTCATAGGTATGGATGATTTTATATTGTTGGTGTGCACGTACGGATAGACCAATGTTATTGTTCAGTTGCAATACGAGTTGACATTCACACAGTTGGTTGATCTTATTTGCGAAAAATTTGATGGGTTAGTGCTGGGGCGGTGTGCATGTTGTTTGATGTCCCCAAGTATAAGAAGTTTAAGGTGGATAGTGATGACGATATTCAAAATATATTGTGTCTTGGTAAGTGTAGACATCCCCGAACGCCCCGGGAGGATGAGTCCCGTTCTGTTCATATTGGGTTCACTATAGTTCAGGACTCTCAAATTGTCACGGTTCTTAATCTGAACCAAAGAGTCCAAATCCGGCAAATCGTTTTGGAAAACAGATTTTTAGAAAAGAAGTGCCAAACATGGACTGCTTTTCCAGATACAGAGTCGCCACCTAAATATTTTATTTTGGGAAATTTAGGAAACCCTGACTCGGTGCCAAAGGCCATGTGTCCGTCATTACCAAAGTTACCTCGGCTCGGGAACTTGGGTACGATTGGGGAAGGTCAGCTATGAGCACCCCCTCTCGCCCGATCCGAAGATCGGCCTCTACTAACCATGATATCTAGTTTTGAAAACATTATGCGTTCTTATTCCGGTTATTAGCCTAGATTTACTATGTGATGCACATAGCATACAAGTATAGACTGGATCGCCTGAATTGGAACAAAACATTTCATGTTTGTTTTTTAAAGCGGTTTGCTACTCGCAAGTAGGTTTAAAATGCAGATTTTGCCACCCTCAGGTGGGCTTAGCAAACATGGTTTTGCCACTATCTAGTGGGTTTAAAACTCACAGTTTTAATACATTATTCCAATTTAGGTAATTCAACCTCCACCCACAGGCATTCAAGCAGTTATATCACATAAGCATCTAACCACATGGTAAGCATGCTGTTATGTTAACATTCACACGCATGCAAGGATGCTAAAGCATAAGAACTTACCGAGTACTCCGAGCCAAAACATAAACTAGTTAGTAATCATACGCGTGATCCTAGTTCATGTTAAGATGGCTAATGCAACACATGTGAAATGCAACTAAGATAGGCTCGGCTAATCTACAATGACATGTGAAATGCTACAACTAACACGTATTCAATTTGGATTTGACATACAACTGCAGTTAGAATGATGCGCCGAGCCCGGTGCATGCAAAACGAATGAATGGATGCAAACATGCTATCATACTGTATGCTAATTGAAACATTCCCTAGATTAACCAACGAAAGCTAGTAAATAAAAGGGAAGAAAGACGTGGGGTTGGGAGACATACACACACTCACGCACACTTATTACACAATTGCCCTCACTCGGAGGGTCTGAATAAATATTACACAACCAAATGAATACTACTAAATTAATTATTATAGAATTTCTAACTAATTAACAAATTAAATGCATAAGAAAGGTGGTCGCAGCCCTGCCTCAGAATGTGTGAATGATGCATGCTTGACTTGTCTCGCTCGGAAACTCGCTGCCATAGCACTGTTGCCTCTGTTTTCACTGCCGTGCTCCTCTGAAAATTCTGAAAGTCTCCAGACCCCTTTTGAATATCCTCTAAGTGCTCTAGGATTTCACCGACCAGAATTAAAGTTCACCGGCCATGGTAATGGGATTATCGGCCAACTTTTGTACCACTGGCCAGCCACTGATGGTCGGTCGGCACTGTAGGTGGCCGGCCGGCCATTGCTTCCTGCAGAATCCTGCAGTTGACATCAGCAGAGGGCAAGTAGTGTATGGCATGGAATTTTCAAGCAAATGTAAGCATGGCCACACTCCCTATCATGCAATGAACTCAAGGGAGCATGGCCCTCGACCCTCGGGCCATCAACTACGTAATTCGATGCATGATGGCCTAAGAAGCCAAGTTAGCAACTTAATGTAGATGCATGCAACAAATAAATCAGTGCTAACACCCTATCATGTTGAGATCAAGGGTATTGGCGACCGAGGGTTTAGACGTGTTTCGTCACTTCGGGTACGAACACACCTCTCCCCTCATGCTTGGTTTGACACCACAAACTAAGCGATGTAATGCATGTATGCCATATACAATGCAAAGTGATGCAACTCATGCAAGGCTACATTAATGCAATATGAACATGTCAAGCATACAACAAGACTATATAATGCAATTTAGCTAAGTAACGTGCAAACATGCGAACATGATGCAATATAAGCATGCAACCAATGCAATGCAACATGTCAAACATGAAAAGTGTGCAAGGATGGGCTTATACTGAAATGAGAAGGCCTCAGCCCACCCCAAAACAGTGGCCAAAAATCCCCAAAATGGAGGTGTCAGCATGCAAAACAAATAAGCAAACCAAAGGGCCTAAAGCTAAGGCATGGAAGACAGTTTTCAAGAGCACCCAAAGAAAGGTAAGCATGGATATTAAGACCTATAAAATCAGAGATATGGTATGGTAGAATAAGCCCCAAAACCCACATAAATGGCATCCCAAATGACTTAAGCAAAGAGGCACACACCAAAGCCAAAACATGGAGCATAAGACTACACCTCTTTAAGGCATTGAAAGGAGAACAAATCCAAGTATGCAAGCATCAAACATGGATTGAAATAGCATGGAAAATGACTCTAAATTACTGAAAATAGACCCAATGAGGCATGCTTATGGCTTACACATTCAAGGCTCACAAGCCAAAACACATAGAAACTCACCAAACGTGGCAAACATGGTCAAATCAGCACCCAACAGTCCTTGAGCATGGAAAAATAATGCTAAAACTTTCATGAAGTTAAGCTAGAACGTGCAAGCATCATGGCCTAAATGCAAGGCACATTTCTAGGCAAAATGGGGGAATTCAAGGCAAGTACAATATGCATGTAAAGGGCCATAAATCCGACCAAAAACAGAGGTAACATATGACCAAAAAATATCCAAAAACCTCTGAAATGGGGCCAAAAACAACTAAGCACATATGCTACCCTTATAGGCCAAAAATAAGGACAAAAGAGAGACAAAGGGGAGAGGGGTGTCCCTCCCCTATGCAAGACTTCAAACCTCCTTCTTCACCACTGAAAATCCACTGGATTTCAGTGGTGAGAAGGCCAATGCACCGAAGTAACCAAAGCTTAACAATGGAAGCACAAAAAGGGCCAAACAAGGACTTAGAGGGGGAGGTCGACCCCCAACACCAAAACAACCTTAATGAAGTATCTTAAGCATACAAATACAAGAATTTTTTTAGTTATACACAAAGTCTAAATCAGTAAGTAAGATAGGTTAAAGACTAGTGCAAGATTGGGAAAAATAAAGCAAAAAGTGTTACCCTTGAAGAACACTTCAAGAACAGCAAGCTCAACCTCTTCCTTATGATCAAAACCACCTCAAACCTTCAAGAACAAACCCTCAAGACCTCCCAAGTCGAAGTATGGTGTAATGGTGTGTGTTTTAGTGCAAAAATAAGAACAAATCAACCTTTTAGGCCCTTAAACACACACAAAATAAAAAGAGAGGGGGAGATATAGAGAGAGAAGGTGTGTATATCAGAATATATATGTATTTTGCTCTGGTTTTGCTGAACCCAATCAAAGGAGAAAAGGCTTCTCTTATATGGACAATGCAAAGACTAAGCTTCCAAGGGAAGCTATTTAAAAAAGGTCAAGGCATCCAAGGGAAGCTAAGCTAAGGGTGCAAGCTTCTTGAGGAAGCTATGACAAAGGGTTAAGCTTCCTCAAGAAGCTTGAGCAAAGGGTGCAGTCTTCTCTAGGAAGCTTGGACCAAAAGGGTGCAAAAAGGTTCAAAACAGCCGCACCTGTGCATGGGGGGTAGGGTCCGTGCATTTCAGTTGGCACAGCTGGCATGCATTATGCCTGTAAAAGGCAAAAAGGTGGTACCGGCCAGCAAAAGAGGCCATCGGCCAAACAGATGGTCGGCCGACCACACCAAGTGCCGACCGGCCAATGATATATTTCACCAATGGCCGGTAGCAAGAATACACGACCGGTGGCCTCAAGGCAAGGCCGTTGGGGGTCAGGGGTAGCTAACAAGCTACTCTCTACCCTCAGGTACAAAAACACATAAGTCTTTGGTGCAAAACCAAGCACATAACAAGCAAGTCGAGAGATCCTGAGGCAAGGCGCGTAGCCGAGACCTCCGGGAACTTAGAACAAACACGAACAGGAATGATCACCAAGCGTTCAAACGGTGACGTCCAAGTCTTGAGGATGGTCAAAAATGGGGTGTCTACCGTTGCCCCTCTTTGACAGAACTCGGAAGTCAAGAAGTGACGTGAGTGAATGTCAAAGCCCAGAGACGACCCATTTTTGACAAGGCCGAAGACTTAGACAAACAAACAAAATACCGATAAATAAATGGTTGTGCCAGTAGGCTGCCTACGTATCCCTTTGCAAGAAATCAAACAAGCGTAGTTCAGGGACAGGATGCAAATGATATGCAAGAAGACTTTGATAATTGGACTTATACGCTACGCAAAGCCGGTTTGAAAATTGGACTTATATGTTACGCGAAGCCGATTTGATAATTGGACTTATACGCCACACGAAGCCGGTTTGATTGAAAATTCAGTATTTATACAAAAAAGGAATCGCACCTTTAGAGGATTTAAGGTCTCCTAGACCCGAGAGTGCACAAGACAGTGCGAGTGATACAAAAACACAGTGTGCACAAGATAATGTGATGCATAAAAAAATGCTAAGAATATGCACAAAATAGTGCGATACAGGTGAGGTGCGCAAGATAGCGCGATGCAACGCACTAACAAGTACAGGTAAGGTATGCAAGATAGCGCGATAAAATGCATGCACAATGCAAGTAAGGTACACAAAATAGTGTGATGGACACAAAAAGCGAATGTGTGATAGATACACAAAGTGTGCATGTGATAGATACACTATATGAAGCAAAATGTGATAGATACAGTAGCTGAGCGCGTGATAGATGCACTAAGCGAGTGTGGTGAGCACAGTGTGATAGATACACAAAGGGTGAACACAAAGTGTGATAAATGCACTAAGTGAACAAAGTATGATTGATATACTAAATGTGAACATGAAGTGTGATAGATGCACTTAGTGAACAAGGTATGATTGATATACTAAAGGAGAACACGAAGTGTGATAGATGCACTTAGTGAACAGAGTATGATGGATACACTAAAGGTGAACACGAAGTGTGATAGATGCACTTAGTGAACAAGTATGATGGATATACTAAAGGTGAACACGAAGTGTGATAGATGCACTTAGGGAACAAGTATGATAGATATACTAAAGGTGAACACGAAGTGTGATAAATGCACTTAGTGAACAAGTATGATGGATATACTAAAGGTGAACACGAAGTGTGATAGATGCACTTAGTGAACAAGTATGATGGATATACTAAAGATGAACACAAAGTGTGATAGATACACTTAGTGAACAGAGTATGAGTGATATACTAAAGGGGAACATGAAGTGTGATAGATGCACTTAGTGAACAAGTATGATGGATATACTAAAGATGAACACAAAGTGTGATAGATGCACTTAGTGAACAAGTATGATGGATATACTGAATGTGAACACGAATTGTGATAGATGCACTTAGTGAACAAAGTATGATTGATATACTAAATGAATGAAGTGTAATTGATACAGAAAATGAGAAGGTGTGTGATAGATACACAAAAGTGAATATGTGCGTGATAGATACACAAAATGAGAATGTGTGTAATAGATACACAAAATGAATGAAGTGTGATTGATACACTAAATGGGTGAGAGTGTAATAGATACACAAAGTGAATGAATTGTGATTGATTCAATAAATAAATTAGAGTGTAATTAATACACTAAGTGAATGGCGTGTGATTGATTCACTAAATAAATTAGAGTGTAATTAATACACTAAGTGAATGAAGTGTGATTGATTCACTAAATAAATTAGAGTGTAATTAATACACTAAGTGAATAAAGTGTGATAGATACACTAAATAAATGAGAGTGTAATTGATACAATGAATGAAGAAAGTGTGATAGATACACTAAGGGTAAATGAGGTGTGATTGATACACTAAATAAATGAAGTGTGATTGATACACTAACTGAATGAAGTGTGATTGATACACTAACTGAATGAAGTGTGATTGCTACACTAAATAAATGATCTCAAATGGAACTTCTTTGAATGAACCATACATACATATCGTGCATGACTGAAAAAGAAATTTGATAAGTACAATGCATTACAATGCATGATGCTTAAGGAAAGCAATAAATGGACAAAGCGGCGCTTTAGAAAGCACCTCATGAGGTGGGTGGCGGTGAACCACTCTTCTCCGACGGGGATCTCCCCTTGTGCTCTTCGAACACTTACTTTTCTTACAGTACAAAGGCTCTGAAATGCTGACAAGTAACAATATCTGCATGTAGGAGCTATAGTTGCCGCTTGCCTTCCTAATCATATTCACAACTTTCCCTATTCTCCAACGGGGTGACAGACTAGGTTGGTTCAGTATCCAGAATTGAGGTGCATACACCCTATCTCAACCTATGGGGCTTCCATACAGATTTCAAGCCGGGGATACACCCCTGGGTATTTAAACCAGACTTTAGTCTCGGAAATCCCGAACCTTTACATTCTAGGCATCAGCCATTTGAACTCTAGTTTCCACCGTCGCAGTTGGTCTCCTAGGAAGTCATTGCAAACACGGCTAAGATGTCCCTGGCACGAAACGGTACTCGAGGAGAGCACTTCTAATCGCCATTCTGGCTTGAAGAAGACTTGATCTTGAGCTTGAGGTAGAGGCACACTCATACTTCGGAGCATTGACAAGGCCTAACGAGGTGCATACGGAATGCAATCTCGGAGCTTACTGAAGTTGGAACAAACTCAGATGCCCGACATTTTCCTCTTTTGCTTTTGCTTTGCAGTCCGGAACCATTATAGCTTCAGGTAGGTCCTGGTTCTACTGTTCTGACATGACCTGGGTTGAACCCTGCGGTTTTATGAAAGAACAAATCCTGTTTTGCATAAATGTGGAGAATGGCACAGCACTCCTGAACACAAAATGATTCACTTTTGAAATTAAGAAATGAGTTCTTAACCGGGTATTGAGCCTACGACTGAACACAGCGCACTACGACTCAACAAAGAAAAACAAAAGGTAAACAACCTAAACACATCGAGAAACACTCGAACGACTCAAAACAAGAATCGAGACAAACAAAACACACAGACACAACACTCAGCTGTGTTACAAAGGCAAGATACCTCTCGGTGCACGAGGAGCCAATTTCTCCGGGTATTATTTCCCAACATTTTTTATTTGTGATTCTCACATCACTCTGCCCTCAGGCTCGGCTTTTCTCACAAAACCCATTTCTTCATTTTTTTCTCTCAGCGCACATCTCTCTATTCTTTAATCTCTCATTTTTTATCCCTCCCCTGAGTGGTTGATGGATAAACAGAAAGCTGTGGGGTCTTGCCCCTAGCATTCCGCTAGATTCTTCTTCTTGTTCACAACAGTGAATTTCTTCCACAGAGGGGCTGCACTACAATTGGGTGTGTAGCAAATTTGCAGCTGACATCGGTTGACGATGCTCTGCTGGGGAGTTTGGACGTGATCAGATCTGTCCAGATAAGGGAATGGAATATCTTGTCCCATTCTGTTTCGTGCTTTGCACTTGGCTTGATACCTTGTTGCTTGGAGGATGTAAGAGAGCTTTTAGCCCTTCTACTATTAACATCAGTTGTGCCCTTTTCTGGCAGGTAGAGTGCCCTTCTGGCAAGTAGCTGACGACGGGGAAAAGACAGAACACCCGACTCAACTGTGCCCCTATTTCATCATTTTTACCATTTTTTGTTTTTGGCTTTCCACTAAAACAATTTTGACCAAAATAAGAGTTAGATTAACATGCTTGTTCAATTTTTGATTTGAAATCATGCAAGTCAAGCTATGAGCAGTGAAAATTTTCCTTTTTTAGGTCCAAGAAATGGTCCATTTTTTTAGAAAAATGGAATAATTTTCGAGAGAATCAGTCGACCTCAGTAAAAATTCTCAAAAATTGTTTTTGCAAACGGCCACTGCTCAACGAGCTCGAAACCTACTCTCGAGATGCACGACCTTAGATCCAAAACAATGGAAAATTGCCCCTTGTCTGAAGGACACTGCATGGCATCGGAAAGTTGCCCCTTGTTTGAATTGCAACGCAGTGCATTGTATGGCAACGAAAAGTTGCCCCATGTCTGAATGGCGCCGTAGCGTATTGTAGTCAGTCCTCAGAGTGACGATCACAACTGAACTCTCGGATACAGAAAAGGCAAAGATGATCAAAACCATTTCATGGACACAATCGAATTGGAAATGCTTATGGTTGGACTTCAAAATGAAGTTGCCTATGTATCCCAAACATGGGAATCAAGCCTTACGTAGTTCAGGGTTGAGGTACACTCGGGTATTAACCCTCACCTTTTGCACTCTAACTTTTGCCAAGGCCGCCCTTCCGGGTTTTCAACCTTGCGAGCTATGTTCTTCTTTTCTTTTCAATTCTTTTCATTTTTTCATTTTTTCATTCTTTGTATTTTTTTTCTTTCTTTTTTTGTTCTTTTCTTTTCTTTTTTCTCTTTTTTTTTTTAAATTTTTGTCCTTTTTCTTTGCTCTAACTTTTGCCTGGGTTGCCTTCCGGGTTTTCGGCCCAGCGAGCCTCTCAAGGGTAAAAGTGTAGCTTGGTCCATGTCAAATGGTTCTGAGATCTCGAATCCGTCTGAATCCAAGAGAGTGGTTGTTGTTCGCTGACGATGTAGGAGTCCATCCAACGGGGGCTGAATTTGCCCCTGGTGTTGTGGATAGGAACTCGGTTGTCCTTCAGCAATGTCTTCTTCTTTCCTCCCTTCTGGGATCTGGCATTCTTGCCGACCTTCTTTGATTTGTGGAATGATCCATCTTCGGCTCTTCAAGCACATTTGAAATTCTCTGCCCCTATTTCCAGGGGTGCTTCTGATCTAGCTTTGCAAGCTTCTTTTGTTGACATCTGATCTTCTTGATCTGACTTTCTTGCCCCCTTGTTCGAGGGCTGCTTCGAATCTGGCCACACAAGCTTCACATTGTGTTTGACCATTGAACATTATGAACTCAAGTTCAAGGTTCGAAAGCAAGGGGTCGAGTCTTGAGGCTGAGAGCGATCCTAGGCTGCACAATCTCAAGAGCGATTCCACACAGGTCTTCGCAGGATCGCGCAAAATATTTTTTTTGAAATCTTTTAAGAAAGTGACAAATCTCTCGTGTTGAAGACAGTGCGGAACCAATTTGGATCAAGTCAGGATCCTTCTCAGTACTCACATTAACAAACATGATCTCGATCATTAAGGGCTTGGCACGCCTCTCTTTCTCTCAATTGATCAAATTTTTTGCACATCCCGAGGAATTCCTTCCTCTTTGTTTTCATCACAATGTTCAAAAAGTTTTAAAAAACTTAGGTCCATGCAATGAGTTCGAGGCACAGAAGAGTAGGAAAAAAGTACTGTTGTTTCATTCAAACCTTTTGGCACAACTAGCGTAAGGCAGAAGCAAACACAAGAGTGTGAAAATCACTGCTATTTCAATCAAAATTTGTTGGCACAACTGGCTCCAAGGCAGAAACAGACTCAAAAGAAGACGAAAAGACAAACACAAAACAAGCAAGTGATGTCCGAGGTAACACCCCCGAAATCACTCGACTCTAACAAAACAGGACTGACTCGATACAACAAGACAGACCCAACTGACTCAGTACAAAAAGGCTGACTATGCACAAAACAACAAAACTGACCCAATACCCAAGTCAGAAAGTACAAAAACTAGCATTCACAATTGCTCAAAACAGTGCGTGCCATACCCCACATCTGGAGTAAACTGAGCGCCGCCCGCAGGTGGTTCATCCCCTGATCACATCACATTATCCCCCACAAGTTCACTGATCAAGTGTCGATAGACTTGGCTGAGCTGGTGCAGCGATGACCTTGTTGTCAAACAGATCTTGTGCATCATGGCGAAGACGAAAGCAACTGTCAGTGTCATGACCGGTTTGTTGATGGTAGGCACAGTATTTAGTGTGGTCATGCTTTGGAGGGATAGGATTGGGTAGAGGCCATTGTTCCAATGGTTTCAGATTTCCCTTTCGGAGTAAGGCCTCTAGAGCCTTTGACAAAGGCATATAAAGTGGGGTAAAAACCCTCTTGACTCGAGGTAGATATTTGGTTTTTTGTGAGCTACTTCCGGACGCACCGGTGAATAGGGTAGTTGTTTTTGATGCAGTGGTGGTAACCATGCCCACTTCAGAAGATCTTGCAGCTGCATCACCACTGGTGGTCATATTCGAACTGCGGGAAAACGCCCTCCTGGGCTGCTCCTTCTCCTGGTCAATGAGGCCCTACTTCACAGCATCCTCAATTTATACTCCCATCTCATGCAAATCTGAAAAGGTAGGGAAGGGGAGTACGATCATTTTCTGCATAAGCTTAAGCTGGAGACTGCGCACAATCATCCAGATTTGATCTTTGTCAGTGGGCCTACTGGTCATCATTGAGGCTTTGGCCCTCCACCGGGTTACGAAGTTAGAAAAACTCTCCTTAGACTCCTGCCTGGTCATCTCGAGATCACGGGTTGTGACCTCGATCTGTGTATTATAGGAGTACTGAGCGTCAAAAGCCTCGGCCATCTCATCCCAATTCCTCTTAACATCGTCTTCCAGTTTTGCATACCAGATGGCCGCCACACCCGACAGGGTCCGGCCGAATAAAGAAAGCTTCTGTAGTCTGGTGAGGCCCATCGGCCTTAATATGTCTGAAAACAGCCGTAAGTGCACCATGGGATCGCTGGACCCGTCAAAGCGGTCACACTACAACAAAAATAGTCTTTAGAGACGAAAACTAATGACGAAATTTTTTTTTGTCACGAAATACGTATCTTTTAATGAGGAAAATCATATTTCGTCTCCAAATGTACCATTTTTGGAGACAAAAATAAAATTTCGTCACCAATCTAAATCATAATAAAAAAATTAGGTGACGAAATTATTTTTCGTCATTATTTATATTTTTTTTGTCACCAAATATTTTCCCGCTAATATTTTGGAAGGGTGCCAAAATTTTGAGACTTTTGGTGACGAAAAAATTTGTCACCAATTATAAAATTATTAATGACAAATATATTTTTGTCACCAATAATTTTTAATATTTTAATATCATTTAGTGACAAAACGATTTTTGTGGTCAATATTTTTATCTTTGATGAGGAAATAATTTTGTCACCAATAAATAATTTAGTCACTAAATATTTTAGAGGGAAATAAAAATGTTTTGGCGCCTCAAACACACCCAATAATTTATCGGTTCAGACCTATTTCTCACTCACACACACACACACACAGAGACGACGCCGCTGCTCATTCTCCTCATCGATTCAGGCACAGATTCAGCGCCGATCGGCTCACTCTCCTCACCGCCGTCACCCTCTCCTCACCGCCGCTGATCTGTTATCTTCTCCTCGCCTCACCGCCCCTCGCTGCTGTGCCGATCTAGCGTCTCCTTCCCTTGCCGATCTCATCTCCTCTTCTCACCGCCGGTGATCTGTTAGTCTCTCTCTCTCTCGTTGCTCTTTTCTCTTGATGCTCCCTGTTTTTATCTTTTCTTTTGCTACTCTGTCTTCTGTATACATGATATTGTTATAGATATAATATATATATATATATATATATCCTGCTCTATTTTATTTATAATTAGATTCTGAATATAATTAAATTCTGAATATGAACCTTATAATTTGATTAAGATATGAACCTTGTAATTTGATTAAGATACTGTGAAAGTAAATTAAAGTATTGTTTCTGGAGGGGAAAGATTTAGGTTTAATTTCTCCATCCTAATTCTTTCTTTAGTTACTTTTTTGTATACTTTCTGATTGTAATTCGAATCGGAGTTTTGGTAATGACTGAACATTTAAGATTTGTATGATTATGAACCACATGAGAAGAAAAAGACCTTTGCTGTTCAAGTAGTTATTTGAATTGCATGACATATGATGCATTCCATTTACCCCAATATTGAAGTTATTGACACAGTCATGATTTTCTTTTTTATTATAAATTGGGATGTAAGATTTTGAGATTAAGTAATTATCTTTTTAGTAATAAAATTCAGAGAAATATATAAAATATTATTCTTGTTTTCTTTGTGTTTTTCGTTCATTTCATACGCATCTCTACATCAGTTATAGAGTGCCTAATTTGTCATGAAATGCATTTGAAACTTAGGGATATAAGAGGCTAAGTGGAAAATAGTACAAGCTTGGATCATATAATCCCAAGGAGATGGATGGACGCCAATATATATACTATACATCATGTGCCATTATATATATATTTTTTAATGATTTGTTGAATATAACTTAATAGTTGAATATAACTCAATGTATATATAATATACATCATGTGTCATTATTATTTTTTTTTAATGATTTATTGAATATAACTCAATAGTTGAATGTAACTCAATGTATACACACAGATTCAAGTGCTATTATTATTTTTTTTAATGATTTGTTGAATATAACTCAATAGTTGAATATAACTCAATGTATACACACAGATTCATGTGCCATTATTGTTTTTTAATGATTTGTTGAATATAACTCAATAGTTAAATATAACTCAATGTATACACACAGATTCATGTGCCATTATTTTTTATTTTTAATGATTTGTTGAATATAACTCAATGTATAATATACATCATGTGCGATTATTTTTTTTTTTTTAACGATTTGTTGTTCATGGTGGTGTTAGAATGTTAAAATCAATAATGACCATTTTTGTTAGTTTTTATTCCTTACTTGCATATAACATTAGAACTTGTATAAGAATCTTCATTAAAGATCTGGACATATATTTGGTGAAGTTGTTATTGAATTTTTCAATTTAATTAGTTCATAAATACACAAGTCTACATTATACTATATTGTTCCTAATCTTTCATTTGTGATCAGACATGGATAAAAGTTGGATTGCCCTAGGTAGGACGGCTAATGGAAGGATGAGTAAACCATATAATGATGGGGTCAAGTTATTTCTTCAATTTGCAATGGGGGTTTTAGACCATAATGGTAATCTGTTGTGCCCATGTATGAAGTGTGTGAATGTTTGTAGACAAAATCTTCAAAATGTGGAAATTCATTTGCTCCAATATGGGATTATGCAAACTTACACTGTATGGCACCAGCACGGGGAACCCCGTGTTTCAAACGAGGCTTACCATGATGATGAGATGCGACTTGATGGTGATGAAATTGTAGGTGGTATTGACGCCTTAGTAGAAGATCGAATAAGAGGGGAATCGACTGATACAACCCAAGGGGAGGAAGTGAGAACTTTTGATCAATTGTTGACTGATGCCAAGCATGAGCTGTTCCCAAATTGTACAAATTATACTTTGTTAAAGTTTGTGATTGAGGTGCTTAATATGAAGGTAACAAATCATTGGAGCAATAAGTCAGTTGATATGATGCTAGAGTTTTTAAGTAGACTTTTACCGAAAGAAAATTTGGTTCCAAAGTCAACTTATGAAGCTAAGAAAATACTACGTGACTTGGGCTTGTCATATGAGCTCATTCATGCTTGCATAAATGATTGTGTATTATTTTGGAAGGAGAATGCAACACTAGATAAATGTCCGACTTGTAAGACATCTAGATACAAGATCAATCGTGGAAGGGGTAAGAAGATCCCTCATAAAGTATTGCGGTACTTCCCTTTGACACCAAGGTTGAAAAGATTGTACATGTCAAGGAAGAGTGCTGAGGACATGAGATGGTACAAAGACAAACGAGTGGACGACGAGATATTGAGGCATCCTGCTGACAGTGATGAGTGGAAGGAATTTGATGCACAACATCCCGAGTTTGCCTTGGAGCCTCGAAATGTAAGGCTAGGGTTGGCCGTTGATGGGTTTAACCCTTTTGGGAACATGAACAACTCTTATAGTTTGTGGCCCGTCATACTCATTCCATACAACTTGCCACCTTGGTTGGTTATGAAGGATCCATTTTCTTTGATGTCATTACTTATTCCTGGAGAATCGCAACCAGGGATTGATATTGACGTCTACATGCGACCATTGGTAGATGAGTTGAATGATTTCTGGACAAATGGTGCATTGACTTACGACGCCTCCACCAATGAGACTTTTCGAATGCATGCAGCTTTGTTGTGGACAATACATGATTGGCCTGCATTTGGTGACATATCTGGGTGGAGAACAAAGGGTCATTATTCTTGTTACACTTGCAATGATGAACCGTATTTTCAATCTCTGAGAAGTAAGACGGGGTACACTAACCATCGATGTTACTTGCCTGAGAACCACCCAGAAAGGCGAAAGAGTAGGGCTTACAATGGTAAGATTGAGAAACGGAAGAGATCTTTGGAGTTGCCGGCGGAAAAGATACAAGACCAGTTGGACAACGTGACAGATGTCATATATGGAAAGCATCCAAGTAATAGAAAAAGGCCCCGTCAAGCACCTAATTGGACAAAGGTAAGCATCTTGTATGAGTTACCCTATTGGAAGAAGCAAAAACTTCGACCCAATATTGATGTCATGCATGTGGAGAAAAATTTTAGTGAAAATGTTTTCGGAACTATGTTAGGCATTGATGGAAAGAACAAGGACACAGAGAAAGCACGATTAGACTTGGAAGATATGGATATAAGGAAAGAGCTATGGCTAACACAACGACCCGATGGATCATATGTCAAGCCTCGAGCAATCTTTTCATTGACACCTGCAGAGAGGGAGGGTTTCTTTGAATTTTTAAAAACTGTCAAGTATCCAGATGGGTATGCGGCAAACATATCCAAATCAGTGAATGCAAGAAATGGTAGACTAACAGGCCTAAAAAGCCACGACTGCCATGTACTAATACAAAGAATTCTTCCCATTGGAATGCGTGGTTACGTGGATAAAGAAATTAGCACAACACTTTTTGAGTTAGGTAATTTCTTCCAAGACTTATGCTCTAGGACACTAAGGCGGAGCGAACTAGAGAAATTAGAGGAACGTATAATACACATTTTATGCAAGCTTGAAAAGATCTTTCCTCCAGCCTTCTTCGATGTGATGATCCACTTGGCTATTCATTTGCCTCATGAGGCTATTCTTGGAGGACCCGTACAATATCGATGGATGTACCCAATTGAAAGGTATTTTTACACTTATACTTGTAAATGAGATTTACGTAAGTGTGTCACATATGTAATTATACTCCTAATTCGTTCTCTCTTGAAGGTTTATGGGAGCATTAAAAAAATATGTGACCAACCGAGCTCGACCAGAAGGTTCAATTGCCGAGGCTTACATTGTCAAAGAGTGCATTACTTTTTGTTCAATGTATGTTGATGGGATTGAAACCGTGCATAATCGACCAGAACAGAATGAAGATCGCGGTGAACGTCAACAAGGGTTAACAGTATTCACAGAAACTGCACGTCCAATTGGTCTAATCACACGAGATGCTGAAATGTCTCAAGAAATTCGTGATATTGCTCATTGGTTTGTGTTGTACAATAGCCCGGAGATTGAAAAGTATTTGGAGTATGTGTTTCATTGAATTATGTTTATGCTTAGCTTTTTTATTTGTCGAACTACGTAGTAATCACTTTTTTTTTTTTTTTTTTGAGTAGGGAACACAAAAATCTATTACAAACTCAAGCTAGACATGACATAACCCACATACAATGACAAGAATTTCCCAAGTGGTTCAAAGAGAGGGTAAAATATTTATAATTCTTCAACATTTACAACTTCAACAAAATTAAATTTTTATAAAATGTCGTCATTCATAAATTATTTACTTATTGTTTGTTACATGTAATTGTAGATAAATACATTGAGAATGGAAGAGTCATTAGAGGCAACTGATGAATTGTGGTCATTAGCAAATGGTCCTAATTTGCTAGTGAAAGAGTACTCAGGTTGCATAATCAATAGCAGCCGGTTCCATACTTGAGATCTAGACAACCGTCGTACGAGTCAGAATAGTGGTGTGCTTACACACGGGGATCATGAAGGAAAATTGCATGACTTTTACGGTCACTTGTGAAAGATTTTGGAATTTGACTACATATGTGGCAAAAAGGTTGTTTTGTTCCAGTGTGAATGGTACAACACCGGTAACACTGGTAGAAACAGAACAATACGACTTGATACATATTGCACAAGCATTGACGTCACAAGTCGGTGGTACCAATCTGACCCATTTATCCTACCTAGTCAAGCTAAGCAAGTCTTCTATCTGAATGATACCAAATTGGGTGAGCCTTGGAATGTCGTACAAAGGGTGCAACATAGGGGTGTCTTTGATGTTCTAGACACTAGTGATGGAGAATTATTGGATCCTTTAGAAAATAATGATGTGTTCCAACAAGAAAACATTACTAATGTTGTTCCAATTGACATTGACCCAATTGTTCGATACTGTAGGGATGATGTTGAATTCAATGTTATTTCGGAAGTAGGGTCATCAAATGCGATAATGGAAGAGAATAGAGATGATGAAAGAGATGAAGAACATAACATTCCTGATGTTGATATGGATCCTGATATGGATTATGATATGTAATTTTTAGTAGATCACTTTATTTTCGAACATATATTATTAATTAATGTAATTTTTATTTTATATGATTATGTTACTTTCTTTTTCTTCTTTTATGTAATGGTGAATGATGACATTGTCTATATTTTTCAATTAAAGTTGAATTATGTTATATAGTTGTAGAAATGATCCGAGGCAAAAAACAATGGCTGAAACCATGTGATTTGAGAACCAAGAAGCTAACAGAATACGAGAAACAAAGAAATAAGCGAATCAAGGAGAATTGTGAGGTAATGAATAATCTTGGAGTGAAGAATATTACAAATTCTTTAGGGAGTGTGGTTCAGCCCAAATGTGCAACTGCAAGGGAAAAGGGAATTAGGGTTGAGGTAGATGATGATGTTGAGTATAACCCTTCAGAGAGTGAGGATGACAACGATGATGAGTCATTGGGTTCCTTTGACCGCGAGGTATTATACACATTTTATATTTGTGAGTGAACATGTCTTTTACTTTTTACATTTCTTCTTCACATATCTTACACATCATATCTTTTATAAAATATATTTTAACTGTTTTAAATCTCGTTTTCACTGTTTGATTATGTTCTTTCAGGAACAACAGATGGCACCAGGACTTCGTTTACGGTCTCATTCAAGGCCATTACCTCCCACCCCAGAGGAAATGATGGATCCCCCAAGTGAAGAGGCCGGTACCCAACCCTTACCAGCTCATAATGTGCAACTTGAGGACGAGGTGACTGCATCTACCATCGTTGGTAAGTTTGCAAAGTTGTTTTTAAGGTTTAACTTGCATTTGTTTACTTACTAACTCAATTAATATTATATCCTTACAGCATCACATGACAGACGTGGTCGTGGCCCGACACGTGGCATACAGGCCCATCGCATTGTCGAGAAGGATGGGAAGATGTTAGTTCCTATACCTGAACAGTTTCGTGCACCAGTAGGAGACAACGCCTCCAAGCTAGTCTCCAAAATTGGTATAGAGGTTCGAACGCAGTTACCAGACCTGAGTGTTCGTAGGTGGAAGAAGGTGAATGTTGCTGATAAGGAGCCGATGATCCAACGCTTAGCGGTAATTATTGACAAACTCTTTTCATGTTTAGGCTTTGTTTCTTTGTAATTTTTAATTTTTTTTCATTTTGCAGGATCAGTTTGATCTACAAGGCAATCAGACTGATGTAGCAAAGGCTTTAGACACACAGTTTGGTCGACGATTGAGTGGTTTCACCTATAAGTTGCACAAACAATACAAGCAACTTAAGGATGCAAGAGGGGAGGATTACGCGAGAAGCCACCCACCTACAAGAGTTACTCTCAATCAGTGGACATCTCTAATTGACAAGTGGAATAGTCAAAAATTCAAGGTAAAATGTTTTATGTATGTTAATTGTCAAAAATTAAGTTTTTTCTTACTAATGTTATCTTTTCTTGTTTGTATTGGTGTTTCAATTGTGTAGGAACAATCACTAGCTAATGTGAATAATAGGATGCAAATGAAAACAAAACATCGATGTGGATCAAAATCAATCCCGGTCAGGGTACACAGCTCGGTGCGTTCTACACATTTATTTTATTGGATTAGTAGACTTTGTTATTTAAATCATTGAATTAACATTGACAAACAAATGAAGTAGATAATTGCAAATGGAAAAGTGCCCGATTTAGCAGAATTTTACAAGTCCATCCACTACAATTCGGACACGCATGAATGGATTTCATCGGAGAGCCAAGTTAATTATGTATGTACAAGGCAATGCCTTTCAATTTTGATAATATTATTTATTTTGCTATGTAGGGTAGAATAACTTATACTTTGATTTATTTCAAATTAATAGGACAACCTGATATAGACGCAAGCAGAACACCTCTCGCAGACTAGTGCGATCCCCTTGACCCCAGAGGAGTTGTCAGTGAAGGTGCTTCAGCCAAGGCCAGGTTATGTAAAAGGACTCGGTATGAGGCCTTCTTTTTTTGTGAATACAACTGTTGCACCTGCTGAAAATAGTGACCATGTTCAATGCCTCGAGCTGCAGATAGCACAACAAAAAGAACAAATTGCAAGGTTTGAAAAGTCAGAGAAGAAACAAAGCAAGAAGATACAAAGTATCATCGAGTGTTTGAGACAGAAAGGTATCACGGGAAATTTTGAGAGTGGGGAAAGTTCAGATTCTGATTAACAAGCTTCTTGGTTAGTATATTATATTTCTATGCTAATTTAGTAGAAATTTCTCCTTCAACTAAGATAGTGAACTATGCACGTAAAAGCCCGAGAAACATCACAAACACTGAAATATGTACGTGGCTCCCAATTAGGAAACTACTTTGACATTTGCACTATTCCAACATGTAGGCATGAAACTAAGTAGAAAACTATTCCAACATGTAGGCATGGAACTAGTTGAAAAAATATGCAACAGCCACAAGACGGCCCGGGAAACACCTCAAACACCTCGGGACGGACCAATGTGAGTTGTGGAAACTTACGGAACTAGCACGGGACTTTCGGTTTGAAAACTAAGTTCAAAAATGCACTTTTCCACACTTAAGCCTGAAAATAGGCATTCGGGGGCCAAAATCGTGCAACAGCCACGAAACGGCCCGGAAACACCTCAAACACCTCGGGACGGACCAATGTGAGTTGTGAAAACTTACGGAATTAGCACGGGACTCCCGATTTGAAAACTAAGTCCAAAAATGCACTTTTTCACACTTAAGCTTGAAAATAGGCCTTCGGGGGCGAAAATCGTGCAACCGCCACGAGACGGCCCAAGAAACACCTTAAACACCTCGGGATGGACCAATGTGAGTTGTGGAAACTTACGGAACTAGCACGGGACTCCCGGTTTGAAAACTAAGTCCAAAAATGCACTTTTTCACACTTAAGCTTGAAAATAGGCCTTCGGGGGCGAAAATCGTGCAACCGCCACGAGACGGCCCGGGAAACACCTTAAACACCTCGGGATGGACCAATGTGAGTTGTGGAAACTTACGGAACTAGCACGGGACTCCCGGTTTGAAAACTAAGTCCAAAAATGTACTTTTCCACAGTTAAGCTTCAAAAATAGGCCTTCGGGGGCCAAAATCGTGCAACAGCCACGAGACTGCCCGGGAAACACCTCAAACACCTCGGGCTTGACCAATGTGAGTTGTGGAAACTTACGGAACTAGCACGGGACTCCCGGTTTGAAAACTAAGTCCAAAAATGAACTTTTCCACAGTTAAGCTTCAAAAATAGGCCTTCGGGGGCCAAAGTCGTGCAACCGCCACGTGACGGCCCGGGAAACACCTTAAACACCTCGGGATGGACCAATGTGAGTTGTGGAAACTTACGGAACTAGCACGGGACTCCCGGTTTGAAAACTAAGTCCAAAAATGCACTTTTCCACAGTTAAGCTTCAAAAATAGGCCTTCGGGGGCAAAAATCGTGCAACAGCCACGAGACTGCCCGGGAAACACCTCAAACACCTCGGGATTGACCAATGTGAGTTGTGGAAACTTACGGAACTAGCACGGGACTCCCGGTTTGAAAACTAAGTCCAAAAATGCACTTTTTCACACTTAAGCTTGAAAATAGGCCTTCGGGGGCAAAAATTGTGCAACCGCCACGAGACGGCCCGGGAAACACCTTAAACACCTCGGGATGGACCAATGTGAGTTGTGGAAACTTACGGAACTAGCACGGGACTCCCGGTTTGAAAACTAAGTCCAAAAATGCACTTTTTCACACTTAAGCTTGAAAATAGGCCTTCGGGGGCGAAAATCGTGCAACCGCCACGAGACGGCCAGGGAAACACCTTAAACACCTCGGGATGGACCAATGTGAGTTGTGGAAACTTACGGAACTAGCACGGGACTCCCGGTTTGAAAACTAAGTCCAAAAATGCACTTTTCCACAGTTAAGCTTGAAAATAGGCCTTCGGGGGCGAAAATCATGCAACCGCCACGAGACGGCCCGGGAAACACCTTAAACACCTCGGGATGGACCAATGTGAGTTGTGGAAACTTACGGAACTAGCACGGGACTCCCGGTTTGAAAACTAAGTCCAAAAATGCACTTTTCCACAGTTAAGCTTCAAAAATAGGCCTTCGGGGGCCAAAATCGTGCAACAGCCACGAGACTGCCCGGGAAACACCTCAAACACCTCGGGATTCACCAATGTGAGTTGTGGAAACTTACGGAACTAGCACGGGACTCCCGGTTTGAAAACTAAGTCCAAAAATGCACTTTTTCACACTTAAGCTTGAAAATAGGCCTTCGGGGGCGAAAATCGTGCAACCGCCACGAGACGGCCCGGGAAACACCTTAAACACCTCGGGATGGACCAATGTGAGTTGTGGAAACTTACGGAACTAGCACGGGACTCCCGGTTTGAAAACTAAGTCCAAAAATGCACTTTTCCACAGTTAAGCTTCAAAAATAGGCCTTCGGGGGCCAAAATTGTGCAACAGCCACGAGACTGCCCGGGAAACACCTCAAACACCTCGGGATGGACCAATGTGAGTTGTGGAAACTTACTGAACTAGCACGGGACTCCCGGTTTGAAAACTAAGTCCAAAAATGCACTTTTTCACACTTAACCTTGAAAATAGGCCTTCGGGGGCGAAAATCGTGCAACCGCCACGAGACGGCCCAGGAAACACCTTAAACACCTCGGGATGGACCAATGTGAGTTGTGGAAACTTACGGAACTAGCACGGGACTCCCGGTTTGAAAACTAAGTCCAAAAATGCACTTTTCCACAGTTAAGCTTCAAAAATAGGCCTTCGGGTGCCAAAATCGTGCAACAGCCACGAGACTGCCCGGGAAACACCTCAAACACCTCGGGATTGACCAATGTGAGTTGTGGAAACTTACGGAACTAGCACGGGACTCTCGGTTTGAAAACTAAGTCCAAAAATGAACTTTTCCACAGTTAAGCTTCAAAAATAGGCCTTCGGGGGCCAAAGTCGTGCAACCGCCACGTGACGGCCCGGGAAACACCTTAAACACCTCGGGATGGACCAATGTAAGTTGTGGAAACTTACGGAACTGCCACAGGACTCCCGGTTTGAAAACTAAGTCCAAAAATGCACTTTTCCACAGTTAAGCTTCAAAAATAGGCCTTTGGGAGCCAAAATCGTGCAACAGCCACGAGACTGCCCGGGAAACACCTCAAACACCTCAGGATTGACCAATGTGAGTTGTGGAAACTTACGGAACTAGCACGGGACTCCCGGTTTGAAAACTAAGTCCAAAAATGTACTTTTTCACAGTTAAGCTTGAAAATAGGCCTTTGGGGGCGAAAATCGTGCAACCGCCACGAGACGGCCCGGGAAACACCTTAAACACCTCGGGATGGACCAATGTGAGTTGTGAAAACTTACGGAACTAGCACGGGACTCCCGGTTTGAAAACTAAGTCCAAAAATGCACTTTTCCACAGTTAAGCTTCAAAAATAGGCCTTCGGGGGCCAAAATCGTGCAACAGCCACGAGACTGCCCGGGAAACACCTCAAACACCTTGGGATTGACCAATGTGAGTTGTGGAAACTTACGGAACTAGCACGGGACTCCCGATTTGAAAACTAAGTCCAAAAATGCACTTTTTCACACTTAAGCTTGAAAATAGGCCTTCGGGGGCGAAAATTGTGCAACAGCCACGAGACGGCCCGGGAAACACCTCAAACACCTCGGGATGGACCAATGTGAGTTGTGGAAACTTACGGAACTAGCACGTGACTCCCGGTTTGAAAACTAAGTCTAAAAATGCATGTTAAATTGTATATGTTATAGATAAGATAATAATTGTCTAACTTTTTTTTTTTTTTTTTTTTTCATTTTATTGCAGATTCGAGATTTGATATGGACGTGTTTGGTAATTTGGAGGGCCAATGGTAGCTCATTTTGTGTTTTTGTTCATATTACCTTACATGTATTTTGGTTGTGTTGTAAATTTTATATTTTTGTTAGTATTAAGGGGCATGTTTGGTAATCCGCCCTTGATATTTTATTTTTGTTGATATTAGTAGACATATTTTTTGTTGGATATTAGGAGATGTGTTTGGGAATCTGCATATGGTTGATATTATATTTTTGTGGATATTAGTAAACGTTTTTGTGGATATTAGGAGACATGTTTATAATCCGCATGCAATTCATGTTGTATTTTTGTGGATAGAGCTAAAATTCGATTGTGATGTTTATGAAAATGAACAGATTTTTGTATTGATTTGTAATAGATATTTTATTGAACAGGCTATTGAAATGCGCAGGGAATTGTTACTGAAAAGAAAAAATTTCGGAAGAAAATAGTACCCCCATTTTCAAAATTTTTAATTTTTATTAGTGACGAAATAAAAAATGTTGCTATAAGTTTTCAAAAAACATGACGAATAATTTTGTCACTAATGATATAGTACGAAACAAATAATTTCGTCACATTTGCTGAATATTTCGTCGCTAAATTGAAATATTTGGTGACAAAATGTTTTTTGTCATTGAATAATTTTCTTTTTTGCTCATTTTAGTGACGAATTTTTTTGTCACCTTAATCTATATCATTGGTGAGGAAAACTTTGGTCACAAAAATATATTTGGTGACGAAATATTTCGTCGTAAAAAACAATTAAAATAAAATATTATTTAGTTTTGGTGACGAAATTGGTGTTTTAGAGGACGAAAAATTCAACATTTGGAGACGAAACATTTCGTCGCCAAAAATGAAAAATAGGTGACGAAACTGTTTTTCGTCACCAGGTACTTTTTGTGACGACGTATAGGCCACGAACGTGGTGACAAATTTTTTTCGTCACAGATCACTTTAGTGACGAAATTTTGATGTTTGGAGACAAAATCAGTCTGTCACCAAAGACCTTTTTTGTTGTAGTGTCAGTATGTGGCATTTTAAAGCGGTCTGGTAGCGTCACGGCCGCATCAGTATACCCATTCTCAATGTCTGGGATGGACTTGACGCCCTGAGATTTCTTGAACAGCTTTTCAAGCTTGCTCACCTTCAATGCTGTGGGGTCCACCTCGGACTCAAAGGGAGAATCAGGCAGGTTGGTGGGTGTTTTGGATAATTGGGGTAGGATTGGGGGCGGAGCCGGCCCCGTCGGAATATCCGTACCTTTCTGGACATTTGGTGTCTCTCCAGGTGCTGGAGCTCCTGGTGGAGGAGGAGCTTGATGCAAAGCAGATGCTCCGTTTTGCTGTTGCAGCCTGGTGATTAGCTCAGCCTGCTGGGCCATGATCGCAGCCTGCTGTTTGGCAAATTCCGTCTAGTGGGTAGCGTCTTGTTGCATGAGTTCCATACTTTCTTGGAGTTGATGCATCATTTCCTCCATCCCTGCCATGTTCTGCTGTTCCGGCTGACTGACTGATATATCTATCTCTGTGATAAAAACTGAGGCCTTAGCCTGACTATTCACTGGTGGGGTGGATAAGGGTCACTGATCTGGTAACTGCTGAACTGGTGATCTGTGCCTGACTGGCCCTTTTACCCTGCCTCTGGCGAAGGAACACTGATTTGCCCTTGAACTGAATCTCTGACCTAACAAAGTCTATCAGCACAAGTCCGATGAACCTCAGGGGATATTGGAGCCTTCTGAAGCCATGGTTCCCAGACTGCCTAGCAAAAGAGAAAACATGCAGCATCTCAGCCTGATTTCACCAAAACAGATATGAGCGGCCGAATAACTGTGCTCTCTACCAAATTCTGCCCAAAAGTCCGCCTGTAAACTGATACCCTCAGATAAAACTGATTCCCACATACTGATGCCCGCAGGCCTGATACCCAAACTTGCAAACTGTTACATGCATTCCTGTAGGGACACACCCCAAAAGCACATAATAAGCAAGTGAGAGCCAAAACACCTCTATTTTGGGGGTAGGGTTTCCCTGTCCTATTTTGTCAAGAGCTAGGGTTTCACTACGCATGCAGCGGTTTCAAACAACCTACAATCGGGTAAGCAACCTGTCCTAGCTTTGGAATGGTCACTATGGATTCCAAACATGAACTAGGTCGAATGGTCAAAAGGGTGCCTCGGTAAAACCAGGGTTTGTGTTCCCATCGTGACAGAGCCCATAACCACTCAGCCTTATGGCATGCTTTGACAAAGCGAACCTCCGGCAAACCGTTCAGGAATAGCAGATGGCAAACACGGTGTCCTAGGCGCACCAATGCACATGGAATGCAAAGAAACACATAGTGTAGTCAAAACAAGATATCATGAGTTCGAGTCAAGTTCTCTAAACTCCCCAGCAAAGTCGCTAGAAACTGTAGACGTCCCCGAACGCACCGGGAGGATGAGTCCCGTTCTGTTCATATTGGGTTCACTACAGTTCAGGACTCTCAAATTGTCACGGTTCTTAATCTGAACCAAAGAGTCCAAATCTGACAAATCGTTTTGGAAAACAGATTTTTAGAAAAGAAGTGCCAAACATGGACTGCTTTGCCAGATACAGAGTCGCCACCTAAATATTTTATTTTGGAAAATTTAAGAAACCCTAACTCAGTGCCAAAGGCCACGTGTCCGTCATCACCAAAGTTGCCTCAGCTCGGGAACTTGGGTACGATTGGGGAAGGTCAGCTATGAGCACCCCCTCTCGCCCGATCCGAAGATCGGCCTCTACTAACCATGATATCTCGTTTTGAAAACATTATGCGTTCTTATTCCGGTTATTAGCCTAGATTTACTATGTGATGTGTACAACATACAAGTATAGACTGGATCGCCTGAATTGGAACAAAACATTTCATGTTTGTTTTTTAAAGCGGTTTGCTACTCGCAAGTAGGTTTAAAATGCAGATTTTGCCACCCTCAGGTGGGCTTAGCAAACATGGTTTTGCCACTATCTAGTGGGCTTAAAACTCACAGTTTTAATGCATTATTCCAATTTAGGTAATTCAACCTCCACCCACAGGCATTCAAGCAGTTATATCACATAAGCATCTAGCCACATGGTAAGCATGCTGTTATGTTAACATTCACATGCATGTAAGGATGCTAAAGCATAAGAACATACCGAGTACTCCGAGCCAAAACAGAAACTAGTTAGTAATCATATGCGTGATCCTAGTTCATGTTAAGATGGCTAATGCAACACATGCGAAATGTAACTAGGATAGGCTCGGCTAATCTACAATGACATGTGAAATGCTACAACTAACACGTATTCAATTTGGATTTGAAATACAAATGCAGTTAGAATGATGCGCCGAGCCCGGTGCAAGCAAAACGAATGAATGGATGCAAACATGCTATCATATTGTATGCTAATTGAAACATGCCCTAGACTAACCAACGAAAGCTAGTAAATAAAAGGGAAGAAAGACGTGGGGTTGGGAGACATACACACACTCATGCACACTTATTACACAAATGCCCTCACTCTGAGGGTCTGAACAAATATTACACAACCAAATGAATACCGCTAAATTAATTATTACAGAATTCCTAACTAATTAACAAATTAAATGCAGAAGAAAGGTGGCCGCAGCCCTGCCTCGGAATGTGTGAATGATGCATGCTTGACTCGTCTTGCCCGGAAACTCGCTGCCATAGCACTATTGCCTCTATTTTCACTGCCTTGCTCCTCTGAAAATTCTGAAAGTCTCCAGACCCCTTTTGAATCATCCTCTGAGTGCTCTGGGATTTCACCGACCAGAATTAAAGTTCACCGGCCATGGTAATGGGATTATCGGCCAACTTTTGTACCACCGGCCAGCCACTGATGATCGGTCGGCACTGTAGGTGGCCGGCCGTCCATTGCTTCCTGCAGAATCCTACAGTTGACATCAGCAGAGGGCAAGTAGTGTATGGCATGGAATTTTCAAGCAAATGTGAGCATGGCCACACTCCCTATCATGACAATGAACTCAAGGGAGCATGGCCCTCGACCCTCGGGCCATCAACTACGCAATTCGATGCATGATGGCCTAAGAAGCCAAGTTAGCAACTTAATGTAGATGCATGCAACAAACAAATGAGTGCTAACACCCTTTCATGTTGAGATCGAGGGTATTGGCGACCGAGGGTTGAGACGTGTTTCGTCACTTCGGGTACGAACACACCTCTCCCCTCATGCTTGGTTTGACACCCCAAACTAAGCGATGCAATGCATGTATGCCATATACAATGCAAAGTGATGCAACTCATGCAAGGCTACATTAATGCAATATGAACATGTCAAGCATACAACAAGACTATATAATGCAATTTAGCTAAGTAACGTGCAAACATGCGAACATGATGTAATATAAGCATGCAACCAATACAATGCAACATGTCAAACATGAAAAGTGTGCAAGGATGGGCTTATACTGAAATGAGAAGGCCTCAGCCCACCCCAAAACAGTGGCCAAAAATCCCCATTATGGAGGTGCCAGCATGCAAAACAAATATGCAAACCAAAGGGCCTAAAGCTAAGGCATGGAAGACAGTTTTCAAGAGCACCCAAAGAAAGGTAAGCATGGATATCAAGACCTATAAAATCAGAGATATGGTATGGTAGAATAAGCCCCAAAACCCACATAAATGGCATCCCAAATGACTTAAGCAAAGAGGCACACACCAAAGCCAAAACATGGAGCATAAGACTACACCTCTTTAAGGCATTGAAAGGAGAACAAATCCAAGTATACAAGCATCAAACATGGATTGAAATAACATGGAAAATGACTCTAAATTACTGAAAATAGACCAAATGAGACATGCTTATGGCTTACACATTCAAGGCTCACAAACCAAAACACATAGAAACTACACCAAACGTGGCAAACATGGTCAAATCAGCACCCAACAGTCCTTGGGCATGGCAAAATAATGCTAAAACCTTCATGAAGTTAAGCTAGAACAAGCAAGCATCATGCCTAAATGCAAGGCACATTTCTAGGCAAAATGGGGGAATGCAAGGCAAGTACAATATGCATGTAAAGGGCCATAAATTTGACCAAAAACAGAGGTAACATATGACCAAATAATATCCAAAAACCTTTGAAATGGGGCCAAAACCAACTAAGCACATATGCTACCCTTATAGGCCAAAAATAAGGACAAAAGAGAGACAAAGGGGAGATGGGTGTCCCTCCCCTATGCAAGACTTCAAACCACCTTCTTCACCACTGAAAATCCACTAGATTTCAGTGGTGAGAAGGCCAATACACCAAAGTAACCAAAGCTTAACAATGGAAGCACAAAAAGGGCCAAACAAGGCCTTAGAGAGGGAGGTCGATCCCCAACACCAAAACAACCTTAATGAAGTATCTTAAGCATGCAAATACAAAACTTTTTTTAGTTATACACAAAGTCTAAATTAGTAAGAAAGATAGGTTAAAGACTAGTGCAAGATAGGGAAAAACAAAGCAAAAAGTGTTACCCTTGAAGAACACTTCAAGAATAGCAAGCTCAGCCTCTTCCTTATGATCAAAACCACCTCAAAACTTCAAGAACAAACCCTCAAGACCTCCCAAGACGAAGTATGGTGTAATGGTGTGTGTTTTAGTGCAAAAATAAGAACAAATCAACCTTTTAGGCCCTTAAACACACACAAAATGAAGAGAGAGGGGGAGATATATAGAGAGAAGGTGTGTGTATCAGAATATATATATATATATATTTTGCTCTGGTTTTGCTGAACCCAATCAAAGGAGAAGAGGGGTCTCTTATATAGACAATGCAAAGACTAAGCTTCCAAGGGAAGCTATTCAAAAAAGGTCAAGGCTTCCAGGGGAAGCTAAGCTAAGGGTGCAAGCTTCTTGACGAAGCTATGGCAAAGGGTCAAACTTCCTCAAGAAGCTTGAGCAAAGGGTGCAATCTTCTCTAGGAAGCTTGGACCAAAAGGGTGCCAAAAGGTTCAAAACAGCCACACCCGTGCGTGGGGGGTAGGGTCCGTGCATTCCAGCTGGCACAGCTGGCATGCATTATGCCTGTAAAAGGCAAAAAGGTGGTATCGGCCAGCAAAAGAGGCCATCGGCCAAACAGATTGTCGGCCGACCACACCAAGTGCCGACCGGCCAATGATATATTTCACCAATGGCCGGTAGCAAGAATACACGGCCGGTGGCCTCAAGGCAAGGCCAGTGGGGGTCAAGGGTAGCTAACAAGCTACTCTCTACCCTCAGGTACAAAAACAAACAAGTCCTTGGTGCAAAACCAAGCACATAACAAGCAAGTCGAGAGATCCTGAGGCAAGGCGCGTAGTCGAGACCTCCGGGAACTCAGAACAAACACGAACAGGGATGATCACCGAGCGTTCAAATGGTGACGTCCAAGTCTTGAGGACGGTCAAAAATGGGGTGTCTACAGTAATTCGTTCAAGCTAAATCACATTGATGTCCTAATTTAGGCACGGAGTGTTAGAGTGGGGGGCAATGTTGGAGTGGTGGACTGCGTAGAGAATGGTGTGAATTCCCCTAGTAGTCTAAATTTTGGTGTGGACGACCGAACGGATTTGTTACCAACATATTGGCCTAACAAATCGAAGACATTTTTGTCCGCTCAATGGGTGTATGTGATTACCCATGTTGGTCAATGTTTCGACGGGGGCGCCAATGAATTTCGTAAAATTCTATGCAAGTATTCAGTGGAACATGGATTCTAATTCAAGTATGTTAAAAATGATTCAGTTCGTATTACTGTAATGTGTAAGTTTGCAACGGCCACGGGTTGTACTTGGTTAGTTCACGCGAGGATGCTACCATCGAGTGGGGTGTTATGTGTTAAGATGTTTGATAGTGTGCACACTTGTGGCGCAGTAGTATGGACTTGTAGGAACTTGCATACGAGGTGTGAGTTGGTGTCTTCTGTTGTCTCAGATCGGGTGCATGGTCAGCCATTGATACGCCCCACAAATGTGGTGTTTGATTTAAAAAATGGCTATGGATTGGACATTAGTTACCGGGTAGCATGGTTGGGTGTCAAGAAAGTGGGGGCTGAAGTTTATGGGGATCATGCCATGTCGTTCCACCAACTTAGGTGGTATAATGAATCCGTTATGGAAAAAAATCCAAATAGTTACATTAATCTTGAATTTGATCAAAAAAATGAGAGGTTCGTTTGGTATTTCATATCGTTTCATGCTTGTATAGATGGGTTCAATCATTGTCGGCCTTTGTTTTTCCTGGATAGAACATTCCTCAAAGGCAGGTTCAAGGGTAATTTGCTTGCCGCTACCGCTAAAGACAACAATCAAGGTATCGAAGTGTTCTTATTTTTTTTCCCATATGTAACTAGTCACATAATGGTCCGTCCGATATGTTTACAATGCAACTTGTCCGCAGAATTTCCCCACGTACAAATGGGATGTCATGAAATTGACTGCAAATGGTAATGTAAAACATATTGACATGCTTATTGCCGGTTTATTATAGTTTATCACATATGCGTTGTACAGATGGTTATAAAACATGACACATTGCAATATCATTTTTGATTATGCCATTTTCATACTATCCAATTGATTATACCATTTTTTATTATACCATATGGTTTCATGCTATGTTTGTGGGATTGTTTCCTCTGGCATTTGCTATTGTTGATTCCAAGAATTCAGCCAACTGGGAATGGTTTCTTTAGAATATGAAAGTTGTTGGCGATGTTCAGACATTGACGTTCATATCTGACCACCGCATTGGGCTGTTGCAATCTATGCCAAACATATTCCCATCTATACACCATGGATATTGTTTGTTTCATCTTCAAATGAATTTTCAAGACCGAATGAAATACGTCAACGCATCGCACAAAATTGGCTTGATGCACAAATTACGTGAATGTGCTTACGTACCCACTGTTAGTTGTTTCAATGAGAAATTTGAGGTGTTAAAGAGGTGCAGCCTGGTTGTGATCAAGGATTTTATAAAAGACTTGTATCCCAAACATTGGGCCAACGAGTATTTCAGGTAGTTTACACTCTACCCAATGATTTGTGTTAATTAGTTATTTGTTTGTCATCGTTTCTGTTCTTCATTTGCATTCATATTGGTTATTTTGCAGGGGCCAACGGTGTAGTGAAATGTGTTCTAACGCTGCCAAGTCATTTAACAATTGGGTTAGTGATGCTTGTCATCTTCCTATTACTAGACTGGTTGATATGGTAAGGGGACAAATCATGGAGCAGATGGCGAAATGCGGAGTTAAATGCAACAAATGGGCCGGTGTAATATGTTGGAAAATGGAAAAAAAAAAAAAAAAAAAAAAAAAACTAGCAAAGACATACAATGAAAATAGGTCGTGGTGTGTTAGCCAGGCCAATGATAATGTGTATGAGGTCCATTCCCATCCGTCACTATTGGTGGACGTTGATAGGTAGATGTGTTCTTGTTTTCAGTGGCAAATAAACGAGTTCCCATGTTCCCAGGCCGTCGTCGCATTTCGTAATAGCAGAAGAAACATTCATGAATCGATAGACTATGCATTCCACATTGACACGTTCAAAGCATCGTACAACGGAACGATATATCCTATTCCAACTGTGGACAAACCACCTTTCACACCAGCTGACTACATGATTACGCCCTCAACAGTAAAGCGTCCACAAGGTAGGCCCAAACGAAAGAGGATTCCATCCAGAGGTGAAGTAGCACAGCGCATTCGGTGTGGGTGATACGGGAGATTGGGCAATCACAATAGGAAGACATGTAAAGAGCCAATATAGGTGCCTCACTAGTTGTTTAATTTGTTTCTCGGAAATTGGGTTTGTCACAACAATTGCATCATTTTCAACTTTGTTTTTAATGTTCGTTTCATTGGTGAAACATCGAGTGTTTTACAATGTTAATAAATGTGTTGTGAGAAACATGATGTCCAATTGCACATCCTTTTCGTTCACATTGTCCCCGTGCCATTCACTACATAATTGATACCCATATGTGTTTTTCAATATATGTATGTTATCTTTCATTACATTAGCCAAAATCATATCTAAACCCCATTAATTTAACCTCATTACTTTAATTGATTTCGATGAAATATATTTCAATAACAACACATACTAACACAAAACAATATTTATAATGATGGATCAAACCAGGTTATGATACCAACAATTCCGCTTACACTAACAGTTGTTCATATCAAACCGTTTGGGATGTAATTTTCAACGAACAAATGACTTATTTACCAATTTCATAAAAATGCAATATAGTTAACAATTTCATAATAACGTGGTGGAATTAACACTATGTTAACAGGTTCACATTAACAATTACATATATCACAACCTAACCCGTGCTGTGTTCATCATTTACAATTACAATGCACCTTCAAAACAACCCAAACACATACCAACATCACTAAGCCAAACATTTTGAAACCAAACATATCAACGTGTATTACCAAAATAAAACAATCACTGTGTTCATATCTTATCAAAAAAAAAAAAAAAACTGTTGAACAAATAATTCGGAATCGAACAACGTATCATAAACTCCACCAAACAACATCAATATCCAATAATACTCATTCATTCCAACACACATCATGGCACTCGCACACTGAAATAACTGTTTAGATCGAAATAATCGACTTAAAATGTGAAACTAATTAATCCAACATTATGGAATCCAATAGTGTATCCAAAAAAAAAAAAAAAAGAAGAAGAAGAAGAAGAAGAAGAAGAAGATAACCAACCACATATATGACAGCAGCGTTCATTCGTTGCTAAGCAAAAAATAATTATGTACTCTGATAATAATAAAACAAACAGCCAATTGCACGTGCGGAGGAGGAGTAAGGTGTGCTGATGCTTCTGACAACCACATATTATGATTTCTTGGCACAAACTCCCCTTGCTGGGTCATTCAAGAACATTTTTACTACCGCGGCGCATAGACCAATGGGGTGAGCCCGTCCATTGTGCTGTTGATTTCTATCCCGTAAATGTACTGTCAGATAATGAAACAAACAACAATTACACAATCTGACCTACATTTACACATGACCATCCCAACATCACACTAACCAACATATTATGTCGAAAAAACTGAAACATAAATCAAACAGCACTTACGACTTGGGCACTTGTTGCAGGCAATCCACAACTGGCACAAGAGTGCCATCAAAGTGATCCGTCTGACCATCTTTCGTTGTAACTCTTGGCTTCACGAAATTGGTATGGTAGTCGGCCACGCATTGTTTTTGTTGTTCAATTCAATGTTAAGTTAGTCCCGTACAGTATGAAACTACCATTTGACACGCATGTGCAAACAACGTCAACAGTGTGTACCAAACATGGTAGTACCACCAGTTGCCTAAAACAACTGATGCCCTTACCACTTTTAGAGCCTCGTTGTAATGCTCGTCTCGGATCCCACGTCTCGATTGCATGGAATTGTAATGTTTACATTCACCGCTTTTTGCATCTTGAACCATGACAGTCCAATGGTTCGCATGGTATATCGGGTAAATCGTGTATCTACACCCTTGTGAGGCCTTCGTGTGAACGTTCAAGTATTTGGTCCTCAACAGTGAGCTCGTGTTCCTCATCATGTCCTGCACATATGGTGTCACGCCCCAAAATTTGGACAATTAAATATTAAATTAGGACTAAACCCCAATCAATATTCCATCATCCAAATCCTAGGGGTGAAACAAAAAAAACTAAACGCCAACCAAACCATCCACCATAATTTCATAACTAACCAATATCTCCAACATTAAAGTAACAATAAATAGTCAAAATAACTTTAAAAAAAATGTACGGTTACAACTCATGCCAAATTATCCCAATACTAAAGTCATAAAAAAAATAATAAATACATAAACTACTAACAACCCTAAGCTCAAGAAAAATAAAAGAAGTCAAAACGATAAGTCTAACAATTACAGTAATTCCACGTCACCACTGTAGCCCTAACTAATCCTGCAAAGGAAGCTCGACTACGCTCAAACAGAACGCACCTGAGTTGCCAAGAGGCAAAACGGGTCAGTATACAGGTATACTGGTATGGGTACAAAATCTAACTCCCATGTGTCCACCAGACACAAACAAAAATATATTATTTAATTCTTGTTACGGGACAAGACAAATAGTTTCATCCGCACCAAGATGAATAGGTAGTTTCTCGAGATACGGTGGTATTTAGTTTCTTGCCCGTACACAACCAAATATAAATTGAGTATAAAATAAACAAAATAAAAATAAAAATATGGTGGGTCAGCTTTGCATAAAAAAGTTAGTAAGACCCACCATCTTGCAAAAAAATAAAGTTAGTATAATTTAATCATAAGTAACTTGCTGAAAAAGTATAAAAATGCACCGTTTCATGCTTAAATAACTCGAATTGATCAAAACTCAAAGTACAAAAGTTGTACAGAATCAAATTTCTTAAAAGACAAAGTGAACGAATTTAGTAAAAACTGAACAGGTTGAGAGAAAAACTTGATAGAAGAACCTAGACGGATTTTAATCGAAAAATCTGAAACTGAAAATGAACAGAAATTGTCCTAAGATGAATTTTTTTGGAAAAGTTCAAGACACAAAAAGTGTTCAGAATAATGTTTTACTTGAATTTATGCGAAACCAATAAAAATGAGCTCGTTTCGTAGGTTAAAATAGCCTCTAAAATCTGTATTGCTAAAATGAATCAAAACTATAATATCTAAGATCATCCGATTATAAGTTCTAATCGATCTTTTTAATAAAAAGTTAAAACACAAAAGTTGTCTAGAATCACGTATATATGCCTCTGCTCAAATTTCATAATTTATCGAGGTCATTTACTATTTTTTTCAGGGTATACAAATCAACACAATTCACACTATACTAATAAACTCATAATTAAATTCTTTGTACCTTAATTCCATCACTTCAGCCTCCACTTCCGGCCTACACATATATCCCATGTGTCTCCCGTATACCTAGCACCGCTCCGAAGCCAAATTTGCACGGAGATATTGTCCTGAGTTTGACCCACACTCCCCGGATAGTTAGCATATACGTACGTGCGTAAATCAAAGCACTCGTCTACTCATGAGAACGAGGCAACAATATACATATACAAAACATCTCACTCATGAGAACAACATAACAATGCCAAGCCTAAGGCATTCAAATAAATCTCATAATCCTCACACTTTTTTTTTTTATACACTCTTTCTTACCATCACTCAAATAAAACAACAATCCATGGAGTTATGGTGGAGAGTAAGGAATTTATCTATGGGTTCCTAATTTTTTTTAATTTCATATATCCATGAGTGTGATTACAACCATAAAATAAATCCATATAAAAACCCTAAGCCTTGCATACACAACTAATCAAAATAATTAAAATCAATCAATCATCTAAAAACCCTAAACCTTAACTACACAACTAATCAAAATAATTAAGATCAATCAATCATCTAAAAATCCTAAACCTTACATACAAAACTAATTAAAATAATTAAAATCAATCTATCATCTTTATGTAAAAAACAAAAAAATCAAACTACAACAAATAAATAAAAATAAATAAATAAATAAAAACAATGAATTAAACATAAATCAAGGGAAGTGGGTTTTGTACTCACAATTATTTTTCGAAAGTCAAAGAATCACTTGAACAATTAATGAAGCCATCAAAATAAAACCCTAATTTTTTTCCCTCCTCTCCTCTTTCTCTCTCGGCGTCTCTCTCTGTTGCACTCTTATTTTCTTTTTGATTAATATCTCTCTCTCTCTCTCTCTCTCTCTCTCTCTCTCTCTCTCTCTTTCTCTCTTCGCCGCCCACTGCACAGCACACAACTCTCTCTTTTTCTTTTCTTTGATTACCTAATCCATATTCTAACCTAATTCACTATTATATAGTATTATATTATATAATACAACATAATTATAATATATAAGATTAAATATATATATATATATATATATTTATAACACCTCTTGTTTTGATATAACAAATATAAATATTTAAATATTTAGATTTATTATATATAATTAAATAACACATTAAATTAATTAATTACCACATTAAATTCATTAAATATCACATTAAATTCTCATGTGACCACACAATTAATAAAGCCAAAAATAAAATAAGATAATAATAATCATAATAATAATAAATAATGACTTAAGAAAATTAGGATCGCTACATATGGTATACGTCAATATCGCCACTTGATTCACAATGTGGTCAAAACCTAGTTTCATATATGATAGTAATGTACAACATGAAAATTACATTCCGAATACACACTACTGTAAACATATGCCGTGTCCCCATATTTTATTCTTCCAACAACCCTTCACTACACTTCCATCAAGATAGCGACGTACGCATCGATTACCTATACCATATGTCAGCCATAAGTATTTCCTTGAACTAGTAATACGTAGCAAATATTACCAGTAGATGAGAAGCTAATACATTATCATCATAATGTTGACGTGTATGCACACAATGCTTTGCTGTGCTAACATAAGTCTACACAATTATTAGATATTGCAAATGCATAGGGGTTTTTTTTAGGGTTTCATATTGTGCATAGGATACCTAAGACGAACTCCTAGTTGACGTGCGAATATTCACATAATTTAGTAATGTAAATTACCGATATAAATAAACACCAATGTAGGTAACCCATGCACACCCTTCTTACATCATTTAGTGTTTTCTACACAACGCACCCACATAGCAAAATTAATCTTCAGACATTAATAGCCATATTACACACAATGCAATCATATTACGACAACATTTAAAATGATACAAAATGCGTGTACATTCCCATATATCAAGTTTTGTTATACCAAGTCTTAGATATCCGTGAAATGCACTTGTATTCCGTTGTCTCCACCGTCTCATATTACTGCCCTGCAATCCCACAGATCAAATTTAATAACAAAAAAAATGCCAACATTGTTTAATTTATATCAGACAAGTACTATACCAAATCAAAAAAATCACTCACCCGTCACCATCCAAGCTGTACATTTTCTCCAATAGTCTCAGCTCATCATCCTTCAACATGTTCCAGACAGCATGCCTTTTTCTCAAACCAAAACCATTCAATGTTTTGCACTCTACATCAACATCGTCAATAGTGTAAATCACCCCAGGCTCTGATGATTTGCGCACCATCACTCTACTACTTTGTTTTCTTCAACCCACTACACCGGGGTACTCGTAGTCAGACAGTCTAAATTCCCGTCTTGACTTGTTCTTCACGCGTCTAACTAGTGACGTGATTTCAGGACTAGGCCTTGGACCGGCTATCTTCCCTTCACAATCAGTTCCTACGTCACTAAAACCAACACAACCATGAACTGTGACCGGATGACCACTTACAAACTAATCCGCGTTGTCCACAGTCAAATCTTCAACTTTATCCACATCTGCAACAAACTCCACCGCAAGCTTCGGGACGGTTTTCACTCAGGCTGTAGGTGATGAGGACTGCTCTGTAATTTCCTCACTCGTGTCGTTGCCTAACCCATCCATTTTCCCAGACCAACTGTTAGAAGGTGTTCAATGATTGGATCCATCATTCGCAACGGATTGCGTCACCTCATTCACCTCACGATCGTCCAGATTGTCCTCTAATTTGGATATTGTATCATTTAGTTGTTTTACCAAGTTGTTAAGACGTGCAATTTCAGCATCATTTCCAACGATAACGTTGTCAAACCCTATAAACAAATTTGCAGCCTATGCCCCAAGGATCTTCACCATCGATTCGACCCGACATTCCAATTCACATACTCGTGCCGACTTTGTTTTCACTTCCTTTTCCAAATCATTAATTCTCCCTAGCCTTGCTCAACTCATCATTTTGCTCGTCTGTTTCGGTGTGAATGGTATCACCATCTGGTGTTCATGGCAGGTCTAGCAAATCGGGAAACAACATCGACCATGATTCTCCGGCTGCAAGCATCTTCCTGCCCATATTTTTCTTAACATCCAGCGTACTATTATTTCAGTTCTCAGTTTCACATACTCCATTCATCTCGATGTTACCACCGTTAGGTGATCAGGCTGCCAACAATCGAAGCTTACCTCCATATTATAGCGATCCCGGGTTTACCCTTATTGTACAGTAATCCGGACATGTGTCCGTGGATGTTGGTAGTTGGTTATTATCTTGTTTGCATCCTTTTTACTTCGTATTTGAGTTATAGGATGTGTTGGGCGGATTTGTTTCAGGTTAGTTGAGTTTAGAAACCAAAACTAGTTGCCCAGATTTTGGCCTGTACGCTCGAGCGGAGGTGTTGGCGCTCGAGCGGGGAATACACCCATCCAGTATTTCCTGTGCAGTGTTGTACGCTCGAGCGTGGGATTGGCCGCTCGAGCGGGGTTGTGTGAGTGCCGCTCGAGCGGGGAGTTGGGAGCTCGAGCGGAGACCTGGTTCAGTAAAAGTGCTGGGAGAGTGCATCCGGCGCTCGAGCGAAAGTTTGGACGCTCGAGCGGAAGTCTGTGAGTGGCCGCTCGAGCGGGGTGTTTTACGCTCGAGCGGAGACCTGGGTTTAAGTCCCGAAATTGTGACTTTTCAAATCACTTTTTCACTTTCTCTTCTCTCTCCTACTTTTCCAAAAACACCATTGTTGAGCCTCTCACTCTAGACTCTACCTTCTCTCTAGGTTTTGATCTAGTAGGAGTGATTTGCTCACCTTTGGCCTTTACAAAAAAGTTGTTGATCGTCGAGGGCTTCATTTTAATCTGAAAATTTCGAGTTTTGGAGCACGTTGGGTTTTGTCATCTTCTCCTTTGGGGCTCCGAATTTGAGGTAGGGATATCCTACTCCTCTCTATGGGTTTTGTCTTTAAATTTTGGTATTTTGAGATGTTGGGCTTGGTTTGGTAATTTTGTGAAAGTTTGGGGCTTTTGTGTAATTTTACAAAAGTTGGGGTTTTATTCATAATAAACCTAGATGCATGTTTGGCATAGAGAAATGGAATTAATGTTGAATCATTGATGAAAATGGGACCTAAGGGTTGAAATGTTAATTATGGGAATTGACCTAATTACATTGTTTAATTAATTGGGATAATTAATTGAGAGGAATGAAGGAATGAAATGTTGATTGAATATCCATTGTGCATTTATTTTCTGTTTAGAAATAACTGCTTTGGGCTATCGGTGGAGGATAGTCGTGATTGTTGTAGACAATGCTTGATGATTAGGTAAACTGAAACTAATCAATGAAATGTGTCATGGAACTTGACGGTTGATAGAATACATTAATTGTATGTATTGGGTGATTGTATATAGAACCAATGTATTTATTTAAGTTATGTGTAGAGGAGGAGATAGGGGATGTACTCCGCGGTTTAGGGGAAGATAGGGGATGTACCTCTAAACCGGATAGGTATTGGGAGGAGATAGGGGATGAACTCCGTAGACACAGCTCATATGCTTGTCTAGAGAAGTGAAGATAGAGCTCATACGCTTATCTTTGTGAAGTGTGGATACAGCTTATATGCTTATCTGTGAATGTGGGATATTGTTGTTATACATATCTGTTGAGAATGTGGATATAGCTTTTATGCTTATCTGAATGTGAGATATAGTTTTTATACATATCTGTGGAAATGATGATAGAGCTAGCATGCTTATCTGTTGAAAAGGGAAAATGAAAGGTAACTTAGACTCATAAGTTGTAAGACATAAATATGTGATTTATGTGATTGTATCAGTGTTGACCATCTATCAATTGCTAATATTTTAGTCATTGTCCATGGTTGGTTTAGTGTATTTCTACTGGGCCGTGGCTCACCCTATATGGGAATATCATTTTCAGGTGCAGGAAGCATGCCACCTCCAAGGACATAGCTTGGGAGGCTAGAGGCGGACATGTTTTGTTGTTTTACTTTTGATGTATTACATGTAACTTCAAGCCAAGGGCTTTATGTGTAAACGAGTTAGTACTCTTTGTTGTAACCAAGTGTTAACTTGGAAAGCTGTAAGCCCGTAGGGCATTTTGTTATGAGGTGAACATGTAATACTTATGTAATGGAACTCTAAGGAATAAAGGAATATGGTTAGTTTATATGTAAATGCATGTCTTAACAGATGGGTTTAATGTTGTTATTTTGAGGGCGTTACAACTTGGTATCAGAGCGTACCGGGTTCGAATACTTTGGGTACGTGGGAAGTGATTAGTATCACAATGGGTTTGTCTCGCTTGATAGAGACTTAGATGTAGTATCATATGCTATGTGCTTAATTGATAACATGCTTATGTGACTATGTGGGTATGGGATTTAATTTCTAGGATGTTGATTGGATCCTTGGGTTTCTGGGAGTCTTGTTGGAAATGCACTTGATCAATGCTGTTTCTAACCGGAACTCTAGTAACGCCTCGGGACTATCATTATCCGGAAATGAAATTCGTAAGTGCTTATGTGTTTATGTGCTTATGTGGAGTGAATTGCAGTTGTCCATGTATTAGGACGTGAGTGTTTAGTTTCGGCACATTCGTGAATGTGCTAACGTTCTGTGTTGCCTTTATTAGGATGTCAGGACGAGGAAGAGGAGCTAGGCGTGGTAGACCTGCGAGGCAGGAAGCACCGTTACCGGGGGAGATTTCGGTAGTGCAGGAGGGAGTTGGTCAGGCCAATGTGGCTGAGCCAGTAGGTCAGCAGGCTATGGGTGCCTTGGCCAGAGAGATAGCAGGAGCTTTGGGTATTCTTAGAGCTGGGAATCAGGCAGCTGAGACAGGGCCTTCTTTCTTGAAGAGGGAATTTTTCCGGTCTAATCCGGATGAGTTTGTCGGAGATCCGAAGGAGCCACTGAAGGCTGATGAGTGGTTAGAACAGATGAGTAAGACGTTCGAGATGCTTGGCATTGAGGACGGAGCACTGAAAGTGACCTTGGCATCCTTCCAACAGAAGGGAGATGCGGGTCAATGGTGGAAGTACGAGAAGTCTCGTGTGGGCAGTACTTGGGAGGCGTTTATAAATGCTTTTCAGGGGAGGTTTTTGTCTGCAGCAGCCAGGGAGAAGCTGAGGGATCAGTTTAGCTGGCTTAATCAGCAGGGCTTGTCAGTGGCCGAGTTTGAGGCTACTTTTACCAGTCTGTCCAGGTTTGCACCTGAACTGGTGGCGTCTGAGGAACGCCGTTGCTATGAGTTTGAGCGGAAGTTGAGGCGGAGCCTCAAGTTGAGAGTTGGTGGGTCTTACATCCGAGAGTATAGACACCTGGTAGATGCTGCAGCTCATGTGGAGCTCATGATGCAGGAGGAGGATGAGGGGCAGAGAGGCTCCAAGAGGAGCCAGGATAGTCAGAGTGATGGCAGGAGGCAGAGGGGTTCCAACCCTCAGCAGTCGCAGGGTGGTGTTGCTAGATCGACCTTCCCAGTGCCGAGTGTGGGCTCAGGGAGAGGTGGTCAGGGGGACTTCACTTGTTACAAGTGTGGCCAGCTGGGTCACAAGGTTTCTGTTTGCCCGCAGAAGGGTGGGGGTCAGAAAGCTGCTTCTTCTTCAGCTAGACCGCAGAGTCAGAGTTTAGGCAGGGGGCAGCTCTTGACTTGTTATCAGTGTGGACAACCTGGGCACATGAAGAGGTTTTGCCCACAGTTGAGTGCCACTTCGGGGGCGTCTGGTTCTAGGCAGACGCAGGGTTATCAGCCAGCTCAGTCTGTGCAGGCCTCGACGGCCAATCCGGGAGTGTCGTCATCCCAGTCTGTGCAGCAGTCCTTTGCTCCGAGAGGTGAGCAGGTAGACCAGGGGCCTACGGGGCGCGTGTATGCTGTTACCGCGCAGGATTTAGTACCGGCTCCATCAGTGGTGAGAGGTACTTTTCTGTTTTGCAACTCAGTTGCTAGTGTGTTGATAGACACGGGTGCATCTCATTCTTTTGTATCTGCTGCATTTGCATCTGTTTTGGAATTGGAGTTAGCGCAGTTAGCATCTCCTATTTGTGTGGTATCACCTTTGGGTGGTGAGTTGATCCTGAAACACGGTGTTAGAGGATGTGATATAGAGGTCGCCGATTATAGGCTTCCTTTTCCGTTTGTTGTCATGCCCATGAAGGGTTTTGATGTTATTTTGGGTATGGACTGGTTATCGTCATACCGGGCTGTTATCGATTGCTACCGCCAGAGGGTCACGTTATGTACCTTGAGCGGGGAGTGGTTCCATTTCTTGGGAGACCGGGTTGGTAGTGTTTTGCCACCGGGGTATGATTCGCGAGGGCGAAGTGAGCTTAGTGGTTTACTTGCTAGCTTTGAGAGTAGCGAGTGTGTTGAGACTCAGATTGTGTTGCCGAGGGTGGTTTGTGAGTATTCGGATGTCTTTCCCGAAGATCTTGTTAGTTTGCCACCTCACCGAGAGATAGAGTTCTCTATTGATTTAGTGCCTAGTACGGCGCCGATTTCTATGGTACCTTACTGTTTTGCTCCAGCAGAGTTGGTTGAGTTGAAAGTTCAGCTCCAGGAATTGCTAGATAAGGGCTTTGTTCGCCCTAGTGTTTCACCGTGGGGAGCACCGGCCCTCTTTGTTAAAAAGAAAGATGGTGCCTTGAGATTGTGTATTGACTACCGGAAGTTGAATCGGGCTACGGTTAAGAATAAGTACCCTATGCCCCGTATAGATGATTTGTTTGACCAGTTGAAGGGTTCCCGTTGTTTCTCAAAGATAGACTTGAGATCGGGTTACCACCAGTTGAGGGTCAGGGAGGAAGATATTCCTAAAACGGCATTCCGTACGCGGTATGGCCATTATGAGTTTCTGGTGATGCCATTTGGGCTTACCAATGCACCGGCAGTCTTTATGGACTTGATGAACCGGATTTTCCGGGAGTTCTTAGACCGATTTGTGGTTGTCTTCGTGGACGACATCCTTATCTATTCGTCTTCTGAGGAGGAGCATGAGACACACTTGAGAGTGGTGCTTGAGTTACTTAGAGCCCATAGGCTGTATGCCAAGTTTGGGAAGTGTGAGTTCTGGCTGAGGGAGGTCAAATTCTTAGGCCACGTGGTATCCGGGGAAGGGGTGTCTGTTGATACATCCAAGGTTGACGCAGTGCAAGATTGGGCACAGCCTAAGAGTGTGTTTGAAATCCGCAGTTTTCTGGGATTAGCTGGGTATTACCGTCGGTTTGTGAAAGATTTCTCCAGGTTAGCGTCACCGTTGACTAGACTGACTCAGAAGGGAGTCGAGTTTGTGTGGAGTGAGACTTGTGAAAAGTCATTCCAAGAGCTGAAAGTTAGATTGACCACCGCTCCGGTGTTGATTATTCCGGAGAGAGGGTTGGGTTATGCGGTTTATTGTGATGCCTCACGAGAGGGTTTGGGTTGTGTGTTAATGCAAGAGGGGAAAGTGGTAGCTTATGGCTCACGTCAGTTGAAAATACACGAGAAGAATTACCCCACACACGACCTAGAATTAGCAGCTGTGATCTTTGCCTTGAAAATCTGGAGGCACTACCTTTATGGTGAGAGGTTCGAGGTGTTCTCGGACCACAAGAGTTTGAAGTATCTGTTTACACAGAGAGACTTGAATTTGAGGCAGAGGAGATGGATGGAGTTCATCGAGGATTATGATTTTGAGTTGCACTATCACCCTGGAAAGGCCAATGTCGTGGCCGATGCCCTTAGTAGGAAGACCATTAGTGATGTTGCTAGTATAGCCATCCGAGAATGGGAGATGTTGGGAGCACTTGGCGAGTTTGATTTGCTACTGGGCGAATCTGTTGAGGCTGCGGCCTTGTTTTCTGTTGTTGCGCAACCTACACTTGTGATTAGAGTGTTAGAGGCACAGAGAGGTGACCTTGAGGTAGAATTTCTCTGAGAGAAGATCTCCAGTGGGAAAGTTGAGAAGGATTTGACGGTGTATCCCGACCTGAGTGTGAGATACCGAGACCGTTTGTTTGTACCGGAGTCTTGCCGAGAGGAAGTACTCCGAGAGTTTCACCATTCGCGTCTTGCGGTGCATCCGGGAGGTACTAAGATGTATCAGGATTTGGGTCGCCAGTTTTGGTGGCGGGGTATGAAGAGAGATGTGGCTGTTTTCGTATCGAAGTGCCTTACTTGCCAGCAAGTGAAGGCCGAGCATCAGAGGCCAGCGGGTTTGTTGCAACCCTTGCCTATTGCCGAGTGGAAGTGGGAGCATGTCACTATGGACTTCGTTGTGGGTCTTCCGAGGACTCAACGGGGTAGTGATGCTATTTGGGTGGTTGTAGACCGGTTGACTAAGTCGGCGCACTTTATTCCTATGCGCGTGAGAGATTCGGTAGATCATCTTGCCGATTTGTATATTCGGGACGTAGTGAGATTGCACGGGGTCCCAGTGACGATCGTCTCAGATAGAGATCCTCGTTTTACTTCTAGGTTGTGGCAGAGTTTGCAGAGTGCTTTGGGCACTAAGTTGACCTTTAGTACGGCTTATCATCCTCAGACTGACGGGCAGTCCGAGCGTACTATTCAGATCCTCGAGGATATGCTTCGGGGTTGTGTCCTGGATTTCAGTGGGACGTGGGAGAGGCATTTGCCATTGGTAGAGTTTGCCTACAACAACAGTTTTCAGTCTAGTATCGGTATGGCACCGTTTGAGGCCTTGTATGGCCGACCTTGTAGGTCTCCAGTTTGTTGGGCCGAGGTGGGTGATGCACCTTTGTTGGGTCCGGAGTTGATTAGGGAGACGACGGAGAAAGTTGAGCTTATCCGTAGGAGGCTTGTTACAGCCCAGAGTCGGCAGAAATCTTATGCTGACCGTAGGAGGAGACCTTTGGCGTTTGAGGTAGGTGATCATGTCTTTCTGAAGATATCACCTAGGCGAGGTCTGATGAGGTTTGGGAAGAGTGGGAAGTTATCCCCTCGGTTTATTCGTCCTTTTGAGATCCTTGAGAGGATTGGCGAGGTTGCATATCGGTTAGCCTTACCACCGCAGTTGTCCGGAGTGCATGACGTGTTTCATGTGAGTATGCTTCGGAAGTATGAGCCAGATCCATCACATGTGTTGGATTGGACCGATTTAGAGGTAGATGAGGATGCCTCGTATGAGGAGAGACCGGTTCGGGTCTTGGATAGGCGGGATCAGGTCCTGCGTGGCAAGACCATTCCTTTGGTGAAAGTCTTGTGGAAACATCACGGAGTGGAGGAAGCCACTTGGGAACGTGAGTTGGGAGTCCGTGAGAAATATCCGGACTTGTTTGTTGATATGTAATCTTGTATTTAAATTTTACATTTTGTTGAACTTAAGAGCTTTTATATATGTCTTAAGTTGTGAAACATTGAAAATGTTTTGATTATTGGAAGTATGTTTGGAACTTGCCTCATATGGAAGTTGAATGTGACACTATATGTGTTGAATATATTGTTGAAATTGGAAAGATAGTGCATAATGTTGATGCATGTTGGAAGTACATATGTTGTTTACATATTGTGAAATGTCTCTTGTTAAAGGGATGGGATGACCAGTAATGGGTCGGATTGTTGAATGTTCAAGTGTAACATTGATTACAATGGAGAAAAACTTGTTTTTGAAAACTTGTGCTTAATTTCGGGGGCGAAATTCTTTAAGGGGGGGAGGTTATAGCGATCCCGGGTTTACCCTTGTTGTACAGTAATCCGGACATGTGTCCGTGGATGTTGGTAGTTGGTTATTATCTTGTTTGCATCCTTTTTACTTCGTATTTGAGTTATAGGATGTGTTGGGCGGATTTGTTTCAGGTTGGTTGAGTTTAGAAACCAAAACTAGTTGCCCAGATTTTGGCCTGTACGCTCGAGCGGAGGTGTTGGCGCTCGAGCGGGGAATACACCCATCCAGTATTTCCTGTGCAGTGTTGTACGCTCGAGCGTGGGATTGGCCGCTCGAGCGGGGTTGTGTGAGTGCCGCTCGAGCGGGGAGTTGGGAGCTCGAGCGGAGACCTGGTTCTGTAAAAGTGCTGGGAGAGTGCATCCGGCGCTCGAGCGGAAGTTTGGACGCTCGAGCGGAAGTCTGTGAGTGGCCGCTCGAGCGGGGTGTTTTACGCTCGAGCGGAGACCTGGGTTTAAGTCCCGAAATTGTGACTTTTCAAATCACTTTTTCACTTTCTCTTCTCTCTCCTACTTTTCCAAAAACACCATTGTTGAGCCTCTCACTCTAGACTCTACCTTCTCTCTAGGTTTTGATCTAGTAGGAGTGATTTGCTCACCTTTGGCCTTTACAAAAAAGTTGTTGATCGTCGAGGGCTTCATTTTAATCTGAAAATTTCGAGTTTTGGAGCACGTTGGGTTTTGTCATCTTCTCCTTTGGGGCTCCGAATTTGAGGTAGGGATATCCTACTCCTCTCTATGGGTTTTGTCTTTAAATTTTGGTATTTTGAGATGTTGGGCTTGGTTTGGTAATTTTGTGAAAGTTTGGGGCTTTTGTGTAATTTTACAAAAGTTGGGGTTTTATTCATAATAAACCTAGATGCATGTTTGGCATAGAGAAATGGAATTAATGTTGAATCATTGATGAAAATGGGACCTAAGGGTTGAATTCTTAATTATGGGAATTGACCTAATTACATTGTTTAATTAATTGGGATAATTAATTGAGAGGAATGAAGGAATGAAATGTTGATTGAATATCCATTGTGCATTTATTTTCTGTTTAGAAATAACTGCTTTGGGCTATCGGTGGAGGATAGTCGTGATTGTTGTAGACAATGCTTGATGATTAGGTAAACTGAAACTAATCAATGAAATGTGTCATGGAACTTGACGGTTGATAGAATACATTAATTGTATGTATTGGGTGATTGTATATAGAACCAATGTGTTTATTTACGTTATGTGTAGAGGAGGAGATAGGGGATGTACTCCGCGGTTTAGGGGAAGATAGGGAATGTACCTCTAAACCGGATAGGTATTGGAAGGAGATAGGGGATGAACTCCGTAGACACAGCTCATATGCTTGTCTAGAGAAGTGAAGATAGAGCTCATATGCTTATCTTTGTGAAGTGTGGATACAGCTTATATGCTTATCTGTGAATGTGGGATATTGTTGTTATACATATCTGTTGAGAATGTGGATATAGCTTTTATGCTTATCTGAATGTGAGATATAGTTTTTATACATATCTGTGGAAATGATGATAGAGCTAGCATGCTTATCTGTTGAAAAGGGAAAATGAAAGGTAACTTAGACTCATAAGTTGTAAGACATAAATATGTGATTTATGTGATTGTATCAGTGTTGACCATCTATCAATTGCTAATATTTTAGTCATTGTCCATGGTTGGTTTAGTGTATTTCTACTGGGCCGTGGCTCACCCTATATGGGAATATCATTTTCAGGTGCAGGAAGCATGCCACCTCCAAGGACATAGCTTGGGAGGCTAGAGGCGGACATGTTTTGTTGTTTTACTTTTGATGTATTACATGTAACTTCAAGCCAAGGGCTTTATGTGTAAACGAGTTAGTACTCTTTGTTGTAACCAAGTGTTAACTTGGAAAGCTGTAAGCCCGTAGGGCATTTTGTTATGAGGTGAACATGTAATACTTATGTAATGGAACTCTAAGGAATAAAGGAATATGGTTAGTTTATATGTAAATGCATGTCTTAACAGATGGGTTTAATGTTGTTATTTTGAGGGCGTTACACATATCGGCCACACTAGTCGTACCAACATCAGCCCCATCACTAAACCACACATTTACTGGATCAACATCAAGCATGATCCCCTCCCTCTGGTTTGGCTCATTCCCAATTAGCGACGGTTTTAATAAGTAATACTCATTTCTTGTCTGAACAACTTTATCACAGTTAACCTGCAAAATGTAAATAGTATTCCACAATTAAATACTAACTTACGGACAAATAAACCAAACATTTTGAAATGTTTTGTGTCATACCTTAATGGCGCCTTTCGATGACAAATTTACCCCTTTCAACCTACCTATGTGTGTACCAATATTTCATTTGCAGAATCTCACATTACTACGCTCAGGTTGCACAATGTTCGAATGCTCATAAATAAGAAACTCGAATAAAAATGACAACCAACACATTAGAAGAACACGTAGAAAATAAACAAATGTGTATATAGAGCAACATATAAGCTACGATAATTTCTTTAGAATATGTACCAACAATGAAACGACACAACTTGTAACCCTCTCTGGCTTGTCGTGCGTTTCATTCAGTGAACTGATCAAGGTGTTACGGATTGTCGCAATCCAGTCGTATAACCTTAACGTTTGTAGTTTGTCAATTACGCACATGAACGCCCACCCTATATGCTTACCCGTAGTTGTGAAAAATAATTTCGCACAGATATAAAGGCAAAGTAGCTTTGCTACATCTTCCTCGTCGCATTCTGTACGACCACAGATTGCTTTAATCAGCAAATATTTTATGACTTTTGAAGAAATTCGGCCAATGTTCGTACACCGTCTTTGCATAAAATCTAAAGGCCCTTTTACACCTTGTGCCAAATCTATTTTGTCTTTCCCACATTGTATTCCAAATATCAATTGAATGTCGTTGTTCCTCAATGGCAGCCCAACCCCACCAATGTAAAAGTTCTAATCATTCGAATTGTACGTTTGAATTATTCAGCACACCGTGGTATCACACTTCATGTATGCTCTTTGATCTAACTTGTGGACATAGATAGTATCAACCATAAACCAGAACGGGGTTTTCTTCAATTGCCAAATATGTCTATCGCCCAACTCTAACTAAAGCACGATTTTGATAACTCCCGAAATGTTGGACCGGTACATTAGTCTCAACGGGTCGATTTTAGTTTTTTTAACAGCACTACTGTTTACTTTATGTTTTTTGAATGGTAGTCTGGCTTGTCTCTTCGTGGCAAACTTGGTTAACATGTTAACGGTCTATCGCAAACGTTGTGGGCTGCTACTAGCATTCTGTTTCCCATATTGCTGGCCAGTGCTACCTGCAAATATTGTAACACACACGTCACGATTCAACAAAATACAACACGGTTGCGCAATCAATCGTACTGTCACGCACACATGCAATTAAACAAAAAAAAGCCACATTACAAGCCTAACTACGATGCAACATTAATTGTAACATCAAATGCACCTAACATGCACATCATTGAACATCACATAAAATTTGCCAATGCCAATCAACAAAAATTGCATGTACTACCAACAACTTCACGGAATTTCAACACATAGCAAACCAATGTACTTTTATCAGATATATAAATCTTGTTTTTACTTGGTGTCATGTAATGTGTGGTCCAATTTTCACATGCTGGTTGTAATTGAATTCTATTACATTCGTATATCATAGATTTGTGTGACATATTTTCAAATCAACTGTTGTTCAAACATAACCGACAACCACATCCAAACCCACTTACATCACAACACACATGCACACACGACATAACCCAACAACATAATCAACTACTTAATCATCAAACCACAAACCTTCTAATCATACTACGCCACAAATGTCGCACCATGCTAACATCACACGGCACAATCAACTACTCAAACCTCCTAATTCTACAAATGTCATTTACAATACAATTTATCGTCAACTAATACACACCAACCCAAAAACAGGAAAAATATCCCCTTGTCCCTACAATGACAAAAACGCACCACATTTGAAGTTAATGTAAACAGTCCCAAGAAAAAACTCCACACACCAATTAACATAACAAGCTACTACAAGACAACAACAAAACAGAAGAACCCAAAATACCATTACCACCACATTTAAGGGAAACACTTTACATCAAACACAATGGGTCAAAACTATCTAGGTCTTACCCAAATATTGCTAACAACATTTTACCAGCTTACATGGCGAACCTGGTTGACGTGTTACCGGTCTGTTGCGAACGTGTTGGGCTACTAATGGCATTTCGTTTCCTATGTTGTTGGCCAGTGTTACTTGCCAATAGTGTCACACACACGTCACGATTAAACAAAATACAACGCCATCATTCATAAAATCACACAAATATGCAATTACAAATACAAACTACGTTAAATTACTAACGTTGCTGCATCGTTAATTGTAATACCAAATGAATCTGACATATATAACATCAAACATCACATGCCATTTGCCAAGGCCAATCAACAAACACTTTCACGTATTACTAACAAACCCACAGAATCTCAACACAAAGCGAACCACTGTACTTATGTCGAATATCTAAATATTATTTTTATTTGTTTTTCTGTAATTTGTGGTCTAATTTGCATTAGCATATTGTAATTGAGTTCCATTGTGTTCGTATATCATGCATTTACGCTACGTATTTTCAAATCAACTATTGTTCAAACAATGCCAACATCATAATCCAACCCCACCAGCATCACAACACACATCCACAAACGACATAACCCCACAACACAATCAACTACTCAACCCTCAAACCTCCTAATTCTTCCACGCCACGAAATGTGATGAAAGACCAATATTACACAGCAAAAACAACTACTCAAACCTCCTAATTTTACAAATTCCATTTACAATACAAATTATCTAAGCTAATATACACCAACCCAGAAACAGAGGACCTATACCTTTGTCCCTACAATGTAGAAAACACACCACATTTACATTTAGTGTAAATACCCCTAGAAACAAAAACCCCAATCACCAATTAATATAACAACTAATAGAAGACAACAACAAAAACCAGAAGAACCCAAAATACCATTACAACCACATTTAAAGTACACACTTTAAATCAAACAAAATGGGCCAACAACATTTGGATCCAACCCAAACAATGCCAACAACATTCACCTAACCCCTCCTCCCCCCATAAACATTACGCAATAACATCAACACTTTCAACATTAAACAAAAAATAACACACGTCAAACCCCTTGCAAAACTCAATCTGAACAACACGAAAGATATCATGAGTACACATACATAAATGAACCAGTTAGCCGACGTCATTTTGTTGGTGATACAATCACCAGCGATGATGACTGGGAGGTTGTTTGCTAGTCACATGACCACACAATGTCGAGACGGTCTCTCCAAGTTCACAATGTAAACGTATTGCCAGAAAGGGGGTTCGAACACTTCTAGGGTTTAGGATGAAAAGGAATTTTCAATTTAGGATACCAATCCACACTAACTCAATGTTGCCCATTATGGATAGATCACCAACACACCAACCAATATCCCATTAACATCAGAAAACAACAGAGGTTTCTAATTACGTTTCTTCCATTCTGATTGATTTGGAGGGAAACCAAAATTCCCCACATGGAAGATTTGGGATAAAGATGTAAATTCAACATCAATAAAACCCACAATTACCCTTACTTCATGTGGTAAAACATGGCCTAATTGGTCTTTAACACTGGGATTGGACTTATTGGTTTATAAGATAAAAGTTAGGACTAAATGGATCAAATGTTTGAATTTGGGATTTATTGGTGCATCTCCCAAAAATAAAACTCTAATTAGTTTATGATTTATTTTATAATCCCACATCGAGAGTAGAAGAAAAATCAAAGTTTGTTTCACTATCTATCTATCTATATATTATATAAGGAAAATGGAGTTTTTAGGAAGAAACCTTCTAGGAGCTCCAAACCTTTATTATAAAATTATTGAATTTTCTTAATTTTAAACAATTAAGAAAATTCTCGTTAGCTAGTTTTCATTTATCTTTTATTTTACAATCCCACATCGAAAAAAGAAAGAAAAAGTTAATTGTTTCACTTACATAAAGTGAATCTTATGCTAAGCAAAATGAGATTTTTAGTGAGAAACCCTATGATCAATATCTCATATTCATTTTTTTGATTTTCTTAATTTTAAACAATTAATAAAATCTCTATTGGCTAATTTCCATTTAACTTTTATTTTACAATCCCACATAGTTTTGATTTTAAAAATAATTTTGTATGAGATTTTGAAACTCTTATAATATTTAACTTTAAAATAATTACAATCCTACATTGAGAAAATAAAGAAAAAATGAATTGTTTCACTTATATAAAGTGTTACAATCCCACATCGAGAAAAAAAGAAAAAGAAAAAGTGAGTTATTTCACTTATATAAAATGAATCTTATAAATGAAGTTTTAAGGGAGAAGCATTCTAGAAGTTCCAAACCCTCATTTTAAAATTATTGAATTTTCTTAATTTTAAAAAATTAAGAAAATTCTCATTGGCTAGCTTCCATTTACCTTTTATTTTACAATCCCAAATTGAGAAAAAAAAAGAGGAAAAAGTGAATTGTTTCATTTACATAAAGTGAATTTTTTGCTCCAATTTATATAAATTATAAAAAAAATTTAATTTTAAACGATTAAGAAAATCCATATTGGTTAATTTCCATTTAATTTTTATTTCACAATTTCACATTGGGAAAAGAAGGAAAAAGTAAATTGTTTCACTTATATAAAGTGAATATTATGCTCCCATTTACATAAGCAAAAGAAGATTTTAGTGAGAATCCCGATAATCAATACCATTTTTTTTTTAATTTTAAACAATTAAAAAAATCTCCATTGGTTAGTTTCCATTTAACTTTTATTTTACAATCTCACATAGATATTTTGATTTTAAAAATAATTTTGTATAAGATTTTGAAACTCTCATAATATTTAACTTTAAAATAATTATAATCCCACACCAAGAACAAAAATAAAAAGAGAGTTGTTTCACTTATATAAAGTGAATCTTATATTTTCATTTAATACTATAATATTGTGCATGTTTCAATTCAAAATGGTCTAAATTTTAAAATAAAATTTAAAGGTTTTAATTAATTAATGGTGAATTATTTCATTTACATAAAGTGAATCTTACGCTCCCATTTATATAAGCAAAAGAAGATTTTAGTGAGAATCCCTATAATCAATACCAATTTTTTTTTGATTTTCTTAATTTTAAACAATTAAATAAATCTCTATTGGTCAGCTTCCATTTAACTTTTATTTTACAATCTCACATAGACGTTTTGATTTTAAAAATAATTTTGTATAAGATTTTGAAACTCTTATAATATTTAACTTTAAAAAAATTACAATCTCATATCGAGAAAAGAAATAAAAAGTGAGTTGTTTCACTTTTATAAATTGAATCTTATACTCTCATTTAATATTATAGTATTGTGCATGTTTTAGTTCAAGATAGTTTAAATTTTAAAATAAAATTGGGCAAATTACACTAACAGTCCCTATAGTTTGAGACTCGTGTCACTTTGGTCCCTGACTTTTCAATTGTAACACATTTAACCCTGAATGTTGAATCTTGTTCCAAATAAGAACAATTAAAGGTATCATTGTTTAATTTCAAGGGCAAAATCGTCAATTAAATAAAATATAAACTAATTTGACAAAAATAAATGGCAAAAAAATATTTTTAATTTTAAAAAATTATTTTTATCTACCAATAATAAAATTATGTAAAGTTGATAAAAATTAATAAAAATTACATGATTAATTTTTAAAATTTAATTTTACATGATCATTATCCAAACACATAATAAAAATTAATTTGGTAAAAGAAAAATAAATGTCTAAAAGATTTATCAATTTTACATAATTTTATTTTTAGTGGGTAGAAATAATTTTTAAAAATTCAAAAATATATGTTTGACATTTATTTTTGTCAAATTAGTTTATATTTTATCAAATTGATGATTTTTCCCTTGAAAAATCTAATGATATTTTCAATTGTCCTTATTTGAAACAAGATTTAAAATTCAGGATCAAATGTGTCACAATTAAAAAGTCAGCGACAAAAGTGACACAAGCCCCAAACTATAGGGACTATTAGTGTAATTCACCCTATATATATATATATATATATATATATATGGGGCGTTTTGGCAAGTTCTCGTTTTGAAATAAATTATTTTAGTAATTTTTTGACTTTTTACAATAAAATATGCAGAAAAATAGAGAGTGATGTGACAACTTATAGTGTCTTTTTTATTTTTTTGACTAAAATGTGAAGTTGACAAATGTCAACTCTCCACTTTTTTACTTTTTTAAATCACATCACCTCTTTACTTTTTTACATCAAAAAAGCCAAATAACTAGATTTTTACCATCTTTTCAAAACACCAAAGTTTAGTGATTGATACAAAGTTTTTACTTCATAAAATCCAAACCCTAAACCCTAAAATAAAATCTGTAAAACTCAAATTTTGGCTCAATACGGGGAAGAACAATGGACGAAAGTGAGTAGCAGCTGTTTCTCTTGTTTTTGACCTAAATCTTACATATAAAAAAATAAAAAATAAAAAAATTTGAGCAACTGTCACTAGCTGATGTGTCTCCCAGTCACTATCATATTATTTGTAATTTTGCTTTTTCACTCTCAAAACCATTTTTGCTGGTACGATGTCAAGTTCAAGCACATCTCGATAAGACAAATACGATATTTATTTAAGTCATTTCATTTAGGGATGGCAATTTAAAACCGTCCCGACGAGGACCCGATCCCCCGATCCCGATTTGAATGGTTTTTCCTTGAAAAATACCCTTGACGGAACGGGGATGATATTCAAAAATTATTCCCCGATTAATTTTGGGCCGGGGACGGTGATAAGTGCCCAATCCCCGACCCGGCCCCACCCCGTCTCTCCCCGACGTATGATATATATATATATATATATATATATAATATAATATGCTTTCTATTATATATATAATATACTGATTCGGCTTTATCTCTGATTCGACTTTATCTCTTTCATTAATATCTACTCACTCTCTCTCTTTTCACCTCCTCAAGGCTGTATTACACTTCACTGAACCCCTCTGTCTTTTTCTCTCTCTCTTTCCCCTCTACTCTCTCTCACTCTCGCACCTCTTCTCCTCAGTGCCACCGCCGCTGTCCGCGACACCGGAGTCGCTATCCAGCTCGCACCTCTGTTTCATCTTCGTCGACTCTACACCTCGGTCCACCTCGTCACTCTCACACCTCTCCTCCACCTCTGTCTACCTCGTACCACCTCCTCCGTCGTCCATTGTCACCAATCTGCGATCTGTTGTTGCCGCTCCACCTCCTCCGTCGTCCATCGTCGCGGATCTGAGATCTATTGTTTCCGCTTCACCTCCTTCGTCGTCCATCACCGTGAATCTGAGATTTGTTGATGTTGAAATTTTGTTAATATGAGATCTGTTGATGTTGTTGATGAAGATTTGTGTTTTTTTTTTTTTTTTTTTTTGGCCGGGAAGTTTTTGGGGTCATGGAAACCCAATCCCCGTTAGGGGACGGGGACGGTGACTGTGATAAGTTCTCCGTCGGGAATCGGGGCCGGGGACGGAAAAATTTCAACCTCGGAGATCGGGGACGGGGAGGGTGATCCTCGGCCCCGCCCCGCCCCGTTGTAGTGGGTAAAAGCATCCCCATCTGACTCTCTACAATAATTTCAAAATAGCTTTGAAGTTATTGTACAGAGCACTAGCATCAAATTTTTCCTCTATCAAGCTCAACAATTTTTTTGTAAATTAAATTTTTATTAAATTTGCTACAGTATCTCAACAACTTTGTTAAGACACTGTTCATTAGCTACATAATTTTTTATTATATTTTCTAGAACAAAATTGGACCAAAATTTTTAAATCGATCGTCCACCCGAATGTCCCATGAGTGCCTGTAGCAGAAGAAGAAAAAATGCCAAAAATTAGTCTAACCGGTCAACCGGTCAACAGTAATTTTTTTTATTTTTTTATTTTTTAAGAATTATTTAGATGGCACGTCATCAATTTAATAAAAAAATAAAGAATAACAAATACAATAAGAAATTAATATTTTAATAAGATTGAGTTAGAAGAAAGAGTCTGATGCAATAAGTACTAAAAAGGTGACTAGCTAAAATAACAAAAATAAATTTTGGATTATAATTTAACTCAAAATTTATTGAAGCTAATGCGGAATTGCTCAATCAAGATCGCTTCTAAAAGCTTATCCAAAATAAATAAATAAAAATCTCTTCTGAAAGATCATTTTAATAGTAAGCAATAATAAATTAGCAAAAGCTAGAAAATGTGGTAAACATGATGTCTCTACTCTTTTCCGCAATCATATTAGCAAAATGCATTTTTTAAAAAGTTTCAACACAAAATCATTCATCAGTCAGTGACAATTTTGATATTAACAGGTTTTTTTTTTTTTTTTTCCCAGTGATATATTAACAAATCTGTCACATCATTCTATATATATATTTTCTACTTTATATATATCATTACTTATGATATTATCAATTAATAAAAAAATTGAGTATTTGAACTATAAAACTAATTTTTGTATGGATAAGGTAACAAAAATGCCAGGGCTCCATAGCTGACCCAGCAAAATGACTAGAAAAAGTACGGTATAATTGAGATTCAATGTGAATTTCATCATAAAAAAATTAAATTCAGACTGCGCTTCACTTTTGTAATAAAAATTCAGATAACTCTTCTAGATTCTTAAAAACAAATCATAAAACTGTTCCAGATTGCTAGCTTTTCTGATCTAGGCCAACATCATACTAAAAGACAAAGCATTGCCTCCATCAGATCTCTCCATCCACAGGGTTCTAGAAGGCCAAATTCAATATATATATGCATATATGAACTATATTCATTTTAAATGTGACTCATCTCATTAATTTAAATCTATATCAGATATCTAATTTTCAATGTAAATTTCAGGATGAAAATTTATAATATTTAACATTTTTCTGTTGGTAAAAGATGCCTTCAAAATTTTGTAGGTAATATTGAGATTGCAAAACTTGTACTCCAATAATAATGGAAATAGTAAGCAAAAAATAATCTTAAATTTTGACTTTTATAACAAATTAAATTCCGGGATACAGGGAAGATGCTATGTGCACCGGAAAGAAACAAATAACATAAAAAAGATATGTTCTAATCACCCAAACATTTCAATAGATTTGCTATACCAATTTTTGCGTAATTTGCTATCCTTACAAAGTTGCAACAACTGTTCTACCAACTCATCTATGTCTTCCTCTCCTCTCATTCTTATCTCTTCACTACTGAGTCTGCCATTCATGTCTCTCTTGACCTCCACATACACACCAATCTCCTCCACTAGTCTAATATTTATTGGCTGGTCCAAATGAATGGGCATGACTACAATTAGAACCCCAAACTTTAAACTTTCCAATATAGAATTCCATCCACAGTGACTCACAAAGCCACCAGTGCTTGAATCAGTTAAAATTCTTCCCTGTGGAGCCCAACCCTCCACAACCATTCCTCTCTCTCCTACCCTGCCAAGAAATCCCATTGCCAAAGCCTCTTCAACCTTAGCTTCCTCTCCCATAGGAAACCTAACAACTCATATGAAGTTAACATTGCTAAGCCCTAGACCATGAGCTTTCTCTTCAATCTCTTCCTCGGACATAAAATACTAACTGCCAAAAGAAACAAACACAGTGGAGGACTCATCCTTGCTATCAAGCCACTCCATGATCTGTGTGTGCTTGTTTTCATTAACAATTTCTTGAACAAGTGGACCAACTGGGACAACCTTCCTCCCATCTAGAACTGACAGATAATCGATGTATTTTCCTTCAAGCTCTCTAAAAGTGTCGAACAACATAAAGTTGCAAGATGGTTGATCATTTACAGGACAACTTGTATTCATTAGCAGAAGTCTCAACCATTCGGCGATACGGGATGTCAAGGAATCCTTGAAGGTGAATTTTCGGAAATGGGAATTCAGCACCACCATGGTCAAGGTTCTTAATCATGTGAAGACAAAAAGAAAACACCCTAGCTCCAGTAGTCACGACTGAACTGCTTTAACATTATAAGAGGATGCAATCATTGGTGTCCATGAGGGCTGAAATGATTAATACGCAAGTCTGGGCTTAGTGTGTCGAGGATGCTTGAGACACTTGGGATTGCCATATCAAAGGCTGTTCTGAGGGTGTAATTGAGATGAGTTGGTAGTCCATTAGTGGTGTGGTAGTGAGGAGGAAGCTCAGGCAATGATGGGAGGTGGATTTTGACTAGTTTGATGGAGAGAGAGTACTTCTCAGTGATTCTTTTCTTGATGGATTTGAGATTGATTGGTGTAGAACACAAATATACCAATAAGTTTTCGTGTGCGAATTTCTTGGCTAGTTCTAGGAATGGAGATATGTGACCACGGACCAAAAATGTTGCCATTAGGACATTAATTTTGCTCTGTTTTGTATCCACGATTTCTCTCAGTTTCAGGTTTAACTTCCGTTCTGGTGATTGGTGATCAACACAACACTGTTGATGAGCTCAAAAACATTATATAAATTTTATATAACGATGTTGATGCATGAATATCCCGATGAAAACTAGAAGCCAATGCGTGAACTCAATAATATAAACTCGAGGGGCAGAGACAAACAGGTAGGACTCTGGTGTTAGTGCTTGCGTATGGAATTTCGCCGTACACAATTCACTAGAGTAGACAAACAGTTTAAATTCAAAGACTTCAGATTGGTATCAGTCATCTATCTAAAAGGAAGAAGAAACATATTGGTATTAGGCAATTTTCTCATGTACACACAATATGGTGGTTGGTTTGTTCATCAAACATAGCTAAAGAAAGAATGTGTTATTCTTATGGAAAAACTAACATGATTCATAAAATCAAACAAAAGTTGGGGAATTGTTCATTCTCAAAGCAACTAACGAGTAGGAATTGTTCATTCTCACTGTCAATCATGTTTTAATTTGAACTTAATAAAACAAACACAAATCTTTCTTGCTGGAGAGCAAATAGAGCTTTCAAACCATATCAATCAAATTAAGTACAGGTAGCATAACAACAATTTTTAGGGTTTTATTAAAAAAATTCCTAAATCTTTTTAGGGTTTTATACAAAATTAGTAAATTATAATTCAACATGAGGGTTTTACTTTACATCGTAAATTTAATTTAGGTGCATTTACACACAAGTCTTAATTTATGAACTTTATACTCCGTTAAATCTTAACTAAGATTTTTTAGATTTTCAAATCCTATTAAAATTTTAATAGTCGGAATTGTTTTTCAAATAATGATTGTTCATCATTTATGATCATTTATGATTATCTATAAAGGAACATGATGATTTGACATTTATTTTGATTTTTTCAAAACTTTAAAACATCAACTTCCAAATTGAAACAACTAAAAAAAAAAAAAAACTAATTTTTTAAGCCAACTATCACAATATAGACACGTATAGACACCAACTTCTCGAGTTAAAACATCAACTTTCAAATTGAAAAGTTGGGCTACCAACTTCTCGAGCTACCAAGCATTACACTTTTTTAAGCCAACTATCACAATATAGACACGTATGCTATAATTTCGGTCAATTTAAACATAATTTTAATTAGTGATAAGTAAATGAAAAAGAGGGCAAAATTACAAGAGGTCAATTTCACTATTTTTGGATGTCCAAGAAAAATATAAAACAGTCAAACAATAACAGCAATAGTTCCAGAGAAAAATTATTAGGTGCTGTAAAAAACAAATACAAAGTGAAAATAATGAATTCGGTTAAATACTTTATACGCTTAAATCAAATATAAAGATCATACCAAAAAAAAAAAAAAAACCGTGAATCAGGTACCTTCAATAACAAACTTGATTCTCCCAGCAATGGAGTCAAGATCACAGTGATGAGTGTTACCCTTGAATCTACAATATAAAGGCTCTTGCTTGTTGTCCAACGACAGAGTTCAAAGCAGAACTCTATAAAGTCTCGTAACTTTGATATAACTATGTAACTTTGATATAATTATATTAGCAGCTTCGATAATAACGGGCATCGTAACATTACATTTTTATCCTCCTTTACAATAATAAAATTATCTTTATATTGATGTATTTTGATTGTAAACCCTGTACTAACTTTTCACATCAATAAAATTATTTCTTTTGCTGATCAAAATCACAACCAAATCCTATCCCACTTTCTTTTCTTTATTTATATTCATTTATTTATTGCTTAGAGTCAAAGAAATGAGGGATACTAATGAAATGAGGCCTACAGAAGTATTTACTTACTAACACACACCATGAATTGGTAAAGGAAGGTGAGAGGTGGATGAAAGACACATCCAATTCATGCAAAAATTGTAACTGCTCCCGTTGCCACTGTGGTATAGCAACAATGATTGAAACCCTTTTTTTTTAGGACCCTCACAACCCCTTTTAGATCTCAACCATTGATGATGTGGGCCCCACATATGTATAAGTGGGTCTCACACATACATCAATGGTTGAGATCCAAAGGAGGTTGCGGGAGTCCCAAAAAAAAAAGAGGTCCCAAGCATTTTTCGGTGTCTGCAGTTGCCATTTCAAGACCAAGCGGAAACAACATTAATGGTCATCCAATTTTTTCCAAACAGATAGCGTTCATAATCTTCGGCACATCTGATGCATTTGCTCTTTTCTCGTCGTTTACCTCTGTGTTGATGTTCAGTCCATCCTTACTACTCGCTATGCAAAATAAGATTCTCACTATGCCTTACCCAAGAAATTAATTATTGGTCTAGCAACCCTATTCGTCTCCATACTATGCATGATGATAGCCTTTGGTGCTACACTCTATTTGAAAAACAAAATCAGCTAACAATAACAGCACCCCTGTTCCAAAATCAAGCTGGAAGCACCAAATGAAAACTTAAATCCTAACCCAACAATATCAAGCCTACAACCTAAGCACCACAAATAAACAAACAAAGACAAACAACCCACCATCCCCAAGACAATACAAATAAATACTGTGTCAGCACTGGACTAAGAAGTACGGATACGGATACGGATACGGATACGAATGCGGATGCGGATGCGGATGCGGACACGGACACGGACACGGATGCAGATAGAGGACACGGCGATGTTAAAAAAATGGGGACACGGACACGGACACGGCAGAAACATGGCAATAAAATATGTTTTCATATATTTTTATTTTGTATCCAGATTAATATTACATCCACAAAGAACTAATATTAGCAAATACAACTCTAATTCTATATATTTTAAAAATAAAATAAAAAAAAAACACTTTTAAATTAACACTTACAGTTTATATCTTTTTCTTATGAATGATCTATTAAGTATTTAAATCTAAAAAAATAATAATAAACATTTATCATTCAACATTCATCAAAAGTACTAAAGAAGATGGGGGAAAGACAACTTGGCATGTCCCTAGTATGTCCCCGGTGTGTCCCTTAAAAATAAATTAATTAAACAAAGGGACACGCCAAATACGTGTCCCCGAAGTGTTTGTGTGTCCAACATAGATACGGCACTTGTTTTGAAGTGTCGATGCTTCACAGGCGCTGGACCAACCTCAAAACAAAGTGGTGATCAACAATTCGGCGAAGTAGCCACAATCAGAGCCAAAATCACAGCAGCAGCAAAATCCACAAGAAATTTGAAGAGTCCTCCAAATCTGATTAATTTCCTGGACCAAGGCTCCTCCTTATCTGCCGAAGATTAAAGACAAACTCATTCACTGAATAGAATCTCCCAAAAGAATGCGTCTTCATCCAGAGTGCCACTCACTTTGATAAGCTGACAAATTAAACAAACAATTTTGTGAAAAAGCTAGTGGAGCATATGTCACCGGAAGATCTAGCTCTAGGTGACACTAGATAAAGGACAGCCCTTCACAGGGCTGCAGGAGTTGGCAACATTGAGGCAGCCAAACTGTTAGTGAACAAGAACCTGTACCTGCCAAATGCTCAGACCTATGATAAACGAATTCCTTTGTTTTTTGCAGCTGATTATGGTCATAGAAAGATGGTTCTTTACTTGTTGAGTGTCACTACTAGATGATGATAATGATGAGACAAAGCCTAAGCCCAGCACCAATCATTTGTCTTGATTCTTGTCTCGTTCTCTGTTCAATGCCAATAACTCATTGCCATATATTCTCAAAATCGAAAACTTACGGAGGATGGTACAAGGAAAGGGATAGATGATCTCAGGTGGCAATTGCTCGAAAGCCTTCTTCATTCTGAAGTGGAACATCCTTCAATTTCTTCAAAAACAAAATCTGTCAGTGTTAGTGTATTTGGCCACTTCACTCTCCTCTCTATGCATTACCTATTCTGCAATTTTCTCTATTGATGATTTATTTATTTAATTTTGGGTCAATTACACTTAATGTTTATTTTTATTGAAATCAATACACTTTTTTTAATGTTTTCACATATTTTCAAAACACTTTTTACTTTAATTTCAATGTAAACAATGCCCCAACAACACTCTTTATCATTTGTCAGATAATAACTTCTTCTGTTTTTTTGGATAAATATTTGTCATGTAATAACTTCTCCTTTAGAAATGCATAACTCACCTAAATATTTGTTCTGTCTTTCAGGCGTTCTTCTGAAATTGGAAAACATCAGAGAGGATAAAAGGAGATGTGATATTGAGAATGCTGCCAACGGCTTCATTTATGGTGTGCCTGACGGTAAAGCATTGAATCTCTAACTTCACGTTAGCCTTTAGACCTTTTTTAGTTATTTTTGAATAACAAGGGGTGAAGTGTTCCAAGGTCTAATTAGATTGAGTAAAGTGAATTTTGCTCCAAAAACTAAACTAACTGCACTCATGAACTTAATACAAAAAAGTCCAAAAGACTAACCTAGACAAAACTCTTGACTAGTTTGGTGCTAATACAATTCATGAGTTTTACCTATTTATAGTACTAGTAAATAAACATCTCTAGCCTCTCACGTGGATGAGAAATAAAAATTCTATGTAATTTTAGGTAAATTTTTACATAATTTATAACCTCTTATCCAAAAATATTATACAATATGCAATATCTATGTGTTGATAGGCCATAATTACAAAAAAATAAAAAATAAAAAAAAATCACCAATGATATAGTAAAGATTAGGAATTCTGTGTTTATTTAACACCCCCCCCCCCCCCCCAAAAAAAAAAAAAAAAGATTAGGAATTCTGTGAGTAAGCATAATAATGATTCAAATAGTGTTTGCTACAAATTAAGACGCGTTAATGTTAATTCTCACAAAACAATCAAGCCTTTCACAAGCATAAGTAATTTTTATTTTCACAACTGTTTTTTTAAAGATGCTGCGATTAAACACTGTATATAAGAATTGATCGTTTATTGTGTGATTCAAAGATAATGATGATCATCTTTGTTACCAATTCGATACTACAAAAAGAGAAAATCAGAAGAAACACTAACCTTCTTTGATGGTTGTTGAGGCTGAGAAGAGAAGATGAATGAATCTCAAACACCTCCACCGCCTCAAGAAGCCAATCTACCACCTGCGCCGACAATCACCGCTCTCCGGGCCGGACTTCCACTGCCACACCGGTCAATTGCGTGATCGACATCGGAGTAGATACTCGATGGTGGTGGGGGCTGGTGAAGAAGAGGACGTAGGAGGCGGAGATGGCGGGCGGACAAGTTATTTGGTGCTCATGTAATAACTAGCGGGCCGGGCACCGATGCGTGTCCAAATTTTTTTTTTTTTCAAAAAAATACTGATAGACAACCAGGGAAATTCTTAATATACACCTTTTTAAAAATTGTGTATTATATATATTTTTAGTTATGTTATTTTATATTTAGAGGTAAGTTTTAATATGTGAACTTAATATCCAATATGTGTTATGATAATTAATAATATTTTTCATCCAACACATTTAAAAAACGTCACAAATTATTAATTTTCAGTGGCAAATTAAAAATTGTCACAAAAAATATCACTTATTATAATTTTTAGCGACAATTTAAAAAAATATCACAAAAAAAGTCATTAGTTTTCAAATTTTAGTAACAGTTTGAAAAATTCGTCATAGAAAAATATCACTAATTGTAAGTTTTAGTGACAATTTATAAAAATTGTGACAAAAAAAGTCACTAATTGTCAACTTTTAGCGATATGTAAAAAATTATTACAAAATTTTATTTTTAGCGATGATTTTACTAACATTTATTTTCAATAGGACTTGATGTAAATTAAGCAAACTATTATGACTTATTGGTAGTTTACCCTTTATTCTTTAGTTATGACTAATTTTCTTATTTAGTTACGACATTATTTTAATTATGACTCACAAATTTTTTTGTTATGTCTCATATTGTATTTAGTTATGATATGTTTTTTTAGTTATGATTTAGAAAGTTGAAATTATGTCTTCTTTTTTTTTTATATAGTTATAAGGTGCATATGTTTCCCATTGAATTAGCTCGTCCGAATTGTTCTAATTATGTAAGTCAGGTGACCCGCTTGGATGACCGGTATTACCCTTATCAACTATGTTGTAAACCACAGATGCCACTCTTGTCAACTGGCATCCTGCTGAATAACTGGCATGTACAAATTCGAGCTATTCGGGCAAGCCCGAATTTAGTGGATGTAACATTGTTGTAAGTTATTTTTTCTCAACTAATGTTTTAAAATTCGAACCGATGGTCAAAAAAAAAAAAGAGACCGAACTAAGGGTTATTGGTTCAACCGTTGGATCAACAAAAATCGAACCTTGATGTCATAGTTATTTATAAATTTATAAATTTATTAAAAAAATATACTTAAAGAAAATTTTAAGTATCAGAAGTATATTCATTAATTTTTTTTTATATTTTAAAATACATCTATATTATTACATAAATATAAATTTATTTATCAAATATAGTTGTTTTATGTGGGGGGGGGGGGAAATTAACTAGTTTGAAAGAAATTGCAAAGGATGTAATAAATAATATATATGTGTATATGATTAAGGTTTTGTTTGGGAAGTGGGTTGACTTTTTAGTAATTTTAGTCTAAGTCAAAGTGTCTTGTTTGGTTTGGGTTTTTTGGCTTGTTTGATTTTTTTGAAAGAAAAAATGAAATGATTATGATTTGAATGTGAAATTTTATTCTATTATTTTATTCTATTGACTTTTTAACCTATTTTATTAACTATTTTAACCTTAGCCCCATACCAAATGAAGGCTAATAAGAAGTGTTGTCGGTGAGGTGGTGGGCGCCTTTGTTTCACTCTTTGAGGTCTAAAGTTCAGACCTTGGTAAGTTTAAATTTTTTTAAAAGTTGACACACGCTTATGGCTTTGGCCGATTTTCACTAGACCGATTCTAGCAAAATAAGTCAGGTGAGGCCTTGGCCGATTTTCACTAGACCGATTCTTTCTGATTCTAGCAAAATTAGTCAGTTTTCCACAAAGGGTTGGGTTATTTGGACCGGATCGGACAATTGGTTCATATCAAAACCTGAATCGGTTGAACCGACCGATCTAGTCAATTTTTAAAACGTTGTTCTCAACATCACAAATTCATTAGGTAAACATAGAAAAAATTATAAAAATGTGTGTTAAATAGCATTAAAATAACAATTACATTCTTATTTAAGCATAAACAAATTTTTTTTTACAATTATTCAACTTTAGTTACTTATAGGGAGCTCAATCCAATTCATAGGTCCATTTTAAAGATTTGTAAGCTCATAGATTTAAGTCCATAAGAATAATAACATGTTGATAAGGACATATGCGCATTTGTTTGCATCTACACCATTATCTGTTCAGAATAACAATTCTACAAACCCATTTCTCTCACTCATCGTTCGGAAGAAGCTAACTTTTCTAGTTATGGCTTGGAATGGGCTTTGGGATACCGCTGGCAGCATTGTTTCTCTATCTACAGCAACAACGCTCTGCTTCTTCTGCTTGTTGGATTGGAGATGGATGGCTCAGTAGGAGGTGTTGGACAATCTTCACTGTATTAAGAATAAATTATGTTTGTGTACTTAACAACAAACGAAACACAGAAGAAATAAAGGAAATGAGAGAGACTGTTTGATTACAAAAAATCAAAACAGTGTATAAGAATAAATAAATAACAAACAGATTTTTATTTTGTTACAAAAGAAAAATCAAAATCTAAAATAGGAAAAATAATTAAACAGAAAGTAAATTAATTACTTACCTTATTTATTTGTCGAACAAATTTTTGATCAAGTCCAATGTTTAACACTGTGTCTCTAAGACAGATTCGTTCTCTCCACGGTGCTTTCAGGTTATGGACGTCTATCTCCCAAGATAAAATGATCAATAGTAAATAGTAGCAACACTACAGACTATTCACACAACAAACACACTTAGTGTTTACACTCTTTCTCACAAGAAAAATAATGCAGCAAGAATGTAGAGAGCAATAGCAGATTTAGGACGAAATTTCTAAATAAAAAATCAATAGAGGGTCTGTCTATTTATAGAAGAAAATGTGGCTGTTCAGATTTGAATTTAACAGCTGCAAATCTGTTTGAACAGGTACAAGACTTGTTCTGTTTGAATCCAATAGATATGGCACTGTTTGGGTTTTGAATTTAAACAAATTTGAATCTATGTGGATAGAATTTAAACAAATATAAATATGTTTGGAACCTGTACCAAAACTTTGAAGAGGTGCAAACTAGGGGTGGGCGCGGGTCGGTTGCGGCCACGGAACCTCCAATCTGACATCCGTCCGCCAGATTGGCGGATTGGAGAAAATCAATCCGCACCAGTCCACCAATCCGGCGAATGTGGATTGAGCGGATTGGCAGTTTGATGCGAATCGGTTTGGGGGTTTAAAATTTTATAAATTTTCAACATAATTCAACTTGTGCACTTCCTCAAAAAAAAAAAAAAAAAAAAAAAGAAGAAAGTATTACCGTCAATGACTTAAAAAAATATTACAATCATTGCATGCCTCATCCAAAGCAAGAAAGTTTGAAACTTTAGAATATCACAATTACTACATGCCTCATCCACATACTACAATTACAACATGCCTCATCCACATAAAGTATTACAATCTGTGGTTCTTAAAATATAAAAACAATTCAAACCACCAAAACCATGAACAGATTAGTAGTAGAGATTGTATGTCTTTGTATTGTTACATTTATATCTGTTTTTGAAAACAAAAATCAACCAGTATGTATCATATTTTCTATTTATTATTTTTAGAGATAGATTTAAAAACCAAAAAATATAGATAAATAATACGTTTATTTTTTTAATTCAAAAAAGATATTCAAGTTGAAAACTTTTTTTTAACAGAATATTTAAATTCTTTTTTAATTGAAAACACAAACAGAATATTTAAACAAACTGAAAATACAAAGTCTTATAAATTACTAGGGGTGCTCGCGGTTTGACGGTTCGGTTGCGGCCAAAGGAATCTCAAATCCGCCATCCATTTGCCAGATTGGCGGATTGAAGAAAATCAATCCACAACCGTCCGCTCGTCATCACCTATCTGTCCAAAATACGGTGGATCAGATCGGTTCAGTCGGTTTTGGCGGATCGATATATCTACTGCTCATCCCTAGTGCAAACAAATTTGATTTTTTTTTTTCAATCAAAATTTGAAATTAAAAATGGACAGATTTTATTTTACAAAAAAAAAAAAAAATTCAAATGTTTTTGGCCCAAAAAGAATTAGTATTGTGCCGGACAAGCCCAACCCAACCTCACACCACGCACCCGCACCCAAGCTCAGGCCTAGTCCAGCCCGCTCCACCGACCGAACTGACGGCGGCGGCGGCGCGCGTGTGTGTGCTTATTTTTGGATTCAATGGGCCTAGCCCACTTTGCCCATAACATCTCTCTTCTACAAACATGGGGTGTCCCTTGGAGCCCTCCCCAAGTTGCAAACTCAAGCCTTATAAACCTATAAAAGTTTTCCCACCAAACCAATGTGGGGCAAGCCTTTAATTCAAACCTTAAGGAATTTCCACCAAAAACTCCATTTCCATGAAGCTCACTTTGACTTTAATTTTTCATTCATCCGATAATGGTTTTGAGCAACCAAATATACTATGGGTGTGCTTGGTAACGTTTACGTTTTCAATTTATATTTATAAAAATTTTATAAACTGGTTTTTGTTTATTTTTAGAAAAACATAAACTACAAATACATTTGGTAATTGACAAAATGTTTAAAAAATTTTAAAAATAAAAAAGAGTGAGAAATGGCAAGTGGCGACGGAAGACGGTAGCGGAAAGTGGTGACGGTGGGTGGTGGGTGGTGGCAGTGGGTGGGTGGGTGACAGTGGCGGGTGGCGGGTGGTTGGTGGTAGCGATGGTGGTGGTGGCGGCGGGGGGTGGGTGGTAGCGAGTGGGTGGTGGTGGCGGGTGGTGGGCGATGGTGGTAGGTGGGTGGCGAATGGCGGGTGGTGGTAGGTGGTGTGGTAGGTGGGTGGCGAATGGCGGGTGGTGGTGGGTGGTGGCGGGTAGGTGGCGGGTGGTGGACGGGTAGGTGACAATGGTGGGGGGTGGGTGGTAGCGAGTGGGTGGTGGTGGCGGGTGGTTGGTGATGGTGGTAGGTGGGTGGCGAATGGCGGGTGGTGGTAGGTGGGTGGCGAATGGCTGGTGGCGGGTGGTGGACGGGTGGGTGACGATGGCGGGTGGTAGGTGGTAGCGAGTGGGTGGTGGTGGTGGTGGGTGGTGGGTGGTGGTGGCAGGTGGGTGGGGGGTGGGTGGTGGTGGTGGTGGTGGTGGGGTGGTGGTGGCAACGGGTGGGTGGGTGGCAGGTGGCTGGTGGTGGTGGGTGGGTGGCAGGTGGCTGGTAGTAGCAGGTGGGTGGTGAGTGGTGGTGGCAAGTAGGTGGCGGGTGGTGGTGGCCGGCAGTGGATGGTAGTGGCGGGTGGTGGGTGGTGGCGGGTAGATGGCAGGTGGGTGGTGGTGGCGGCGGCGGCGGCGAGGGGTGAGTGGTGATGACGAGTAGGTAGCAGGTGGGTGGTGGTGGCAGGTGGTGGGTGGTGGTGGCAGAAGACAGTGGTGGAAAATGGTGGGGGTGGTGGCTAGTGTTGGGTGGTAAAAAAAAGAAAACTCAAAACGGAAACACATTTTTTGTGTTTTCATTTTTTGGCCAAATTTATAAACTGAGACCACTGATTTATAAATCAAAAATTTTACCAAATAAGTTTTTATTTAAGTTTTTAAAATTTTTGTAAATATAAACAGAAAACTGAAAATGTAAATGTTACCAAACGGCATCTATGTAAATCACAAAGCGGCATAAAACGCGTTACCACTTAGACCTGCTAACTTTGACGCATGGGTCCCACCTAAAAATTAAACCAAAGTTGAGGAAAAAACTGATTTTTCCAAAACCATTTCTAACATGAGGTAGTAAAGCCGCTGTCATAACCATCTCCAACAACAATTTGAACCGTGGTTCAATGGATTGGTATGACCTTTTGCTATAGATAAAGATCACAAAATCGTCATGGAAGAAGCTTTGTTACAGCAAACCTGATAGTCGGAGGCTGTAGCACGTATCGATCAGAGTCAATTTCACTGTCTTGAGGCTCGCCGAAGATGTCATTCAAGGTTAAGAAGAACGGTTTGAGGAGGTTTCGAATGACGATGTTGTTACAACCCATTATAACCCACATCAATGGAACCCTAGTCCATCTCTTTAAAGACGCTAGAGCTCTTTGGCTCTAATGGCAGCGATCTGGCCCACCACAACCGTAATATCAGTCAAATTCCAGTGAAGAACACTCCCGATTAGGACTATGTGGGTCAGATGCCGGCACTGTCGGGAATGAACTTGGTGACGGCGTTGGCCGCCGAACGCCATTACCGGTCGGCTCATGATTTGGTGGATGATGGCGGTGATGAACACAGAAGTTGAATAGATAGGTTCCAACAGAGGTTGGACACAGAAAATGAAAGAATATTTGAAAAAAACATTTGAATAGATAGTGGGGAAAGATAGAGAAAGAATTTCAACAGATAGATTCTAACAAATAGATTTTTTGAACAAATATTTTCAACAGATAGATTTTTTAAAGAGATAATTTCAACAGATATAATTTCAACAAATAGATTTTTTGAACAGATAGACGTCCTTTTGACCAACAAATATTCTTTATCACCAAATAACATTTTCCCTTTGATCTAATGCCATATACCCTCTTTAAATTAGATTTATCACTAATTTTTTCTTATTTGTATTGTGTCAGCTGTTTAGTTTTGATTAATTTTTTGAAAATTGAATTTTTTATTTTCATATTTTTTTTTTATTTTTAATGAATTTTTTTAATATTTTAAATAATTTTTTACTTTCTAGATGCACCAAACTTAGATGCACTTTAAAATCAAAATATTTATGAAAAAATATTTTAAATATTTAATAAATACATAAGAATACGAAAATATACTGATTTTGTGTATATTTTTTCCTTTGTATTTTTTGTATTTGATAAAAATTTTAAAGACTTTTTTAAAAAGTATTATACTTTTTAAGTGTATATAGGTTATGTGCATCTAAAAAATAAAAATATTAAAATTTTGTTATTAAAAATAAAAAATACGAAAAATAAAAAAATTCAATTGTTTAAAAAGTAGACTCAATTTTCTAAAACCAAACAGGATCATCAATATTCAACTTGTTTAATTATTGCATCATACAACCGTTGATACAAGAAAGGTTCATACAAGTTTAAAAAAAATGAAAAATAATGTAAAGCAAATAATAAAAACTTGAACACAAGATATAGAGAAAATTATGTTCTTCAAGAACTTATAACTCTCAGTATACATTTCCCCCTTTATTTCCTGATCTCTGCTCTTTCTTTTCTCGTATGCTTCTCTTCTTCTATCTGATTAAAGGACCGATCCCTCAATATATAGAAAGAAGTTCAATAGTAAAATTACTATTACAACTACCAAATAGTGAAATTATTAACGATGTCTCCTAAGGTTATACACCTATAAAGGCCATCACCACATAACAATATAGATTTTATTAGTTTATATAACATTTTTCTTTGTTAAATAGAGGAGATGGAGCTAAAAGTATTCTTCTCCCAAAGATCTATCATATTGTTTTTTTTAAAAAGATTCAAGTTCACCGCAGTGAGGACAGCCCAAAGATTAGTACAGCCGTCATCGGGGGCAAAAATTTTTATTAGAGCGTCAAAATATGAGTATTTTCTTTTATAGGTTCTTTCCATATATTCCGCAACAATACAATTTCAAAAACTTAATTGATGTATATATATTTATCATGTTGCCTATTATTATTTGATATTTTTTTCTTGGGTCAATATCTTATAATATTCATGGTGCTAATTATGTAATGGTGCTAAATTATGGTATCAACATATCAAAATTTGTTAAGAATCAAACGTGTCAAGTTTTTCATTTTTTTCTTGTGCTGCAATGTCACTTGTTAATAACACTGTTTATTTTTGGTGGAAAATGTTTTCCAATGAACAATATTTTTCATAGAAATTTTTTTTTTTTAATATGTTTGATTGTATTTTTGAAATGTAATGCATTAATAGTTGCATGCATTAGTAGTCGTAGTAGTGGCAGGGATGGGGTGGAGGTGGAGGTGGAGGTGTTGGGGAGGTGGGGGCGGGGCGATAGTAGTGGTGGTGGAGATAGTGATAACGTAGAGGTAGTAGTGGTGGTGGTAGTAGTAGTCAGCCCCAGCCCTGAGATTTTGTAACACCCAAAAAAAAAAAACACCATACAAGTACACCCACCTTCGCTCCCTACGATAAATTGAAATAAATCTACGATACTTGTAAATATAATCACAAGAGATTTACAAAATAGTTCTATATGCGAATATACATTCAACAACTCTAGTACATGAATCTATAGCATGTAAAACATTCAGTTAAAAGTAAATAAATGCCCTCAAGGGCTACAAAGTCCAAAGCTTAAGTCTGGTTACATAAAATGGTTGCTCGAACCCATACAAATATAGCCCTTGGCTTGCAAAAAATATAATCACAACAAAACAAGAGCTTTGTGCTCCCAACATACACATCCACGCCCTTAGTTTGGCGGAATCACCACATCTTTTTACGTAGCCAAATCCCATAGGGTGAGTATAAAGCCCAGTAGGAAATTCTTAACAAAGTATATGCATTTTATATAAGCCTCATGAAATGAAATGTACATGCCATGCCATGCTTTAAAAAAAAATAAAAAAAATCTCATCTCCATCTTTTGAAAGCCACTATGCACAATGAAAATTTGAAATTTCAACAAATTCAACAATTTTAAATCAAGTTCAAGGGGTGGTAAATACGACTCAGGTAATTTTTAGGTTTGTGTCTACAAGTAGACATAACTAGCACTACTAAATCCACATTTTACCAGTAGCCAGCCGGAAGGCACGTAGTACCTCATCCGCGCGTGTTTTCGGTCTTTCATCCTGGACACTCAGGTCAACTTAATCAATTTCATCTACACCCTTTATCCGCACTTACAAACGTATTTACTCCAAAACATTTCAATGAGATCTTATTTCACAACATTCCTTTCTCAATGCAAGAGTTTTCAAATCTCAATTCAAAATTTGTAACAATCAATTAAATTGAAATACCAAAGCAACATATGTCAAGGCATCATAATAGTCTTCCATTTCAAATATTTCCACACAATTCCTCCATTTCGATCACAATTTCCATTTCCCTTTCCAATGCAATTTCACAACATAACATATATTAATTTACATCTATCTAAGAGTAGCAACACTTCCACATTTTATACATTCTCAACAATTTACTCATTTCATGACTATATTCACATTTTTGAATAACAACTTCAAAACCAACTATTCCTTATATTCCATGAAATTCTTTTCATTCAACATTGTCATAATATTTTCCAAAAAATCAATTTCATAACATCACCACATTTTCTTCAAAATTCCCAAATTTCTAGGGCTTCCATGCACCAGGTCTTTTCTTCATTTTTAAAGAAATCATTTCAATATAGTACTCTTCTTCAACAAATAACCCAAAATCTCAAGGCCTTTTAGAAAACATTATGGAAACCCACTTTCAAAATTTTTCACAACACATGAGTCAAACCCAAGTTTAATCATCACAAGAAAGAGTCCCAATAACAACATGCTTTGTAAAAATGTATATATAACTCAAAGAAAAATCCGTACCTCAAGTTCTTGAAGGAAAAAAGAGAAGAAAGCCCCAAATTCAACAGTGTCGAAATCCGATCTCCACCGCACACAATGTAGCCCTCGAAGAGTTCTCCAACTTTCCTCAAGGAACTAGGGTCAAAATGTTAATGGACTTGGAGAAATCAAGGATTTAATCTAGTTTTGAGCTAAGAAATGTAGAGAGAAGGAAGAGAAAAGTGTTTTTAGAGAGAGAGAGAGAGAGAGATGATGAAAAAGTGATACACACTCAGCCCAAGAAGAAAGAAAAAGGCTTATTTTCAGACTTAGCGGAGTCCCGCACATGCGGCACCCATCCCCGCACGTGGGGCACGCACTTCCCGCACGTATGACACTCACCCCCGCATGTGCGGCACACTCTCCCTCACCTTTTTCCGCACGTGCAGTTATTTCAGTGTTACACCCTAGCCACCCCTGTTTTCCGCACATACGACTTCACCTCCCGCATGTACAGTCCCTCTTTCGCACTTGTGGCCCCTCTTCCGCACGTGCGGCCCAAGCCCTCGCACATGCGGCTCTACCTCCCAGCCAAAAATTTTACCAGCTGAACTGAAATTCCCCCTGATCCAACCTCATCCCTCCAGAAACAAGTGAAACTCGACTCCAGAATATATGAGAACAAGAATTTTGAGAAAAGTTTTCAAAAACGACAAACCCAAAAGGTTGACAAGACCCTAAGTTAAACCCGACATTCTAACAAGAGTAATCTCAACACAACTCAAAGAAGAATGAGACAAGTTACGTACCCGGTCATCACAACCTCTCCACCATAGGAAATTTCGTTCCTGAAATTTAATCAACTTCTCAAACAAGCGCGGATTTCTATCAATCAAACTACGCTAAACATAATTTTGAATCACAATATCCATTCACAACCACGGTTCGTAATACCACATAAGCATGAAACTTTCCAACAACAATAATGGCAATTCATAGTAATCTCATGTATTAAAATGACAATACACATAACAACACGTGGCTAACAATTTTAATACATTTCCCTCAAACACTAGGGAATATTAAAAGTTAAAACAACTAAGCATTTCCAAACAAATTTGAATACTTGGAGAGGACCTCTGCCTTCTGTTCCCAAGTTGCTTCCTCAACCCCATGTTGTCTCCACAACACCTTGACCAACGGTATAGTCTTTCCCCTCAACACTTGTTCTCGGGTATCTAAAACTTGCACCGGTCACTCTTCGTAAGAGGCATCCTCATTTACCTCCAATTCGACCCAATCTAGGATATGAGAAGGGTCGGGTTCGTACTTCCTAAGTATGGAAACATGAAACACGTTGTGAACTTCCGAAAGTTGTGGCAGTAAGGCTAACCAGTATGCCATTTCCCTAATTCGCTCCAATATCTCGAAAGGCCCAATGAACCTTGGACATAATTTACCACTCTTGCCAAATCTCATCAAACCCCGCATGGGTGTGATCTTAAGGAACACGCGGTCACCAACCTTGAAGGATAAAGGTCGTCTCCTTTTATCGGCATAACTCTTCTGTCGGCTTTGGGCCATAGCTAACCTCTTCCGAATGAGAGTAACTTTCTCGGTTGTCTCTCTAACAATTTTCGGATCCAACAACGATGCATCACCTACCTCGGCCCAACAAACTGGTGATCTATAAGGTCGGCCATACAAGGCCTCAAATGGTTTCATCTCAATGCTAGCTTGATAACTATTGTTATAGGCAAACTTGATCAATGGTAAGTGTCTCTCCCAAGACCCTTTGAAATCAAGGACGCAAGCTCTAAGCATGTCCTCCAAAATCTGAATGGTACGCTCCGACTACCCATCGGTTTGAGGGTGGTAAGCAGTGCTAAAGGTCAACTTAGCTCCCAATGCCTCTTGAAGGCTTTGCCACAACTGGACAGTAAAACGAGGATCTATATTTGATACAATGGTTACAGGGACCCCATGAAGTTGAACTATCTTTCTAATGTACAATTCTGCCATTTGCTCAACTGAGCCCCCGGTGCGCATTGGAATGAAATGTGTAGACTTAGTCAACCTATCAACGATCACCCAACAGCATCATTGCCTCATTGTGTTCTAGGAAGCCTAACTACAAAATCCAGGGTAACATGCTCCCATTTCCACTTAGCTATTTGGTAAGGGTTGTAGCAAACCTACTAGCCTTTGGTGTTCGGCCTTCACTTGTTAACAAGTGAGACACTTCGATACAAATAAGGCGACATTCTGCTTCATACCCCTCCACCAAAACTGACGACTAAGATCATGATACATCTTGGTGCCTCTCGGATATACCGCTAGGCGTGAGTGATGGAACTCTCGAAGTACTTCCTCTCTACAAGATTCTGGTACAAACAAACGGTCTAGATAACGTACACTCAGATTCGAGTGAATCTTCAAGCCCTTCTCTTCTTTCCTGTTGGAGATCCTATCACAGATTGACTCCACCTCATGGTTACCCTGTTGTGCCTCTATAACCTTACTAATCAAGGTAGGTTGAGCAGTCAAAGTAAACAAGGTAGCACCCTCACTGGACTCACCCAAATGTAAATCAAGCGCACTGATATCGCCTAGCATACCCCATTCCCAAATGGCCACGCTTGCCAAACTACTCACAGATTTTCAACATAAGGCATCAGCCACCACATTAGCCTTTCCCGGATGATAATGTAACTCGAAGTCATAATTTTCCATAAATTCCATCCACCTCTATTGGCGTAAATTGAAGTTTTTTTAGAAAAACAAATACTTTAAGCTCTTATAGTGAGAGCAAATATCAAACTTCTCACCATACAAATAATGTCTCCAAATTTTTAAGGCAAAAATTACCGCCACTAATTCTAAATCGTGGGTGGGTGTAGACACCACATTTTGATCGCCCTTATGACTTGGACGTCACCACTTGCACACTCAATGATGAGTACATATGCTTGTCAAGTGCTTGAAGTCCTCAACGGAATGCCATAGCTTTGACCTTTCAAACCCTACACACCTGTTGCCTTTTTTTGGGACCAAAACCAGAGTTTTTCAAGCATGCAACCTCTTGCGGCTTGCCGGCCACTGCTATTGGCTGCCAGCCACAGATTTTGGCTGGCGGCCACTGATGTGGACAAGTTTGTTTTGTAGATATTTTTTGCCAGCTATGTCAACTGTTGGCACAAATTCATACACCTTCTTACACGTGTATGTATTAATATTTCTGAGGGAGTGTGATGGTTTTCTATATATAGAGGACCTCCTCTCTTTCTTTGAAGGTTAGAAAATTTTGGAGCAAATTATTTTCTCTCTCTCTACAATTCTCTCTCTCTCTCTCTCTCTCTCTCTCTCTCTCTCTCTCTCTCTCTCGCAAATTTCTTAAACCTTTGCCTATATACTCTAAACCAAACCTTACCTGAGCCCTTTTTCAGCTCTTGAGGGTGTGTTTGTGTTGAATTGTTGCTTGGAAGTGCTCTCCTCTTCAAGAGGTATAAGGCTTAATTTGTTGCCTTATTTTGTTTGCTTTTTTTTTTTCCTATTAGTTTCCTACTGTTTTTCTATTGTTTTTGGGCTGTTTAAACTCTATAATTTTGGGCTGAAACTTGTGGTTTAAGGCCTTAAAGGGTGGAGGGGTGGTTCGTCTCTCTTTCCACCTTGCTTCTCTAGCTTTTACCCTTGTGTTTCCCACCTTTACACTATCTTTGTTTTTTTTTTGAGCTTTTAAACAATGATTTTCAAAGTTATTTCAGTGGCTAAAATTTTGTTTTGAAGTCCAAAATTGGAGGGGTTAGCCTCCCATCCTTGTGTCTTGTTTACTAGCCTAATATGGTCCATGTTTTAGCTTATTGTTCTAGCTATTTTTGTCTTAATTCCAACATGATTTAGGACTTAGTTAGCACTATTTTTAAGTGTTCATTGCCTTTGAGCCTTGTATTGCATGCTTGTAGTGTAATTGTCCTCATAGGTTTGGTGGTCTAGGCCTTAGCTACCAACCTATTTGAGTTGATAGCACTTATTTATGGCTTTCCATACTTGTCATCACCTTTAATCATTTCTGCAACCTCCATTCTTTTTTAGCTTTTGCTTTGCTTTGAAAGTTGGTTCAAACTAGTTGCTTGTTTAAAGCATGAGATTGAGGCCTTGTGCTTAATGGTTTAATCCCTTTGGGGGTTCATTACCAACTGCATGAAACTTCTCTCATACCTAAAACAACTTTTGGTTTGATGCTTCTTTCTATTAGAGGACTTAAAATTCATCTTTGGACTTAAATTACTAAGGAATAGTTGGTAATTTAAATGAAGTAAAAAAATTGAGGACTAAAAATGATGCAAGATAATAACTTGGTTAGGTTCAATCGGATGTTAATTTAACCCTTGAGTCTTGAATCGTTTCATACTTGCTAGTGATGTAAACGGCTCAAGAGTCATTGTCAACCACTTTCCTTGATCAATCCATGATAGGGAGGAGGTTTGAGAGTCTTTATTTGTTGCATTTATTGAACTTGCACCTTTGGTTCATAGGCCATCAATTAATGGTTTGTGAATCGAATTTTGCCACTCCTTTGAGCCGATTGATGATCAGGAGGGGTAAGTTGTGTAAATAACCATTGAGAATACCCTGTGCTTGCTTTGTTTGTTCTCTGTTGCAGCAGGAAGAACCAGGCATCAGTGGTCGGCAAGCCACCACTTCTAGCCTGCCGGCACCTTTGCAAAATCCTGCAATAGTTCTTTGAAATGAAATAGAGTTGGTTTTGAGGTGAAAAATAGTGAAAATGTCCTAACTGTGCAATAGAGGCTTCCTGGCAGCTGAACAGTGGCTTTTTCGGGTCGAAATCTGCGCATGCATGAGCACTCCTTGCTCCCCGAGGATATTTTAGTCTAATTACTTTGCTTAGATATTTGTTGTCATTAATTAGTTGTAGCTAGTTAATTTTGTATAGTGTTGTAACTAAGTAGCTGATTAATTATTTGTTGTCTTGTAATAATTAATTAATTAACTAGAATAGTCGATTAATTTGTTATTGTAATAGCTAGTTAATTAGTTAGCTTAGCTAATCGGACCCTCCTGAGAGAGGGCACAATTGTAATAATGTGTATATCTTCTAACCCCGCGTCTTTCTCCCTTTTATTTACTTGCTTATGTTAGTTAGTTTAGAGCATCATGTTTTTAGCATCTCTCATGCTTTCATCCACTTGTCTTGCATGCATCAAGACTCGGTTCATCATGTTAACTTGCATTGTTAGTTTAATATTCTTTGAATATGTGCTTAGACCACATGGTATCGAATTGATTCACATGATATGTTCAGTAGCTGAGCCTATTTAGATTACATATCGCATGTGTTGCATTAGTCATATTGCATAGTTAGGATCACGCATTTTTCCTCACTCTTTTATCTTTTTGGCTTGGAGTACTAAGTGAGCTCTTTTGTGCTTTAGCATAATTGAATGAGTGTGATTATTGCCATGCCTAGCATGCTTACCATGACGCTAATTGCTTAAATGATAAACTGTTTGAATGTCTGTGGATGAAGGCCAGTTGCTTGAATTGGGATATTTTGATTAATGTGTATTTAAGCCCACTTTTTCGAGTGGCACATTGACAAACTCTTTTCAAAACAAACTTGAAATCAAATGTTTCAATTTTTTCAAATTAGTCTATACTTGTTTGCATCACATAGTAATGATAGCCTAATAATCACAATAAGAGCATATAATATAGATAAGATTCATATCATGATTAGTAGATGCCGATCTTTGATCGGGCGAGTGGGGGTGCTCAATTCATGACCTTCCCCTTTCGTACCTAAGTTCCCGAACCGAGACAATCTTGGTGATGATGGACACGTGGCATTTGGCACGAGTCATAGGTTTCCTAAATTCCCACAAAATAAAATAAAATAAAATAAAATTAGATGGCAACTCTGTATCTGGCAAAGCAGTCCATTTTTAGCAATTTGATTCAAAATCGATTTTTCGAAAGATTTGCCAGATTTGGACTCTTTGGTATTTATCTATTTCACATTGCACTTGTGAGACCAGATTCAAAACGCGGGAGTCCGATACTATAGGGCTTATTGGTCTTCCGAAAGGGGGCACGAAAAGTCAAGCTACAATGGGGTAGTTTTTCTTATGAGTTTTCAATTGCCGTGAACCATAGGCCACAACATTTCCCTCTTGCATCAAGACACAACCAAGCCCATCCCGGGACGCGTCACAATAGACGGTGTAACCCAAACCACTTTTCAAAATTATCAAGACCGATGCGGTGGTCAGTTCTTGGAATGACCTTTCACAGGCTTCACTTCACACAAATTTGATACCTTTTTTTGTCAACCTAGTCAGAGGTGCGGTTAGTCTAGAGAAGTCCCTTACAAAATGGCGATAATACCCGGCTAATCCCAAGAAACTCCGGATGTCAAAAACATTTTTTGGTTATTCCAAATCCTACACGACATCTATCTTAGAAGAGTCTATAATGACTCATTCTCTTGACACCACACGCCCCAAAAAACATCACTTCGGTAAACCAAAACTCGCATTTCTCAAATTTGGCATATAATTGGTGCCCTCTAAGAAAATCAAGCACTAACTGCAAGTGGGTCTCGTGTTTCTCTTCGGAGGCGGAATAAATCAAGATGTTGTCCACGAAATAGTCTAAGAATTCCCAAAAAATTCAGTTCATCAAATCCATAAAAGAAGCAGGTACATTGGTCAAACCAAAAGGCATTACAAGAAATTCCTAGTGGCCATAACGCGTACGGAAGGCCATTTTCTGGATGTCCTCCTCCCAGACTCTAAACTGATGGTATCCCGACCTCAAATCTATCTTCGAGAAACAGCGAGACCCTCTAAGTTGGTCAAATAAAACATCTATTTTGGGTAGAGAATACTTGTTCTTAATGGTAACCCGATTCAACTTGCGGTAATCAACACATAACTGCAATGACCCATCCTTCTTCTTCGCAAAGAGAGCTGAAGCTCCCCAAGGTGATGTACTAGGGAGAATGAAGCCCTTATCTAAAAGTTCTTGGAGTTGAATCTTTAACTCATGCAATTCGGCGGGTACAAATCTATACGGCGCCATGCAAATCGGTGCCGTACCAGACACTAAGTCAATGGAGAACTCGATCTCCTTATGAGGTGGCAAACTAGTAAGATCCTCAGGAAAGACATTCAAGTATTCACAAACTACCTTTGGTAATTCAACATGGGCCTCGTCACTCTCACCATCCAAGAGAGTCGCAAGAAGACAACTAAGCTTGCCCCTACTACGAGGTTCAAAAACTGGTGACAAGACCCTATCAACTTGGTCTCCCAAAAAATGAAAACAATTACCACTCGAGGTGCGCAGTGCGACTCTTTGACGATAACAATCAATCATAGCAGGGTACGAAGATAACCAGTCCATGCCTAAAATGACATCAAAACTCGACATGACTAGTAATACAAAAGCAAATGAAAGTCGGCGCCCAACAACCTCTGTCTCACAATCGCGACATCCTCGGTTTAAGTCAACCATACCCCCAATTGGTGACTCTACCCTGAGCGGAGACGTTAACCGTGCCACTTCTAACCCCAATGCAGAAGCAAATGTAGTAGATATAAATGAATGAGATGCACCCGTATCTATCAACACATTAGCCAAGGAATTACACACAACAAATGTACCTCTCACAACTGAGGATCCTGGTAACTGCTCTGGCGCGATAACAGCATACACGCGCCCCTATGGCCTTTGACCAACTTGTTCATTTCTCGGAGCATAGGTCTGCTGCACTGACTGAGTCGAAACGACTCCCTGATTAGCTTATGAAGTTTGAACTGAATGAGCCTGCTGGTGGCTCTGAGTTTGCCTCAACCTTGATGCACCAGATGCGCCTCCCAACTGCGGGCATGCCCTCCTCATATTCCTCGACTGACCACACTAAAAACGAGTAAGTTCTTGCCCTCTGTTCTGAGACTAACTCTGAGATCAGTTAGGTGGTGGTGGTAACAACTATTGCCCTCCTCCCTTCTGTGGGTAGGAAAAGGCCTTGTGACCCAGTTGGCCACACTTGAAACACGAGAAATTACCCGTTGCGCTCTTTCCCGGGCCTGCACTAGGCAAGGGAAAAGTAAATCTAGACTATTGCGGCTAGGATTGGGATGAAAAGTTGCCCCTATTCTTCTTGTTGGGCTTATAATCACCCTGTGACTTTTGGCCCCTAGACCTCGAACCTCGAAGTCTTTCCTCCTCGATCTGCATAATAATCTCTACATGTGCCGCCGCCTTCACAAGACTGTCATAGTTCCAGATCATATTACCGATAACCTTGAATAGGATCTTGGTTCTCAATCTCTTCTCAAATTCTATGCAACGACGTTCTTCCGTTGCTACCAACTCCGACGCAAATCGGGACAAATTAGTGAAGGCCATCTCAAACTCAGCCACGGATAGGTTAAGTTGCTTGAGGTCTTGAAACTCTTGCCTCAATCTCTCCCTAGTAGTGGGAGGTAGGTACTTGTCTTGGAAGTCAATCACAAAGGCCTCCCATGTCGACTCCACTCTACCCTTGGCATACTTCCACCATTGGCCCGCGTCCCCAATGAGGTAGTAACTCGCTAGAGTCACCCTTAGCTCGCTATCTTTAATGTGAAGCATCTCAAATGTCTTCACTGTTTGCTCAAGCCACTCATCCGCTTTCTTGGGCTCAGGGCCACCATGGAACGCATCCGGTTTGGCCCTCAAAAACTCTCTAGTGAGAAAACTTGCCCTTGTCTCTACAGCGTTCTCTCGGGCTTGGTTCTCCGCCCTTAACAAATTCATTAATTCTCTCAAAGCTCCTGCCATTTCTCGTGCTAAGGCCCCCATTGCGGCTTGACCCGCTTGCTCCCAAATCCCCGTTTGTCCCATTTGCTCAGCCACGTTAGCTTGGCCCGCTTGCTCGACTGTATTGGTTTGGCCGAACCCTTCCTCTTGCATCGGAACCTCATGGACCGGTACTTCATGTACACCTCGGTGAGGCCTACCGCGCTGCTCACCTCTACCACCACGGCTTAACCCCTTCCTGACATCCTAATTAAGGAATAAACTAACCAATTTAGCACATAACCTCAAATGTGCTCGCAACTTGCCTCACACGTTTGACCACAACAATTCTATATATCTCTCTACCATATAAACAAGTTAGTTTCACTCCATATAAGCACTTAGTCACGTAAACACATACGGATTATTCCTTTACGATGAAATTTGTCCCACAAAATACCAAGAATTCTTAGTAGAATGAGTATTGATTAAGTACCCTTCTAATAAAACCCCAAGGAATTTAATAGCCGTGAACCCCATCCCAAAAGTCCAACCCCATATCCATCTAGTCATATAAACATATTATCACATAGTCACAAAATATACAACATCTCTTAATCATGTGAAATGAACCCATTGTGGCAAAACAACCACTTCCCATGAGCCCCAAGTATTCAAACTCGATAGCTCTGATGCCAAGTTGTAACGTCCAAAAAAAAAAAAAAACCATACAAGTACACCCACCTTCGCTCCCTACGATAAATCGAAATAAATCTCCGATACTTGTAAATATAATCATAAGAGATTTACAAAATAGTTCTACATGCGAATATACATTCAACAACTCTAGTACATGAATCTATAGCATATAAAACATCAGTTAAAAGTAAATAAATGCCCTCAGGGCTACAAAGTCCAAGGCTTAAGCCCAGTTACATAAAATGGTTGCTCAAACCCATACAAATATGGTCGTTGGCTGGCAAAAAATATAATCACGACAAAATAAGAGCTTTGTGCTCCCAACATACACATCCACACCCTTAGTTTGGCAAAATCACCACATCTTTTCTTGTACCAAAATCCCATAGGATGAGCATAGCCCAGTAAGAAATTCTTAACAAAGTATATACATTTTATACAAGCCTCATGAAATGAAATGTACATTTTTTTTTAAAAAAAAAAAAATATCATCTCCATCTTTTGAAAGCCACCACGCACAATGAAAATTTGAAATTTCAACAAATTCAATAATTTTAAATCAAGTTCAAGGGGCGGTAAATATGACTCAGGTAATCCCTAGGTTGGTGTCTACAAGTAGGCATAACTAGCACTACCAAATTCCCACTTTACCGGTAGCCAATCGGAAGGCACGTGGTACCTCATCTACGCGTGTTTTCGGTCTTTCACCCATGACACTCAAACCAACTTAATCAATTTCATCTACACCCCCTATCTGGACTTACCAATGTATTTACCCCAAAACATTTCAATGAGATCTTATTTCACAACATTCCTTTCTCAATGCAAGAGTTTTCAAATCTCAATTCAAAATTTGTAACAATCAATTAAATTGAAATACCAAAGCAACATATGTCAAGGCATCATAATAGTCTTCCATTTCAAATATTTCCACACAATTCCTCCATTTCGATCACAATTTCCATTTCCCTTTCCAATGCAATTTCACAACATAACATATATTAATTTACATCTATCCAAGAGTAGCAACACTTCCAAATTTCATGCATTCTCAACAATTTAGTCATTTCATGACTATATTCACATTTTTGAATAACAACTTCAAAACCAACTATTCCTTATATTCGATGAAATTCTTTTCATTCAACATTGTCATAATATTTGCCAAAAATCAATTTCATAACATCACCACATTTTCTTATAAATTCCCAAATTTCTAGGGCTTCCATGCACCAGGTCTTTTCTTCGTTTTTAAAGAAATCATTTCAATATAGTACTCCTCTACAACAAAATAACCCAAAATCTCAAGGCTTTTTAGAAAACATTATGGAAACCCATTTTTAAAATTTTTCACAACACATAAGTCAAACCCAAGTTTAATCATCACAAGAAAGAGTCCCAATAACAACATGCTTTGTAAAAATGTATATATAACTCAAAGAAAAATCTGTACCTCAAGTTCTTGAAGGAAAAAAGAGAAGAAAGCACCAAATTCAACGGTGTCGAAACCCAATCTCCACCGCACACAATGTAGCCCTCGAAGAGTTCTCCATCTTTGCTCAAGGAACTAGGGTTAAAATGTTAATGGATTTGGAGAAATCAAGGATTTAATCTAGTTTTGGGGTAGGAAATGTAGAGAGAAGGAAGAGAAAAGTGCTTTTAGAGAGAGAGAGAGAGATGATGAAAAAGTGATATACACTCAGCCCAAGAAGAAAGAAAAAGGCTTATTTTCAGACTCAGCGGAGTCCCGCACGTACGGCTTCCATCCCTGCACGTGTGGCATGCACTTCCCGCACGTACGACACTCACCCCCGCACTTGCGGCACTGTCTCCCGCACCTTCTTCCGTACGTGCAGTTATTTTAGTGTTGCACCCTGGCCACCCGTGTATTCCGCACGTGCAGCTCACCTCCCACACGTGCGGCCCAAGCCCTCACACGTGCTGCCCTGCCTCCCAGCCAGAAATTTTACCAGCTGAACTAAAATTCCCCCAGATCCAACCTCATGCCTCCTGAAACAAGTGAAACTCGACTCCGAAATAAATGAAAACAAGAATTTTGAGGAAAGTTTTAAAAAACGACAAACCCAAACCGTTGACAAAACCCCAAGTTAAACCCGACACTCTAACAAGAGTAATCTAAACACAACTCAAAGAAGAATGAGACGGGTTACGTACCCGATCATCACAAATTTCCGAGGCCCAATGTCGATAATCAACTAATAAATATCACTAGATCATTTGGGACCCTTCACACACATACACACACACACACACACACACACACACACACACATATATATATATATATATATATATTTTCCATTCAATGGGGGAAAAAATTTAAAGATAAAGGACAAAAGATTTGTGTCAAAATCATGAAAAATACTTAGCATTACATTACTACAACTAATAAGTATTACTTAATTCTCGCTCTTCTTGCGTTTTTAGAAGCAAACAAATCAATCATACTTGGTCTGAATTCTTGCAAAATTTGTTAGTGCTTTGTTGTGCCGCTTTTCTCAAATTTTTAGGAAAATTGAATTAAGAGTTAGGATTAGAAATTAGATAGGGAGAGAGAATGGGCCCTTTTAATTTTTAATTGGGTCCATTTATTTTAAGTTAGTTTGGGCATTCTTTAATTTTTTTTGGACTTAAAACATACCTAATATATTACACTAACCTATAATATGAGGGGGCCTCTTTTTTGGGTCTATTTTGAGGGGGTCTGAGCCATGGCCTGGTGGTGGGCCTATGCCTAGGGCCGGCCCTGGTAGTGGTGGTAGTGGCGGTAACGGCAGTGATGATAGTGGTGGTAATGTAGTGACATTGATAAAAGTTTAGTTCGGAAAACATTTTCCATCTCTTAAAAGTGAAAAACATTTTCCGCCTAAATAGGCTTATTTTTTTTTTAACTATGAAAAACATTTTATGTTGACTTTTGTTTTTTATTATACCAAATACTAAAAAATATGAATTTTTTTTTCTAAAAAAGTGTTTTCTCCAAAACACACGGTGCATAAGAGCCAAGCTAAATTCTAACATTGAAACATAGAAAAGCCACTCTAACAATTTGCACATATTATAGAAAAGAAAAAAGATTGGGAGCTCTAAAGGAAGAGTTCTAGAGAGTTCTAATGGTGGGTGGGCCCTACAATGATAAGATGTTTATGTCTTCTTTTTTTTTGTTTGTTTATTTTTTCATTGCCAAGTCATTAGAGTTATGTTTAGAGTTCCAAAATTAGGGGATGTATCATTTATGTATAGAAAAATGTTAAATATGGACAACTTTCACTAGTGGAACTATAATTCACTTATTGCATAATGTGATTTTTAAAATTAAAAAAACAATTACTTGAAAAGTCAACATATAAGAGTTTTAGAAATCAATTTTTTTGGTCTCTAAAAGTGAAATTTTGGCTGTAAAAGATATTTAAGGACTAATTTTTATCATCATAAGGATATAGTTGCTAAAAGGTCGTCTCGAAAAATAAAAAATAAGGCTTTTAGCGACAAAATTTTGAAAATGTCACTAATAAATATACTTTTAGGGACAAAATAATTTAGTCTCAAAATGGTTTATTTTTTGAGACAAAAATTTGGTTTCAAAAAGATAATAATTCATCACTGATGTCCAATTTTTGTTGCTAAAAATATAATAATGACACTTTTCGCAACAAAAATATTTAATCTCTAAAAATAATTTTATCCCTAAATTTTGATTTCTAAAATCTTAATTTTTTGTAGTGATCCTTGCGACATTGTATTATCATACTCAAAGCCGACCCATTCCTTAGGCGAGCTAACTTCCATTTTTTGATAAGTCCCAAACTTTTATCATCTTTGATAGTGCAATAAAAAAAATTAAAAAAAAAACAAAATAATCTGAAAGCCCAACCAAATAAAAAAATCAACCTCTCCAAAGGCTAATCACTCAAAAATAAAAATAAATAAATAATAAAAATATTGTTTAGGCCATAAGTACAAATCTTAGTTGCAGGAATCGCACAACTAGGTGGCGATTTTGAATATGAATCATGTTATGCGTTTCCTAGAGAGAAACGTGTAAGAATTACGTTTCTATGGAGAGAGAAACACGATTCAGTCCAAGATGAGATCGTAAAGGAGGGAGAGAGAGAGAGAGAGAGAAACCTGGTCTCATCAACTTCGACCTTCGCTCTAATCCTAGCCCTAGCCTTCGACGTCGACCTTTGCTCTAGCCCTAGCATTCGCCTTTGACATCGACGTCCACTTTCACTCTCAAATTCCTCTTCTCTCTCTTTGTCTTCGCCTTCGACAGTGATGTTAATCTCCTCTTCTCTCTCAGTCTCCTCTTCTCTGGTCGTCATCATCATCTTCTTCTTCTTCTTCTTCTTCTTCTTCTCTTTCTCTCTCTTCGATTTGTGTTCTGGGTAGAGTCCACTCTCGTTTTTAACATATAAAATATAATAAATAATATAATTTGTTATATAATAAATCTAATTAAATCATCTATAATAATAAAAAAAATCTAATAAAATCTATAAAATAAATCATCCAATTTTTTATTTATTTTAATTTATTTTATTATTCCTAATTTGTTATGTATTTTTATTTATAATATATATATATCAATTAAAAATAAAAAAATAACTTATATAAATAAATTAAAAATATTATCAATAAAATAATACCTAAGATAAAAATAATAAATATATTTAAAAATAACTATTTAACTCATCTTTATATAATAAATATATTTAAAAAATAACTATTAATATATATATATATATATATATATATATATGTTACCACTCCCCGAGGCGCTCCCAACCTAAAAAACTTTTATCAGCTCCTGCTCCCTGTCCCTGCTCCCGCTCCCGCTCCCGCTTCATGCAACTAAGGTCCAAATTATAGACTTTTGAGTCATCACCCCATTCTCTAAACTATTATGTTCATTGATAACATTACAACCAAAAAAAATAAAAAATAAAATAAAAATTAGGGTTTTAGAGATTAAAATTGAGGGACAAAATTATTTTTTAGAGGCCAAATAATTTTGTTGCGAAAAGTGTCGTTATTATAGTTTTAGTAACAAAAATTGGACATTAGTGATGAATTATTATCCTTTTGAGACCAAATTATTTTGTCCCTAAAAATCTATTTATTAGTGACATTTTCAAAATTTTGTCGCTAAAAGCCTTATTTTTGACTTTTCGGGACAACCTTTTTGCCACTATCCTCATGACGATAGAAATTGGTCCCTAAATGTCTTTTGCAACAAAAGTTTCACTTTTAGAGACCAAAACATTTAGTCTCTAAAACTCTTATATGTTGTAGTGTAAAAATACCCCTTATCCCACACATACCAAAATTTCAAACTCGAGCACATTGTGCAGAGTTCTTCATATAAACCCTACAAACAGTACATATGCATACTATACCTACAATTTTTCTTTTGAGTTTCTTAAATTTTCAACGTTTCACTTATAGTATTGCTTATCAATTTGAATTTCCGAAAGTGTAAATTGAATTTTTTTTCATAAAATTAAATGTTAAAAAATAACTACAAAAAAATTGTCATGTAGTAGCGGCCAAAACTGTCGCTTAAAGTAACAAAAATCGTCGCTAAAACCTTGCACACTTTTACCTGCGGTTTGAATAGCGACGGCCAAGGCGCTGCTATAGAGCCGTCATCATAGGTTTATTGTGACACTTTTATCAAGCGCTGGTATAAATATTTCTCTTGCGACGGTTAGTGTAACAACGGTTATAAACGTCGCTATATCTCAAATTTTACCCATTGTTTGATACCTTTATAGCGACGGTCTGACTGCTGCTACAACCTGTGCTTTTGCGACATTTTGTCAACTTCTAGTATATTTTAACTCTATTCCATCAGTTTTACACCGTCACTATAGCCATTTATTTTTTTTGAATTTTATTTGTAGCGACGGTTATTAACTGCGATTATAAGCTATGTTTTACTATTCAATTACCAATAATACATAGTTTGAAATTTTTAATGGTTTATCCCTGCTTACATAATCACCATTATATATATAAAAGCACTATGTTATTCTAATGGCTCTGTAGTCAATAATTGTAAAAGATAAAAGAGTGTGCATTTTCATAATCTCAAAAAATCCAAAACACCTTAATTAAAAGGTTCATTACATAAGCTTGTCATATCAAAATAAATCAAATGTTTCTAGCAAACTAATAGTTACACCATAATCCAAAAGGTACATATAAACTTGTCACATGAGAATAGTACTCAAAAGTATTACTCATAATGTCATTTTATAAAGACCTCCATGAAACATGTTCAAATCAAGAAACGACATCCATTTTGATGCTTTCATATTGTCCTAGGTTCTGCAATAAAAACGACTTTGATGTTGATGCTTTCATATTGTCCTGTTTCCTGCAACAAAAATGATTAAATGAGCATAAGTACCATTTTCAATTTGAAAATCTATAAATCACATAATACAACATAGACGAGTGATTATTTGGTGGTCTTGGAGCATTACTCCATATCTCTTATCACTTGACACTCATCAAGTTCTCCAAACTTTTAATAAACCCTATTGAATCTCACAATTTTAACCAATAAATATTATGTATGTGAGTATGCCTATAAAAAAGTATGTCTATTTGAAAACTAAATTCCCAAGTCCAATTGGTTCAAAGAAAGTGGAGCAACAAAAAATAAGTGATAATATAATGTTTGGTATTGTTTATCATTTGTGGTTCTTAAGAATGCTAGAAACTCCAAAGAAAGTAGCTTACAACATCATTGATAGACAAAAGGGATATAAACACAGGATTTTTATATTCCACAACCATGAAGGGGACAACTAGGAAATTCTTTTGAGTGTACACCATCTTCTCTAATCCAATTCACCCTTATATCTCTTTTAATTATTCAAAGTATGTCTAACATGTTTCTTCAATAAAATAACCAACATTCAAACCCCCAACAAACAATTTAGAACAGTTTTTTGAAGTAACCCAACAATTTCGATTTCCAAAAATGCATAGAGAATTGCTAATTGAATAAATAAATATGCCACAATAACAACTAATCAGTTTTCAATATTGACTCATATTTCTCATTCAACAAACAGCCCAAAAATTTAGATGTAAAATTTCACATGCATACATGTTTGTCCTCCATTTGTATATATGAGTATGTATTTGTGTCCAACTCCTTGGGATGACATAATAAAAGTTTGTTTGATTCCCACTAGCTTCCTTTCAAGATAAATGTTATACTATGCTACTTATATTTGTATGTTTCAAACACAACTCATTATAAACTAGACAATCTATTGGTTAGATACTAAAGCTAATATAGAATATAACAAATAAGCATTAGTCACTGAACCTTCATCATCAGTGACAGAGGGGCCCATGTTCTGCTGTTTTGCCCTATGGTGTGGATAGTTTGGGCTAACATATTGAAGTATTGGAGGATGGTTTGGGTAATGCTAGGTTTAGTAGAGGGGCTTCTTCAATGGTGGGCAGGCACCAAATTCAAAAAGTTGGTTCTCAAAATTTGGAAACTAGTTAGCTTAGCAGTGATGTGGTCAATTTGGGGGGCTTGAAATGACTGCCTATTCAATGTTAAGCAAGTAGATTGTGATAAATTAAAAGAATAACATGTGTGTGGGCATCATTTGATACTTTGTAGTTGAAGGGAAGGGGCTAAAGAATTGTTATATAAATAGATAAGAAATTCAGATATCATGCAACAGCCACATGTATGTTTTTTCAAATTAAGTCTTGAAAAGCATTAAACCTGAGGCAACATACATGCTACTATACAACAAACTCCAAGTGCATGATTTGATCAACCACAAAACAGTGTTCAAGAGAGGAATTATATAATCACGTGATGAACAATATTTTTCTATAAAGTTGTGCTATATTCAGAGATTTAGATTATGTTTGGTACAATTTTGGAGTTATTTATTTATTTTGAGAATATATATAATAATGTTTGGTGTACCTTTTACTTATAATTTATGAGATAAAACTAAACATAAATAAATTAAAAGAACAAAGGAAGCAACCTATTTTACAACTAATATGAAAATAAATATTTGCTAGAGAAGAAAACTATGACAAACTGTGAGTTCTTTTACAACTTTAAAGCAAAAGCTACATGCTTTGCTATTCGTTTTTCTACATGTTTTGTGGGATTGTATTGATGTGGTTTTGTGAGCATACATTTGGGGGGTTTATAATAATAAATAAATAGAAATGGAAAAAAAAAAATAGAAGCAACAAAAAGTGTGCCTGTGGCTTGGTATACAAGAGAGACAATTGAATATAGGAGCCCACAGCCCATTATAATCTCCAGTATAATATACTATTTTTTGGATTTGTCCCTATGATATTGATGGTTTGGTTGTTGGTGATTTGAGATTGGTTTCAATGATATGAAGATATGTATTTGGGCATTTGTTTCACAGTTGCTAAACTAGTTAAAAAGGTGGAATGTTTCAAAGTTTTTATGTTGATAATAAATATTCTTTAATTATGTCTTTAGATTCAAAAAAAAAATGGTGTACATAAATGTTGAATTTCCTCTAATCACATTATTAAGCCAACAAAACATTACAAGATGTGCATTAAATTCATGGACAACAATTTTCTCAACAAAAGAAATAAAAATAAATAAAAACATAACAAACCAATAAAGAAAAAGGTACGCACTATTACTCCATTGTGACATTTTATCAAATACCTAACATACATACATAATAGATAGAGATGACCCACCTCTAGCCCTACTCAAACACAACAAAATGCAAAACAAATCAAAAACTAAGTTTGACTTGATCTGTTATGTACAACATAGAGAGCAACCATGAAACAAATAGGCCAATCTCAAAACAAATAGATGAAATAGAGGCTAGAAACCTTAGATCACCTGGTTCTTGCGATGCCATCCTTGGTTTCGTCACAAGCCAACATATTTCAAACCCAACTAAAACAACAGCCCGTCGGAGCCCCTGGCCTCTCTCCACAATCGACAAACTTCGACGGCTTATGGAATCCACCGACGACTCCTCTAACTCGAACGTGCGACCGCCGAAGAAGAGGATCTGCCGGCGCAAGCCGATCTCATTTGCCGCATGAAACATCAGACCCTCCTATCCTACGGTGATGATGGTTTCGGATTTGATGGTTTTAGCCCAATTGGGAAACAGTTTTATCATTTGTAGCCTATTTGTACATAACATATCAAGTCAAACTAATGAGATTGGCATGTGTACAAAATGTACATTCTTTTATTCAAAAACAAAAACATAGGAAGAGAGGGGGAGGAAACAGAGACTAGAAGAAAGCAGATAGGGGTAGAGAGAAAAACTGATAGACCAGAAGAAAGAGAGGGGTAAAGAAAGAGAAACAGAGAGAGCAGACTAACCTTTAAATCACAGTGGTGCTGTAGCGTGACGTCGTCGATACACCGGTAGAGGATGAACGAAGGCTCAATGATGAAGTGTTGAGACTAGGGCACACAATCGAGGCTTCAAGGAGTTGAACAGTTTTGTTGGGGACTGATTCTGATATGTTATTCACCCAAGAAAAAGAAAAAAAAAAATCAAATTTGAGTGCGAAATGAGATTTTTTTTGGCGCCCCTTTATTTTTGCTTGGCTAATTGTAGCGGGTGAGTACAAACCGTCACCATAAAAAAATATATAGCAGCGCTTTAAGGAAAAACTGTGACTAAAACTTGATTTTTTAGCAGCGGCCAACAGAGCTGTCACGATAGTCCATTTGTAGCAGTGTTTTTCGAGCTGCTGCAAAAAAAATATGCTGATAAAACTCGATTTTCTTGGAGGGATTAATCCCTCCAAGAACTCGTGATACATGAGGCAATCCATGCATCTACATGCCTTTTTCCATGTAGTTAACTAAACCAAGAGGGAGGAAAGAAATATTCCTTCTTCTTTTTTTTTATAACAAGGAAAGTACAGTTTTTTAATACTTTAACACCACTTGTATTGTAACTTCAAGATAAAACAAGAGGAAATTCTGTTGGAAGATGTGTATCATATGTCACAATTACGACATTTTTGATCGGTGGTTATGACTTATTGTGTTGTTAGTTATAATTTAGTTATACATATTATGATATTTTTTGACTTATTTTTTATGTTAGTTATAATATTATTTTAATTATGATCCAAAAAGTCTTTGGTTATCCCTTATATAGTATTTAGTTACGACTTTTTTTATTTATTTTTTATTTATTATTATTGTTATAACCCTAACAGGATTGAGTTATGACATTTGTACTAATCAACCTCACAAATGTCCTAACTTGCATTTCATATATACACCATTTTGAAGGTGTCTAACATGGCCCAGACCTTATTTGAAACCAAACTGTGAAATCACGTGACACATGTGAAAAACACAATTGGTCCAAGCATCTATCTAAGCATATAAGCAGAAAGCAAAGCAAACACATTTTACACACATTGTGCTTTTCATTCTTCACATCATCTGTAAAGAAGGTTGTTGAACTTTTATATTAATTGTTGAGTGTTTGTAAGCATCACTTGGAGAAGAAGGTAGACTTTTTTGTGCTCTATATGTTTTTTTTTTTAACAAAATCAAAGTGATATTCTTAAGAGATTTTTGGGACAAACCAGGTATTTGTGTAAAACTATTTTTGGATCACGAATTTAAGTAAGGATTTGAAAAGAAAACAAGGAATATGTAGATAAAATGTAACTCTATTTCATTTACATTTTACCATCCTTTTTTTCTTTCCTTTTCAAAAATTCTACTTAAATTCAATATACAAACACAGCCTCAAAGTCCAAGAAGTAATCCGAAAACTTGTTTGTTATAATATATAATATTTGAACAATAATAATGCTTGTTATAACACTAATTGAAGAATAATAAAATAAGTCAAAGAGAACTTTGAAGAGTGGACATGTACTTGGGTTTACGAATCAGTATAAATTGTGTTTATAGCCATCTAATACTTGGCTCAACGTGATATTTTTAAGAGATTTTTGGGACTAATTGCATCAATAGTTCTGATTTTTTTTTAATGTACGATCTTTTAATTTTGTTAATTTAATCACCAAACTACGAAATGAGTTTAAATGGTCCTCAAAACTCAAGTAGTCTAAATTAATTAACAGACTTGGGATATTTTTGAAACTTTACAAAAATATATATATTATTATAAAATTAAAAGATTTGGGAGCAAAATTGAAACTGCATATTTTGGGAACCAAAAAGTACCAACAATACTTTGGAGATATTTTGTTAAAATTTCAACTCTGTTTGTTTCAATGTAAAATATTTTTACATCCGAAAATATTTTACATGTAAAACTATTGTATGCATTAGGTAGAAATGTAATGGAAATCCACCATTTTAAAGATCAATGTGCTGCTTAAAGGGTCGAGCTAGAAGAGAGGTTCTTAAAAATTGACTTGCGAAATTTTTAATGGCAAGTGATATTGGGGACTATGACGAAAAATATCTTTCTTAAAAAATGTTAGATTATGTTTTAGTTAACCAAACAACGAAAAATATTACGTCGAAACAAGCAAAGCTTTCATGTAAAATTTTGAAAACGCACAGCTCCCGTTAATCATTTTGAACGGCTTGACTGGTATGAATTATTTAAACTCATAAAATATGTTGTTTTGTTGTTTTGAAAGTTCAACAAAAATATGCATAGTTCAAAAGTAAGATGGGTGTAATTAGTATGATTGAATTTATGAGATCCAAGAGAAGGGAGCTAACGTGGGTGATACCAATCTGTTGTTATGAGCAAGGCATCAAGAAAAACTTATGGTATAAACAACTACTATAAAAATAGCTACCATTTTTTTTTATCAGCAAAAAAAAAACTTTATTGGTGACGACAACATACATTACATATGAGATTACATCAATAAAGGAGGTAAGTGCATAAAGCTCAATCATGAGCTAGCACAACTACAAAGGTTGGAGAGGAACCAACACAAGCCAAAGGAAGAGAAAAGAAGAAATAGAGAGGTGCAGACCCACACTGCTGCTGCCACAACACACTTACTTCAGGACATCAGTAAATCAACAATTCTGTTAAGGCTCTCTTAACAGACCGAGAAGGCACCATCTTTGGGACTCTGATATACATCATAAAGTAACAGACCTATGTCATACATCCTCTCACCAGAGCATAAATAAGTGCACTCCAATCCAACGCAGAACCTAATTCATCAGCAGCCCTTAGCATAAATCTCCTGATCCAAATAGTCACCAAGACTTCCAGCATCCAATGACATCAAAACAACCCAGTAGATAGATCAACAATCAGAGCAAAATATTAGAAAAAACACCAGAAATTCACCCTTCACCTCCACCATAGCCTAACCATTTGCCATCCTCAGCTTAACACCAGTGATAGCTAGAAACCAAGCCGAATCTCCTGAATGTTGCAGATAATCTGTTGCACTGAGTAACAGCAATCCTGAGCATAAAATTTGGCCCACAATGCAATCCTTGTCTTGATTAATTCACACAGCTCCTCCAAGTGCATTTGTCTTTCACAAAAAACTTTCTCATTCCTAAATTTCCATAACGACCACAATACTGCAAATGGTATAATTCGCCAGATCATATTCAGTTTATTTCTCCACTTGAAGCCTCTCCACCAATTAAGAATTCCTTTCACTGTTTGTGGGATTACCGAAGTCAATCCCTACCACTGCATCAGATTACACCAAACTCTCCAAGCAAATAGGCACCAGATAAGAAGATGAAATACAGATTCAAGCACTTCATTACATAACACACATATAGCAGAGGCTTCTGGCCCCAACACCCCAATCCTTTGTAGAAAACCAGCTATTTTTAATCTCTCCTTCCAAGCTACCCAAACGAGAAATTGAACCTTTGGGGAAGAAAAATTATTCCAAATTAACTTTGTTACCACTAGTGGAAAGGAAGGCACAACCAAAGAATACAGAGATGAGACAAAAAACTCAGCAGATAGAAATGCCAACCACCCAAGACCATCCTCCCTATCCGAAAGGCCAACCAAATTCTGATCTAAAAAGGTACTCAATCTTCTAAGCCCATCATCCTCCCAACCCAATAACCGTCTTCTAAACCTAAAATTACACTTAGGTGAGACTTCATTCCTCTGTACCACCACTCTCAAAGACACCTCATTTTCAGTTGATACAGCAAGCCCCTATCCAGTAATCAGTCCAAAACTGAATTCTATTCCCGTTATCCACCACCACCCAACTATTATCCAGGAAAACACTCAAAAGCTGTGGATTTGATTGACCTATATTAATAATTTCATCCCAGATTTTTGAATAAGTACCAATGAAAGTAGAAATAGGCAGCCAATTTCCACCCACTGACCCATACCTACTACACAAAACTCTTTTCCACAAAGTGTTTGATTCAGCCTGTCACGACCCAAACCCGCCCCTATGGGTTTAGCACCGTAACCGGCCAGTAATCCGAGATTACCGAAGGCCTGCTTAACAGTAATACAGTAATACAGAGTACAGGGGCTGGCGGAAGCCAATACAGTAATTAAACAATGTCCAATGAGCTGTGACAGTCTGTATGCAAAAAGACTTTTCATTCAAATATATACAGTCGAACAAAACAGTATGTACATATGTACAATCATTCAGTTCAGGGACCTAATCCTTATTAAACAATACAGTAATAGTACAGTGAACAAAACGGTTACAGAGACAGAAGGGGGAACTAAAACACCCCTAAGCCATAACTTGACAGGCTCGGAACCTCGCATTGAGGCACATAGGTTGGCTCGACAAAACTGGAGTTTACCCCGACGCTCCTAGCTGCGGTCTGGTGCCTGTACACCTACATATATATATGAGCAGTGAGCTAAAGCCCAGTGAATAACACAATGCGTAAAGGGGTTAAGAATGAATGTCCTTACAGTAATGAAAACAGTTCATTAAATCAGTATTTCAGTCGTTCAGTCGATACAGTCATATGTGGTACATCCATTAGCATAACAGTACAGTAAACAGTAGGTCTTAAAAGACCTAACAGTAAATGATGGCCATCAATCAGTAACAGTAGTGGTTCCAACAAGGGAACCGACAGAGATCTCTGTAACAGTAACAGTAAACAGTAGTTGCTAAGGATGTCACAATACAGTTCAGAATATAGGACAGACATTCATTCAATTAACAGTAACAGTTCAGAAAGTAGTACAGTTCAATTGTTCAGAAGATAATCATTTTGAACATATCTTTACACAGTTGTTACTCACAGAGTTCTGGGCTACAGTAAGGCTAGAGCGTCTCCTCGGAAAGCCAACCCTACACAGTTACAGATTGAATACACACTAAGCTACACAGTTGGGAAATATAATAACTTAATCCCTAATTTGCCTCGGTGTGTTCTACGTCTATATCCTCGTTAAGATGCCTTAAACTAGGCCTAATAATGCCTAGGATGAGATGAGGATGCAAAGATACACTTTAAAAAAATATTTTCAAAAAACAAGGGTCACGCTCGAGCGTAGGTTACTCCGTTCGAGCGGACATGCAGACAAAGGTTTGCGCTCGAGCGTAGACTTACCCGCTCTAGCGTTCTGCAAAACAGTCAAAAGTGCTGGATAGGCGAAAATCACGCTCGATTGGGCGCTCGACACCCGCTCGAGCATGAGACACAATGTCTCGCTCGAGCGTCAATTCTTCCGCTCGAGCGGACTTCAAAACAGAACAAAATGCTGGGAGCACGATTTCCACGCTCGAGCGCCAGTCACCCCGCTCGAGCGTGAGTCCAAATTCTGGAAATTCCAGATTTGAACCTCAAGCTCAAAACCAAGTTTTAAACCATAAATTTCGATCCTCTTGGGCCAATTTTCCAGAAAACACATCAAAACTCATACTTTAACATGATTCAAGGCTCAATTTGTAAAATCAAAGCCCAAGGGTGTTTCAAATAAATCCAATTCAAACCAATTTTCATGAATATGAAGAACATGCAAACATGCATGAATTTAAACCATTTCAAAGCTTCAATTACATGCTCTAAGGAGCCAATTGTTCCAAAAACAAGATGAAAACATGGACTTAACATAACTATGAGCATGCATGAGACAATTCTCTATGGAATCAACTCAAATTCAACAATTCAAACATGCATGCCTGGAATGAGCTCCAATTCAACATTAATGAACCAATTCTTGACTTAACTCTTTCAACTGCCATGATCCATGCTAGAAGGAACTTAAATACACAATAAGAAGGATGAAATTCATACCTAGGTTCCTCAATTACAAGTCTAGAGGCTCAATTTTGCAAAGAACTCTTCAATTTACTTCAATTACCAAGCAAAACTCAAGATGAAGCTAAGCTTTCTCCTTTCTCTCCCTCTCTCTCGGTTAAGTGACACACAATGGCTGATGAAATGTTTGTATAAGGCTCAACAATAGTCCAAGTAGTGTGTCACTAGGTGGCACTAATGTAAATAAGGCCAACTATGCAATTTATCAATATTTAATCTAATTTAATCATACCAAATCAGTTTTCAGATAAATATGCTATAAATTCACATAAATCACGATGATCATAAAACACTAATCGGTTTTTCAGTTCGGCCGCCGATAAGGCCTTCAATTAGCAGTTTAAACACAAAGACACGAACAAATAATCAAATAACCAAACAGATAGAATTACAATACAACAGGCATACTCAGGCAATTCAGTTTCAATTTCAGTCAGTCAGTTCAGTAGTTTATTCAGTTCACTTATCAGTCATAATCAATTTCAGTTTAACGGTAATCAGTGGTTATTCGGTAAACAATGACGAGGGTTGTTACAGTTTCCCCTCCTTAAAAAGAGTTTAGTCCTCTAAACTCGAGTTACATTCATTCTGAAGGAAAACAGGGTTTAATGGAAATAGTTCAGGATATCTTTTAGTCATGTCATCTTCCCTCTCCCAAGTGGCATACACGCCACCGTGGTTTTGCCAGTCAACTTTCACTAACGGGATCTCTTTGTTTCTCAGCTTCTTGATCCGTCTGTTTACAATCTGTATAGGCCGTTCCTCGCAAGTGTAGTTGTCACTCAGCACTACACGAGTCGGCTCTATTACATGGAAAGGATCTCGGAGGTAGTCCCTTAACATAGAAATGTGGAAGACGTTGTGCATATGCTTCATTTCAGGAGGAAGCGCAACTTGATACGCCACCGGATTGATTTTCTCAATAATATCATATGGTCCGACGTATCTCGGCGCTAACTTGCCTCTGACTCCAAAACGAGTCTGGCCTTTCATCGGTGTCACTTTCATAAACACGTGATCACCCACTTCATATTCTCTATCCCGTCTTCTGACATCAGCATAACTTTTCTGTCTGCTCTGTGCGGTTTTCAGTCTCTGTTGTATCAGTTTCACTTTCTCAGTTGTTTCGTATACAATCTCGGGCCCAAGCAAAGGCCCATCTCCAACTTCTGCCCAGCAAATTGGAGATCTACATTTTCTGCCATACAATGCCTCGAAAGGCGCCATACCAATACTTGAATGGTAGCTGTTGTTGTAGGCGAATTCAGCCAATGGCAAATGGCTTTCCTAGTTTCCCTAAAAATCAAGGATACACATTCTCAGTAAATCCTCCAGAGTTTGGATGGTCCTTTCTGACTGGCCATCGGTCTGAGGATGACAAGCACTACTCAGTCTCAATTCAGTACCCAATGCAGTCTGTAAGCTTTGCCAAAATCTCGATGTAAACTTCGAATCCCTGTCAGAAACAATGGACACAGGCACTCCATGCAGTCTAATAATTTCATCAATATAGAGTATAGCCATTATAAATTGTCTTAACAGGTAAGAAGTGAGCAGATTTAGTCAGTCTATCAACAATAACCCAAATTGAGTCCATACCCTTACTGGAGCGAGGCAATCTCACAATAAAATCCATGGTGATATGTTCTCATTTCCACTCCGGTATGGGTAAGGGCTGCAATAAACCTGTGGGTCGTTGATGTTCGGTTTTAACTTGTTGGAAATGAAGACATTTCGATACAAAATCAGCAATTTCTTTCTTCATTCCCGGCCACCAGAAATTCAGTTTCAGGTCTTGGTACATTTTCGTATTCCCTGGATAGATAGAAAATTTTGAATTGTGGCCCTCATGCAGAACTCTTCTTTTCAATTCAGAATCATTTGGTACGCACAGTCTTTCTTGAAATTTTAGTACATTGTTTTCAAATTTGAAACCCGGTCTTGGTTTAGTTTCCTTTTCTTCGATGATCTTCCTCAAGAAGTCATCCAGTTGATGTTTCTCTTTAATCTCTTCAATCAATGCTGGTTGAGCATAAATAGTAGCTAAGGTTCCACCTTGTTCTCGTAAAATAATTTCAATTTCAGATTTTTCAAGGTCACAAAGCAATTCCTTCTGCCCGGTGAGCAAATAGGCTAAATTTCCAATCGATTTCCGGCTCAGTACATCGGCAACGGTGTTGGCTTTTCCCGGATGGTACAAAATCTGTAGGTCATAGTCTTTAATCAGTTCTAGCCATCTCCCCTGTCTCATGTTCAGTTCTTTCTGTGTGAAGAAATATTTCAAACTCTTGTGGTCAGTATATACTTCACATGTCGCCTCATACAGATAGTGACGCTAGATTTTCAGTGCAAATACTACTGCAACAAGTTCCAGATCATGGGTCGGGTAGTTCTTTTTGTGCGGTCTCAGTTGTCGGGAAGCATAAGCAATAACTCTCCCATTCTGCATTAAAACACACCCCAAACCCTTATGAGAAGCATCACTAAATACAGTATAACCATCCGTACCTAAAGGTAGGGTAAGAACCGGCACAGTCACAAGTCGAGTTTTCAACTCCTGGAAAGCAGATTCCCTTTGGTCAGTCCAGTCAAATGATATCCCCTTCTGTGTCAGTTGAGTCAACGGTAAGGCGATTTTGGAGAAATCTTTGACAAATCTTCTGTAATATCCGGCTAGTCCCAAAAAGTTTCGGACTTCTGTCACATTCGTTGGTCTAGGCCAGTTTACTACAGCTTCGATTTTCTGTGGATCAACGAAAATTCCATCTTTGCTAACAACATGCCCCAAAAACATAACATGATCAAGCCAAAATTCACATTTAGACAGTTTAGCATAAAGTTTCTATTCTCTTAGGGTCTGTAGGGCAAGTCTCAGATGATGTTCATGATCTTCTACACTTTTGGAGTAAATCAGTATGTCATCAATGAATACTACAATAAAGTCATCAAGGTATGGTTTAAAGATTCTGTTCATGAGGTCCATAAATGCAGCAGGTGCATTGGTAACTCCGAAAGGCATAACTAAAAATTCTTAATGTCCATACCTCGTTCGAAAAGTAGTTTTGTCAACGTCCTCTGGTTTAACTTTCAACTGATGGTATCCCGATCTGAGGTCGATCTTAGAGAACACTTGAGCACCCTGTAACTGTCAAATAAGTCATCAATACGTGGCAATGGGTATTTATTTTTCACAGTTACCTTGTTCAGTTCACGGTAGTCAATACACAGTCTCAGTGAGCCGTCTTTCTTCTTTACAAATAAAATAGGAGCGCCCCATGGTGAAGTGCTAGGCCTGATGAACTTCTTATCCAGCAGTTCTTGCAGTTGCACTTTCAATTCTTTCAGTTCAGTTGGAGCCATTCGGTAAGGAGCTTTAAATACTGGCTGCGTTCCCGGAATCACATCAACGGTAAATTCAATCTCCCTGTCAATCAAATCCCCTGGCAGATTATCTGGAAATACATCTGGAAATTCTCTGACTATAGGAATACTATTCACGTTAGCATCATCATCAGTAGATACTGTCAATATAGAACACAGATACCCCTTACATCCCTTTCTAATCAATTTAGCAGCTTTCACAGATGAAATCAAATACGGAGGAGGTACTACTCCAACCCCATTAAACACAAATTCGGGTAAACCCGGTGGACGAAAAACTACTTGTTTCATTACATAGTCTATGGTAGCATAGTATTTCGTTAACCAGTCCATTCCCAATATTTTGTTAAAATGATCAATGGTCAGAGGCAGTAAGTCAATAAACAAATGTGCATCTCCAACAATAATTTCACAAGTAGGGTACATATATGCACAGGTCATAGATTCCCCAATGGGTGATGATACAGCTAACAGATAATTCATGGGTTCTAATGGTCTATTCAGTTTTCGCGAAAAAGCATGCGACACATATGAATGCGTAGATCCCGAATCAATCAGTACATAAGCATTTTGAGTACAAATAGAGAGAATACCTGACACAACGGTCTCGGTATTCTGCATGTCTCCCGGTACTAGGGCGAACACTCGGCCCTGCCTCATGGGCTCTTTTCCGATAGCTTTGGGGTTCGGTTTTGGTGCAACAGTTGATGTTGCCATGCTTGGTGCAGCTTTACTACTGGTTTGTGGAGCAGAGGGGCAGTCTTTAACCTTGTGGCCCACCTTGCCACACCTGTAACAGGCTCCAGATATTTTGTAACAGACCCCTTTGTTCTTCTTGCCACACTCAGAACAGGGTGGTATGAAACCACTCCCTTGGCTGGGGCTAGTTGTTGACCCCGTATTCTGTTTCTTGTTCAATGGGTTATGCTTGCCTTTCTTGAATTTAAAACCCTGCCTTTTTCCACGCCATTCAGACGCTGGTGTTTCAGTTTTCAATGCTTCGATGTTCGATTCAGCCATCAAGGCTCGGTCAAGAACATTTACATAGTTCGGTAATTTCAAAACATTAATTCTGTCGAGTATTGCAACATTAAGGCCGCCTTCAAACTTTCTGGCCTTCTTGTAGTCAGTGTCAACCAAATGTGGTGCATAACGGGCAAGTTCAGTAAATTTTGTTTTATATTCGGCAATAGACATTGTGCCCTGTCTCAGCTGTTCAAATTCAGTCACTTTTCTATCCCTAACACACTGAGGGAAATACTTCTCGAATAAGGCTCCTTTGAATTGAGCCCAAGTCATTACGGTGTTGTTATCATGGATAAGCATCCACCACCTTCTGGCTTCTTCTTGTAGAGTAAAGGTGGCCAATAGCACTTTATGTGCTTCAGAGCACGGAAAAACCTCAAATAATTTTTCAGTCTCAAGGACCCATGCTTCAGCTTTTAACGGTTCAAGGCCTTCCTGAAAGGATGGCGGTTTCATTTTGCAGAACTTGTGGGTGAGAGCAATTATATCCCCATCATTAACATTCATATTCTGTTTCGGCTGTACCGGAGGAGGAAGTGGGGGCTGTTGATTCTGTTGTTGATCTAATCTCTCAGTTATTAATTACATCATTCTTTCCAGTCTTGCCATTCTTGCCTCAGAGGATGAGGTTTCAGATTCATTTGCAGTTCTCGTATTATCCATTTCACTATAGGCAGTTATAACAGTTATTAACATAGGCAGTCATTCATTTAAACAGATTAACACATTAGCATATATTCAGTCATGTCATAACCACACACTTATCATGCTCATGTGATGCCCTATTTACTTTTCTAGGACACCCTATAGCTCATTTGGACACGTGTGTGCGGTATAACTCGTGGCAAGTATCACTCTAATACCACTCTGTAGGTTACTTCGCTCGAGCGGACATGCAGACAAAGGTTTCCGCTCGAGCATAGACTTACCCGCTCGAGCGTTCTGCAAAACAGTCAAAAGTGCTGGATGGGCGAAAATCACGCTCGATTGGGCGCTTGACACCCGCTCGAGCATGAGACACAATGTCCCGCTCGAGCATCAATTCTTCCGCTCGAGCGGACTTCAAAACAGAACAAAATGCTGGGAGCATGATTTCCACGCTCGAGCGCCAGTCACCCCGCTCGAGCGTGAGTCCAAATTCTGGAAATTCCAGATTTGAACCTCAAGCTCAAAACCAAGTTTTAAACCATAAATTTCAATCCTCTTGGGCCAATTTTCCAGAAAACACATCAAAACTCATACTTTAACATGATTCAAGGCTCAATTTGTAAAATCAAAGCCCAAGGGTGTTTCAAATAAATCCAATTCAAACCAATTTCCATGAATATGAAGAACATGCAAACATGCATGAATTTAAACCATTTCAAAGCTTCAATTACATGCTCTAAGGAGCCAATTGTTCCAAAAACAAGATGAAAACATGGACTTAACATAACTATGAGCATGCATGAGACAATTCTCTATGGAATCAACTCAAATTCAACAATTCAAACATGCATGCATGGAATAAGCTCCAATTCAACATTAATGAACCAATTCTTGACTTAACTCTTTCAACTACCATGATCCATGCTAGAAGGAACTTAAATACACAATAATAAGGATGAAATTCATACCTAGGTTCCTCAATTACAAGTCTAGAGGCTCAATTTTGCAAAGAACTCTTCAATTTACTTTAATTACCAAGCAAAACTCAAGATGAAGCTAAGCTTTCTCCTTTCTCTCCCTCTCTCTCGGTTAAGTGACACACAGTGGTTGATGAAATGTTTGTATAAGGCTCAACAATAGTCCAAGTAGTGGGTCACTAGGTGGCACTAATGTAAATAAGGCCAACTATGCAATTTATCAATATTTAATCTAATTTAATCATACCAAATCAGTTTTCAGATAAATATGCTATAAATTCACATAAATCACAATGATCATAAAACACTAATCGGTTTTTCGGTTCGGCCGCCGATAAGGCCTTCAATTAGCAGTTTAAACACAAAGACACGAACAGATAATCAAATAACCAAACAGATAGAATTACAATACAACAGGCGTACTTAGTCAATTCAGTTTCAATTTCAGTCAGTCAGTTCAGTAGTTTATTCAGTTCACTTATCGGTCATAATTAGTTTCAGTTTAACAGTAATCAGTGGTTATTCGGTAAACAGTGACGAGGGTTGTTACACAACCCCAAACCTCCACTAAGCAATCATTAACCACCTTGATTTTTCTAATACCCAACCCCCCATTCTCTTTACTTTTGGTTGCTTTCTGCCAACTGACCAGGTGGACTTTTCCCTTCAATTCAGACCCTCCCCAGAGAAAATTTGCTTGAATCCTTTGATTACCTTAGCCACAGATACAGGAAGCTTAAAGATAGATAAGTAATAGATATGCAGACTAGATAACATAGATTTTATAAGCTCAATCTCCCACCAAAAGATAAGAATCGCCTCCTCCAAGAAGCTAATCTGACTATTCATTTTTCGATGACTGGTTTCTATGTTTTTTTTAACCTGGGACTAGCCCCCAAAGGCAGACCAAGATACATCATTGGAAGCTTTTGACTTGCACAGTTAAGTCTAGAGGCAAACTCCTTCACCTCATCATCAGACTCATCAATTCCACATAGGGAGCTCTTATGAAAATTAATCTTCAACCCTGAAACCAGTTCAAAACACCTCAAAATTCGTTTAATTACCATGACCTCCTCCATGTTAGCTTCACAAAAAAATATTGTATCATCTGCAAATTGAAGATGTGAGGCCACCACTTCATCTTTACCCACTACAACTCCCATAACCAGCCCCAGAGACCTAGCTCGTTCCATTAACATGTTCAGACCTTCAGCTACCAAATTGAAAAGAAATGGAGACAACAAATCACCTTGCCTAAGGCTTTTTTCAAGAATGAACTTAGCCGTAGGGGAGCCGTTCACTAACACAGACACTCTAGCCGATGCTAAACACTCATTGATCCACCCTCTCCACCTTGCCCCGAACCCAAATTTTTCCATCATAGATAATAGACACTCCTAACTAACAGAATCATATGCCTTCTGAAAATCAAGCTTGAGAACCAACCCTTTTCTCTGACTCCCCTTCCACCAATCAACAATCTCATTCACAATGAGTACACCATCCAAAATGTTTTTACCTCCCAAAAAGGCTGACTGTACCTCTCCAACCACCCTAGGCATCACCTTCTTGATTCTATGTGACAAAACCTTAGCTACAACCTTATACAAAGACCCAATAAGACTAATTGGTCTAAAATCTGATAAACTAGTTGGGCATTCATGTCATGACCCGACCCTGTCCCTATGGGTTAAGGACATAACCGACCAGTAATCAAGGGATTACCTATGGCCTTAAACCAAACAAGACATAGCTCATCAGAGTAAAGGGGCCAAACGGAAGCAAATTTAAAACTTTTATCCATAGAGCTGTGCTTGCATGGCACATCATAACAGTCCATATATATACACCTGTTAATAACCCACATCAAAGGGATAACAACACAAAGTTCTGTACATACACATGATCATTCAAGTCTTAATCAGCCTAACCAAAACTTATATACAAAGGTAACTCAACATTCCCACCAACATAACAAAACTATATCAAAAGAACAAAAAAGGCGAAGACAAGTCTCGTGCGTGAGACGTTTGGGCTGACTCTCCAAAAACCTTGACTGTTTCTCACATATTTCACCGAGGCTGGGTTTGGACATCCCTTGGCTCACCTATATAGACATGAATGAGCGTGAGCGAAAGCCCAGTGAATAATATCAAATAAGGAAAATATATGAACAATCTTTGAAACAGTTACATCAGACGGCCATGGGCCCAATTCATGTCTTTATTTAATATGTCAGTCGACTAAAGTTCTAGACGTATCAAATGGTCTCGGGCCCAATTAACTCATACCCGACGGCCTTTGGCCCATCCATTCATGTCTAACGGTCTTTTGGCCCAATCGTTCATATCCGACGGCCTTTGGCCCAATCATTCAGATTCGACGCCCTTCGGCCCAATCGTTCATATTAAACTATCATTCATGTCAAACGGCCTTTGGCCCAATCATTCATATGTCAGACTATCATTCGTATCAGACTATCATTCGTGTCAGACTATCATTCATGTCGGACTATCATTCATTTGTGTCATACGGCCTCTGGCCCCTTTCATTCATACCAAACGGCCTCTGGCCCATTCATTCATGTCATACGGCCTCTGGCCAATTCATTCATGTCATATGGCCTCTGGCCTATTCATTCGTGTCATACGGCCTCTGGCCCATTTATTCGTGTCATACGGCCTCTGGCCCATTCATTCATGTCATACAACCTCTGGCCCATTCATTCATGTCATACGGCCTTTGGCCTATTCATTCGTGTCATACAAATATTTGTCCCCAATTCAATGTAATAAACTTATAAGACTTATATAGAAGTAAGCAATTAGACAAATAACATACTTCAGATATCTTTAAGATATTACTCATAGTGTTCTGCTGGTGGATTCACCCTTGAGCTCGACCCTACACATTACATAGCACATATGGGTCACAAACGATTCAATCCGTTCTTAATTCATACATCTCTCTTAGGCTTCTTTTTTATCCTTTTAACTCGTTTACAATGCTCAATGCATGCCTAAGAGTACTTAGAAATGAAAGAGAACGGAAAACGAAACACAGAACACCTTTACAAAGTTTTCGAAACAGGGGTCCCCGCTTGAGTGGACCCTCATGGTCTGCAAAAGTACTGGTTGCCTCATTTTTACGCTCGAGCGTGAACTCGGACACTCGAGCTGAAAGTCTCACTACATGGCTCCCCGCTCGAGCGTGAATATCACTGCTTGAGCGGACATCCATGTCTGCAAAAAGTTCTGGGAGCTCGTATTTCCCGCTCGAGCGGCGCCTTCCCCGCTTGAGCAGACATGCCAAATTTTGAAAAATCCAGAATTGTTCTTGATCTTCAAACTTGCATTCAAATCAACATATCTTGCATATTATGACCCAAACTTCACATACACATTTACTAACATGATCCAACACCAAATTCATTACATTATGAAGCTCAATTTCACAAATTAATCACATGCATGCCCCAAATTACACCAAACTTATTTCCAACATAACAATTTCATGTATTCAAAACTCATACTCTTATGAATTGTACATGCATGTGGGATATAGCTCTCATTCTCAATTTAAATGATGAAGAGATGATCAAAAGCATGAACTTTAATCAAAGATTCAACATGGATCATGTATTTCAAGTTCAAACATACAAATTCATGGCAATTCCTACATGCATGTGTATATCACTACAAGAAGTTGGGTCTTGAATGACGAAATTTTTTTGTCTTCAATGAGCTAATTTCGTCACTATAGATATTTGTGAAGAAATATTTTCGTCACCAGTTTCGTCATTGAATGTTTGTCACTAAAAACCACCGTGACGAAAAATAATTTCGTCACCAATGAAATTACTTCAGTGACGAAATTTTTTGTCACCAATAAAACAATATTTTATCGCAAAAAATTCTAATTTTCGTCACCAAATAATTATTCAGTATCATATTTATAACTTTAGTTGACGAATAAATTTGTCACATATGTTGATCATTGATGAGGAAATAATTTCGTCACAGTAAGATGTAAAGGTGACAAAATTTTTTGTCTCCAAAAGTCATGCATTGGTGACGAAATATATTTCGTCGCAAATATATACACACGTGACGAAATTTTTAATCACCAAACAATAAAATCAATGAAAACTTTCATATATAAACTGTAATAAATTTTATCACAAAAAATATTTATTAGCGACGAATAATCACTTTGTCATAATAACAAGTACAAATGACGAAACAAATTCGTCACTAAACTTGTTTCATATTTTATATTTCAATTTAAATTATTATTTCACAAATATCCCTGCTCATATCCTAATAACTTTTTAATTGTACTAAGAAATCCACTAACTATTATACACCACTCCATAAAAAAAATTCACTAAACAATTTATATTATAAATCAAAATATATCCATTAAACAAATTTAATAATAATCCATTAAGTAAAACAAAAAAAACATCATAACAAATTCCAAAATGAACTAACGTGGAGTCCACAAAAAAAATCAACACGATCTTGATTTGCAACTCGAACTAAGTAGCAGTTCATATAAAAATAAATAAATTCAGCACTTGATCTTGATTTGCAAGTATGCTTCCAAACGTCATCAAAACCAATCTGTAAAGAAAATAAATAAGGAAAACATTAATATATTGTCAATTACATCTAAACTCATATATAAATAATTTTATTGTATAAGCCAATTTAGTAGAAATATATATAACAATCCAAAACTTCAAAGAGTTGAAATTATCTTTGATGATAAGTAACACGGATAACAGAAGATGCCAGAAGATGCCAAAAGAGTACATGAATATCCTGTATCACTAGCACTAATGTCAACAAGAACCAGAAAAAATCAAAGAACCTGTTTCACACAAACTAATCAGCATTTTTATTTAAATCTAAATATTTTCCTATTTTATTTTTAACCTCAACGAGGCAAAAGGTCAAAACACATAGCTTTCAGGTTTCTTTGGTCACCAAGTTTCCTAGTGTTCAAGCTAGATTCTAACATAATTGGCACTGTGTAACATATATCTTGAATAAATTTAATGTTGAATGTCCTCAAGTATGATTTCCAAGGCATTTCCCTCTCATTGTGTTGGATTGTATCCTGAACTCCAAGCATGCAACTTGATAAAAAATGAATGTACTAATTCCTTACTTAACAACTTTCCTGTACCGTACTGTAACAACCCTCATACTGTTTACCGATTACTGACTGATTGATTACCGATAAACACCGATTACCGTTAAACTGAATTGATTATGACTGATAATTGGACTGATTAAAGTACTGAACTGACTGATTGAAATTGGAAACCGAATTGATTGAGTATATGTTAGTTAAATTGCATTTTATCTGTTTGACCGTATGATTATCTGTTCATGCTTATATGTTTAAACTGCTAATTGAAGGCCATATCGGCGGCCGAATTAGAAATTGATTGATGTTTTATGATCCACATAATTAATGTGATTTTATGGTATATTTATCTGAAAACTGATTAGGTATGATTAAATTAGATAAAATAAGCTAATTAAAGAGTTTGTTTTATTTACCATATTGCCACCCTTAGTGGCCCACTCAACATACATGTTTGAGCCTCATTACACCTTGTATCAAAACACATTTCCATCAGCCATTTCTCCTGAGCTTAGCCGACCTTGAGAGGAGAGTTAGAGAGAGAGAGAGAATTGTTCTTGTTGATTTGGCTTGAATTGCTTGGAATTGAAGTGTAGATTGCTATATTGAACCTCTAGACTTGCATTCGAGGAACCTAGGTATGAATTTCATCTTTTGATTTTGTCTTTAAGTTGATTCATGCATGGTTCATGTTAATTTGTAGAGCTAAGTCATGATTTGGTTCATTAATGGCAGATTGAAGCTCATCTCTTGCATGCATGTTAGTATTGTTGCATTTTGAGGTTGATTACATGGACATTAGTACATGCATGCTCATATTGTTGTTACAGACCATGTTTTCATCTGGTTTTGAAAAGAAATGAGCTCATTTGAGCAAGCTTTAGAGCTTTAATTTGGTTTAAAACTCATCCATGCATGTTTGAATGTTGTTCTTGAAAATGGGTTTGATTATGGTTTTAATTGACTCACCTTGGGCTTTGATTTCTTAAAATTGATCTTTGAAACATGATATTCTATGTGTTTATAAGAGTTTTCCAGAAAATGAGCCCAAGGGGATCGGTTTTGAGTTGTTAACAACTTGGTTTTGAACTTGGAGGTGCAATCTGGGTTTTCCAGATTTTGCACTTCCGCTCGAGCGGAGGAAGTGCCGCTCGAGCGTAGAATTCGAGCATCCAGTATCTCTGCACTGTTTTACCTTACGCGCGAGCAGAGGATTGGGCGCTCGAGCGGAGTCAGGTCTCACGCTCGAGCGGGCATCGAGCGGAGATTTCACCCATCCAGTACTTTTACAGTACGCTCGAGCGGGAAAGTTTACGCTCGAGCGTGTACCTTTGTTGCATTACCGCTCGAGCGGGGAAACGTGCGCTCGAGCGGGACTCTGTTTTTCTGAAAATGCTTTTAAATGTGCATCTTTGCATCCTCATCCCGTTCTAGGCATTCTTAGGCCTAGTTTAAGGCATCTTGTTGAGGATATAGATGTAGAACACACCGAGGCATTAGGGATTAAGTTATGAGATTTCCCAACTGTGTAGCTTAGTGTGTTCAACCTGTTAACTGTGTAGGGTTGGCAACTGGGGAGACGCGCTCTAGCATACTGTAGCCCAGAACTCTGTGAGTAACAATTGTGTAAAGATATGTTCAACTGATTATCTTTTGAATACTGAACTAAACTGTTTACTGAACTGGTATTATTTACTGAATGAATGTATGTCCTTTATTTCTGAACTGTACTGTGGCATCCTTAGTACCTACTGTTTACTGTTACTGTTACTGCGACAGAATTCTCTGTCGGTTCCCTCGTGGAACCACTACTGTTTACTGACTGATGGCCATCATTACTGTTCGGTCTTTTAAGACCTACTGTTACTGTTATACTAATGGATGTACCACATATGACTGTTTACTGTACTGAACAACTGAAATACTGATTGAATTGAACTGTTTTCATTACTGTAAGGACATTCATCCTAAACCCCTTTACGCTTTATGTTATTCACTGGGCTTTAGCTCACTGCTCATATATATATGTAGGTGTACAGGCACCAGATCGGAGCTAGGAGCGTCAGGGTTAGACTCCAGTTTTGTCAAGCCAGCCTTTGTGCCTCACTGCGAGGTTCCGAGTTGCCATGCTATGGCTTGGGGGTGTTTTGTTTGTTTTCCCCCTTCTGTACTGTTTTACTGTTCTGTACAGACCGGGTGTTACTGTACTGTTACCAAGGGATTAGGTCCCTGTACTGTGTGACTGTAAATTTTGTACAGACGGAATGTTTTCTGTACTGTTATGTAGGGTTGAGTCCCTAGTTTGAATGGATGTAAGTATTGTACATACTGTTCTGTACTGTTTATGTATGAATGCATGGAAAAATCTTTTGCATACAGACTGTCACAGCTCATTGGACATTGTTTAATTACTGTATTGGCTTCCGCCAGGCCCTGTACTCTATTTTACTGTATTACTGTATCTGCAGGCCTTCGGTAATCTCGGATTACTGGCCGGTTACGGTGCTAAACCCATAGGGCCGGGTTTGGGTCGTGACAGAGTGGTATCAGAGCGATACTTACCACGAGTTATACCGCACACACGTGTCCAAATGAGCTATAGGGTGTCCTAGAAAAGTTATTAGGGCATCTCATGAGCATGATAAGTGTGTGGTTATGTTATGACTGAATACATGCTAATGTGGTAAACTGTTAAACCAATGACTGCTTATGTTTAAAACTGTTATAACTACTTATAGTGAAATGGACAATGCAAATGAACCTGAATCCTCGTCTACCGAGGCAAGAATGGAAAGAATGGAAAGAATGATAGAACTGATAACTGCTAGACTTGAACAACAGAACCAACCGCCCCCACCTCCTCCTCCTCCGGTACAGCCGGAACTTAATGCGAATGTGAATGATGGGGATATTATTGCTCTGACCCAGAAGTTCAGCAAAATGAAACCGCCATCCTTTCAGGGAGGATTGGAACCGCTAAAGGCTGAAGCTTGGGTGCTTGAGACAGAAAAATTATTCGAAGTATTTCCGTGCTCGGAAGCGAATAAAGTATTGCTAGCTACCTTCACCCTACAAGAAGAAGCTAGAAGGTGGTGGATGTTGATCCGCGATACAAATACTGTTATGACTTGGGCTCAATTCAAGGAGTCCTTCTTTGAAAAGTATTTCCCTCAGTGTGTCAGGGATAGAAAAGTGACTGAATTCGAACAGCTGAAGCAGGGCACAATGTCCGTTGCAGAATATGAGACGAAATTTACTGAACTTGCCCGATATGCACCGCATATGGTGGATACTGAATATAAGAAGGCCAGGAAATTTGAAGGTGGCCTTAATGTGGCAATACTTGACCGGATAAATGTTTTGAAATTACCGACCTTTGTGGGTGTTCTCGACCGGGCATTGATGGCCGAGTCGAACATTGCAGCAGTGAAACAATCTGAAACACCAACAACTGAATGGCATGGAAAAAGGCAGGGTTTCAAATTCAAGAAAGGCAAGCACAACCCAGCCAATAAGAAACAGAACACGGGATCAATGACTAGCCCCAGCCAAGGGAGTGGGTTCATTCCACCCTGCTCTGTATGTGGCAACAGGCACAAAGGGGTTTGTCACAAATTATCTGGAGCCTGTTACAGGTGTGGTAAGGTGGGCCACATGGTTAAAGATTGCCCTTCTGCTCCTCAAGGCAATAGCAAAGCTGCAGCTAGCGGCGCAGCATCAAATGCTCCACCAAAACCGAACCCTAAAGCTACCGGAAAAGAGCCTATGAGGCAAGGCCGAGTGTTCGCACTAGTACCGGGAGATGTGCAGAATACCAAGACCGTTGTGTCAGGTATTCTCTCTATCTGTACTCAAAATGCATATGTACTGATTGATTCGGGGTCTACACATTCTTATGTATCGCATGCTTTCTCACGGAAATTGAATAGACCCTTAGAACCCATGAACTATTTGCTAGCCGTATCATCACCCATAGGGGGATCCATGACATGTGCTTATATGTACCCCGCATGTGAAATTATTGTTGGGGATATGCATCTGTTTATTGATTTACTGCCATTGGACATTGATCATTTTGACGTAATATTGGGGATGGATTGGTTACAAAAATATCATGCCACTATTGACTGTGTGACCAAGCAAGTTGTTTTCCGTCCACCTGGTTTGCCTGAATTTGTGTTTAATGGGAGTGGAGTAGTACCTCCTCCGTATTTGATTTCATCTGTGAAGGCTGTTAAACTGATTAGAAAGGGCTGTAAAGGATATCTGTGTTCTGTACTGACTGTGTCTACTGATGATAGTATTAAAACTGACGTGAATTGTATTCCTATAGTCAGAGAATTTCCAGATGTTTTTCCAGATAATCTTCCAGGAGATTTGACTGACAGGGAGATTGAATTTACCGTTGATGTGATTCCCGGAACACAACCAGTTTCTAAAGCCCCTTACCGAATGGCCCCAACTGAACTGAAAGAACTGAAAGTGCAATTGCAAGAACTGTTAGACAAAAAGTTCATCAGACCCAGTACCTCACCATGGGGTGCACCAGTTTTGTTTGTCAAGAAGAAAGATGGCTCGTTGAGGTTGTGTATAGACTACCGTGAACTGAACAAGGTAACTGTGAAAAATAAATACCCTTTGCCACGTATTGATGACTTATTTGATCAGTTACAGGGTGCACAAGTGTTTTCTAAGATTGATCTCAGATCGGGGTATCATCAACTGAAGGTTAAACCGGAAGACATTGATAAAACTGCTTTTAGAACAAGGTATGGACACTATGAATTTTTGGTTATGCCATTCGGAGTCACGAATGCCCCTGCTGCTTTTATGGACCTCATGAACAGAATTTTTAAACCGTACCTTGATGACTTTATTGTTGTATTTATTGATGACATATTGATTTACTCCAAAAGTATAGAAGAACATGAACATCATCTGAGACTTGCCCTGCAAACCTTAAGAGAACAGAAACTGTATGCTAAACTGTCTAAATGTGAATTTTGGCTTGACCATGTTATGTTTTTGGGGCATGTTGTTAGCAAAAATGGAATTTCTGTTGATCCGCAGAAAATTGAAGCTGTAGTGAACTGGCCTAGACCAACAAATGTGACTGAAGTCCGAAGCTTTTTGGGATTGGCTGGATATTACAGAAGATTTGTCAAAGATTTCTCCAAGATTGCTTTACCGTTGACTCAACTGACACAGAAGGGGACATTATTTGACTGGACTGACCAAAGAGAATCTGCTTTCCAGGAGTTGAAAACCCGATTAGTGACTGCACCGGTTCTTACCTTACCTTCAGGTACGGATGGTTACACTGTATTTAGTGATGCTTCTCATAAGGGTTTGGGATGTGTTTTAATGCAGAATGGGAAAGTTATTGCTTATGCTTCCCGTCAACTGAGACCACATGAAAAGAACTACCCGACCCATGACCTGGAACTTGCTGCAGTGGTGTTTGCACTAAAAATCTGGCGTCACTATCTGTATGGGGTGACATGTGAAGTTTACACCGACCACAAGAGTTTAAAGTATTTCTTCACACAGAAAGAACTGAATATGAGACAGCGGAGATGGCTGGAACTGATTAAAGACTATGACCTACAGATATTGTACCATCCGGGAAAAGCCAATACCGTTGCCGATGCATTGAGCCGGAAATCGATTGGAAATCTAGCATGTTTGCTCACCGAACAGAAAGAGTTGCTTTGTGACCTTGAAAAATCTGAAATTGAAATTGTTTTACGAGAACAAGGTGGAACCTTAGCTGCTATTTCTGCTCAACCGGCACTGATTGAAGAGATTAAAGAGAAACAGCAACTGGATGATTTCTTGAAGAAGATCATCGAGGAAAGAGAATCTAAACCGAGACCGGGATTCAAATTTGAGAATAATGTACTGAAATTTCAAGAAAGACTGTGTGTACCGAATGATACTGAACTGAAAAGAAGAGTTCTGCAAGAAGGCCACAATTCGAAATTGTCTATCCATCCGGGGAATACGAAAATGTACCAAGATCTGAAACAGAATTTCTGGTGGCCGGGAATGAAGAAAGAAATTGCTGATTTTGTATCCAAATGTCTTCATTGCCAACAGGTCAAAGCTGAACATCAACGACCTGCCGGACTATTGCAACCCCTACCCATACCAGAGTGGAAATGGGAGCATATCACGATGGATTTTATCGTTGGATTACCTCGCTCCAGAAAAGGTATGGATTCAATTTGGGTTATTGTTGATAGACTAACCAAATCTGCTCACTTCTTACCTGTCAAGACAATCTATAATGCGGACAAATTGGCTGTTATCTATATTGATGAAATTGTTAGACTGCATGGAGTGCCTGTGTCTATTGTTTCCGACAGGGATTCGAAGTTTACATCGAGGTTTTGGCAAAGCCTACAAACTGCACTGGGTACTGAACTGAGACTGAGTAGTGCCTATCATCCTCAGACAGATGGCCAATCAGAAAAGACCATCCAAACTCTGGAGGATTTACTGAGAATGTGTGTCCTTGATTTTCAGGGAGACTGGGAAAGTCATCTGCCATTAGTTGAATTCGCCTACAACAATAGCTACCATTCGAGTATTGGTATGGCGCCTTTTGAGGCATTGTATGGCAAAAAATGTAGATCTCCGATTTGCTGGGCAGAAGTCGGAGATGGGCCTTTGCTTGGGCCCGAGATTGTGTATGAAACAACTGAAAAAGTGAAACTGATACAGCAAAGACTGAAAACTGCACAGAGTAGACAGAAAAGTTATGCAGATGTCAGAAGACGGGACAGAGAGCATGAAGTGGGTGATCACGTTTTTGTGAAAGTGACGCCAATGAAAGGCCAGACTCGTTTTGGAGTCAAAGGCAAGTTAGCACCGAGATACGTAGGACCATATGAGATCATTGAGAAAATCAATCCGGTGGCGTATCAAGTTGCGCTTCCTCCTGAAATGGAGCACATGCATAACGTCTTTCACATTTCGATGTTAAGAGATTATCTCCGGGATCCCTTCCACATAATAGAGCCTACTCATGTAGTGCTGAGTGATGACTACACTTATGAGGAACGGCCTATACAGATTGTAAACCGACGGATCAAGAAACTCAGGAACAAAGAGATCCCGTTAGTGAAAGTTGACTGGCAAAACCACGGTGGCGTGTATGCCACTTGGGAAAGGGAAGATGACATGGCCAAACGATATCCTGAACTGTTTCCACTGAACCCTGTTTTCTTCCAGAATGAAGGTAACTCGAGTTTAGAGGACTAAACTCTTTATAAGGAGGGGAGACTGTAACAACCCTCATACTGTTTACCGATTACTGACTGATTGATTACCGATAAACACCGATTACCGTTAAACTGAATTGATTATGACTGATAATTGGACTGATTAAAGTACTGAACTGACTGATTGAAATTGGAAACCGAATTGATTGAGTATATGTTAGTTAAATTGCATTTTATCTGTTTGACCGTATGATTATCTGTTCATGCTTATATGTTTAAACTGCTAATTGAAGGCCATATCGGCGGCCGAATTAGAAATTGATTGATGTTTTATGATCCACATAATTAATGTGATTTTATGGTATATTTATCTGAAAACTGATTAGGTATGATTAAATTAGATAAAATAAGCTAATTAAAGAGTTTGTTTTATTTACCATATTGCCACCCTTAGTGGCCCACTCAACATACATGTTTGAGCCTCATTACACCTTGTATCAAAACACATTTCCATCAGCCATTTCTCCTGAGCTTAGCCGACCTTGAGAGGAGAGTTAGAGAGAGAGAGAGAATTGTTCTTGTTGATTTGGCTTGAATTGCTTGGAATTGAAGTGTAGATTGCTATATTGAACCTCTAGACTTGCATTCGAGGAACCTAGGTATGAATTTCATCTTTTGATTTTGTCTTTAAGTTGATTCATGCATGGTTCATGTTAATTTGTAGAGCTAAGTCATGATTTGGTTCATTAATGGCAGATTGAAGCTCATCTCTTGCATGCATGTTAGTATTGTTGCATTTTGAGGTTGATTACATGGACATTAGTACATGCATGCTCATATTGTTGTTACAGACCATGTTTTCATCTGGTTTTGAAAAGAAATGAGCTCATTTGAGCAAGCTTTAGAGCTTTAATTTGGTTTAAAACTCATCCATGCATGTTTGAATGTTGTTCTTGAAAATGGGTTTGATTATGGTTTTAATTGACTCACCTTGGGCTTTGATTTCTTAAAATTGATCTTTGAAACATGATATTCTATGTGTTTATAAGAGTTTTCCAGAAAATGAGCCCAAGGGGATCGGTTTTGAGTTGTTAACAACTTGGTTTTGAACTTGGAGGTGCAATCTGGGTTTTCCAGATTTTGCACTTCCGCTCGAGCGGAGGAAGTGCCGCTCGAGCGTAGAATTCGAGCATCCAGTATCTCTGCACTGTTTTACCTTACGCGCGAGCAGAGGATTGGGCGCTCGAGCGGAGTCAGGTCTCACGCTCGAGCGGGCATCGAGCGGAGATTTCACCCATCCAGTACTTTTACAGTACGCTCGAGCGGGAAAGTTTACGCTTGAGCGTGTACCTTTGTTGCATTACCGCTCGAGCGGGGAAACGTGCGCTCGAGCGGGACTCTGTTTTTCTGAAAATGCTTTTAAATGTGCATCTTTGCATCCTCATCCCGTTCTAGGCATTCTTAGGCCTAGTTTAAGGCATCTTGTTGAGGATATAGATGTAGAACACACCGAGGCATTAGGGATTAAGTTATGAGATTTCCCAACTGTGTAGCTTAGTGTGTTCAACCTGTTAACTGTGTAGGGTTGGCAACTGGGGAGACGCGCTCTAGCATACTGTAGCCCAGAACTCTGTGAGTAACAATTGTGTAAAGATATGTTCAACTGATTATCTTTTGAATACTGAACTAAACTGTTTACTGAACTGGTATTATTTACTGAATGAATGTATGTCCTTTATTTCTGAACTGTACTGTGGCATCCTTAGTACCTACTGTTTACTGTTACTGTTACTGCGACAGAATTCTCTGTCGGTTCCCTCGTGGAACCACTACTGTTTACTGACTGATGGCCATCATTACTGTTCGGTCTTTTAAGACCTACTGTTACTGTTATACTAATGGATGTACCACATATGACTGTTTACTGTACTGAACAACTGAAATACTGATTGAATTGAACTGTTTTCATTACTGTAAGGACATTCATCCTAAACCCCTTTACGCTTTATGTTATTCACTGGGCTTTAGCTCACTGCTCATATATATATGTAGGTGTACAGGCACCAGATCGGAGCTAGGAGCGTCAGGGTTAGACTCCAGTTTTGTCAAGCCAGCCTTTGTGCCTCACTGCGAGGTTCCGAGTTGCCATGCTATGGCTTGGGGGTGTTTTGTTTGTTTTCCCCCTTCTGTACTGTTTTACTGTTCTGTACAGACCGGGTGTTACTGTACTGTTACCAAGGGATTAGGTCCCTGTACTGTGTGACTGTAAATTTTGTACAGACGGAATGTTTTTTGTACTGTTATGTAGGGTTGAGTCCCTAGTTGAATGGATGTAAGTATTGTACATACTGTTCTGTACTGTTTATGTATGAATGCATGGAAAAATCTTTTGCATACAGACTGTCACAGCTCATTGGACATTGTTTAATTACTGTATTGGCTTCCGCCAGGCCCTGTACTCTATTTTACTGTATTACTGTATCTGCAGGCCTTCGGTAATCTCGGATTACTGGCCGGTTACGGTGCTAAACCCATAGGGCCGGGTTTGGGTCGTGACACGTACACATCTAAAGTAAATTGTCAAATGTGTAAAATTTCAGGTATCTTTCTTTATAGGCACAGGTAAACTCAGATTCTGATTTATTATTGATATATGTTTTATGCAAGTCTATGTCCAAGGCAAAGAATTACCTCTGTATTGAACTCATCCAACAAATCTTTTACAAATGGCATCTCTTCGAGCAACTCGTTCTTTAATCCCTTCAAATACTGAGCAAGGAATGCAGGTAGAGTCAGTCAACATAAAAGTTTATTTGCATGTGAAGCTAATTTAAGGGTTGGGTGGGGAACTCTGATAGTGGAAACACTGGTGGATGGCCCATCAAATTCAAACCTCGCCACGTGATGACCTAAAAATAGTTTTCCAATGCTTAGAAAAAAAAATTGTTTTTCAATTTTTTGGGCACTGTGTGTACAGTTTCCTGGGAGAAGTTGGTAGTTTAATCACTAACTTCTTGTGCTATGTACTTGTCAAATGTATCACTGATAATATCTAGAAACATGAGGAAATATAACATTTTTAAAACCTCAATTCTCAATAATATAAAAAAATTCCAGACCTGTATAAAGTTGGAGATTATTATCTTTCCATCTGGATTATGTGGCTGCACCATTTGCTTGAATTGATGATGACTAATCTGGATGACCTGAGAAAGTCTCTTAGTTCTCACCGTAAAAGGTTGTGGGATATTAAAAAGTACCCCTATTTCTCCTGCCATGTCTGCAACCCCTAATTTTGACAAGAACTGGAAATCCCATTTGAACTAAGTTAACATTAAATACAACTCTTTGTTCTGTTAGTTCAATGATTCAAATGTAGAAAAAATGGAATAACTAGGATTTATTTCAGCAGATAGGAAACTTTCATCAGTTTGGTCTCATATAAGATCATCTTGTGATTTCCTTCGTTGAATGGATTTTTTTTCTAGTGAAATTTCTACATATTACAATTTTTAGATTGGTGTTTGTCATTCTTTGCCTTGCATGTTACATAGCAACTACAAAGGTTACTGCTTTCCTATGACAAATCAAAACTATATGCAACGTAGCTGTGAAATGAAACCACAGTTACAGATTGGTTTTGGCTCTCCATTTTATTTTCTTTTGAAGTAATATGTTTTTGTGTGCAAGTAATTGTGTATGTGAGACTCAATGTGGGTTGATTAGTAGTTTCCTGTGCATGACAGATTGTGTCCCATTACAATCACCATCATTTTCTAGTTTTACCGTTCTACATTTTTTTTCCCCCCCTGCAATAGGTGTTTTTCCATAAAAAAATTGTGGATCTTTGTAGAAACAAGGACCTTGATTTGTCAGTCAATGCAGAAGTTCATTACTAATTTCTTAGACATGGTCAATCATGCATCTTCCGTTATTGTTTTTTGTCTTTGCAATACTCACGCACTGAACATATCAGCTCCATTTCATTGAAAAAAAAGTAAAACCATACCTGCTCCTTGCCATTTTTGTATATCACGACATCCTACATGTCAGATGGTCAGATTTTGCTTCTGGTAGTGTACATAGAATAACATGTGAAAGGAGAAGTAACCATACCACTACTCCAGATACTAGAATGTAGAAATCCGTAGGTATCTCATTTTGTAAGTTGATATCAACCTTTGGTGGAAAATATTTTGCTTTCATTTCGGACACCTAAGAGGAGAAGATGCCACAAGATGCTGCTTAATTAGATGACAATCTGGTAACTCTGAATTTAAAATTTCCACATTGATTTTGGCTCCTGCTATATGGACTCATTATGCATCCTGGATGTGTGTATGGACTGTCTATCAGACACTTCTTCTTCCCTATGTAGGACATGGAGACATGATGTTTTAAGTATCTGAATTCTTCTTAAACGTTTACACTAAAATGTTATTGTATCATATTATGTTTGACATGGATGCCTCTAGCCTCGTATTGGTAGTATCCATGGAACAAAAGAACAATTTAGTGAAACATCATAATGAAATGCTGGAGCTAGGAATTGTTTACCCTTTTTTTTTCCCCTTTCTAAACATGTATGTATTTTTCATGGGTACTTCACCCTACTTTGGAATATTCATATATTACCAACAATATATACATATATATATATATATATATATATATATTCTTAACAAACATTCTCTTGGCTTCAAGGAACACATAACTGATAGTTTGTCTATTATTATGTCGTGTTGAGTCTGAAACAGGTACTTCACATTTTGAAGTGTCAATGTGCTCAGTTAATAATATTCTTATTGTTGTTATTGTTTTGTTGCTATTAAACTAGAGTAATTACTATAATATTGCAACATGATCTATAATGTGAAGGAGAGGGAAAAGATATTGTACCAGTTGGATGATAAGGTCTTCAGAAACTCCTTTGAAGAGATAGGCATTTTCCACAGTTCCATGAAAAAGATGCTGAGCAATACTTGATCTAATTGCCTTAGGTAGGTCTTCAAGCACTTCCTCCTGCTGTAATTCTGCTGTCCTAAATTTCAGTTGCATATTTGCCAGCATTTGCTCTTTCAAACTTTTCGGAAGTCGATTCTTGCTTGCATATCGCAAAATCTGATTGATGGTGTCCCTCTATAAAGCCATTATTAGATAATACTCATAATAGTGTAGTCTAGTAGATTGGGGAGGCACACTTCTGAAAAGTTGAGGGTCTGGTCATTTTGATTCCCTCCCCACACTAGAGAAAGAGAGAGAGAGAGAGAGAGAGAACCGTGACTCCAAAAGTCAAATGCGTTCATAAAAAGGGTTTTAGAGGAATTACCATGGCAAAGGTTCGGACTAAAATTACCATGGCAAAGGGTTTTAGAGGAATTACCAAGGCAAGGGTTTTAGAATTGTATTTCCATGAACAACACATAATGAGAGTGAAAATAAAAATTCAAAAGACTCAAACCCCATTATAGAATAAAACACAACTAGAAACAATCTACTATCACTAAGACCACAAGCTCTGCTTAAATTGTTGTTCTTTTGTTACCTAGAACCAACAAACTAATTAATAGGCACCAATCAAAACATGAACTGATTATATTCAAAACCTAAATTCTGGCCATGTCATAGAGATGGCAATGAACATGACACTAAAAATCCTGTCCAGTAGAAACAAGCTCTCCATAAGATAACAGAGCCATCATTGTGAGAGAAGGTAAAGAGAGCATCAATTCATGTCAAACACTATTTTCTTTTCTGTAAAAAATTAAAAACCTTCCGGGAATAACAGTCAATCTCTGAACCCCATACAAGAAAGTCACTTTTTTCCAAAATCTAATAGAGCCAATCTTTTACCATAACATTAATTTTTAGTACAACGGTAAGTAAACCTTGTTATTATTATCAAAGAACCTATGTTGGCATACTCACACACTAGGGGAAACCAAACCAGCCCTTTGCCGCAAATTATTAAAAGAATAAATAAATAATGGTGCGGCAATGACATTATGACAAGAAAACCTTTGCTAGAACCAGTAAGCTAGCCACTTAAGATATAAAGGTAGATGCAAAGTACACTGCTCACATAGGCATAAAATATTCATTCAAATGCTCAAAGCCCTTACAACATTAATCTAGTTCTTACAACTCAAACACCCAATATAAAAACAAACAGCAAATTCATTTCATCTATCCATCAGTTCAAGCACAGAAAGGGACAGATTCCACAGTGCATAAAAACAAACAGAAAAACAGAGAAGAGAAGGGAGGAGGGGGATATAAATATATATATATACCGAGAGAGAGAGAGAGAGAGAGAGAGAGGCTAAACAAGGGTTTCAGGAAGAAGAAAGAGAAGAGAGAGTTGAAGCAGATTACAAATTGAAGCCAAGTTCAAGTCGAAGTAATTGAAGCAGACTGCGTCCATGGACCTTTCTTCTAGTAAGGCGAAGCAGACTGCATCAATGGATCTCCACCCATTTAATTGATTGAAGAAGTGTTTAAAGAAACCCTTCCCCTTCACCTACGTCTCCCTCTCTTCTTAGAAACTGTGTTTTTTTTCTTTTCTTTTTTTTGAATTGTATCAGTCTATTTGATAATAAAAAAATAAATTAAATATTTTTTTTTTCACAAGTGGTGCCAAAAAAATTGGGTTTCGGTGCCTGAAGTATTTTGGGATACCATTCACAACCCACATAGTAAGTCGTAAAAAGTGACTTATTTTTAATGACTGGCAGACGTGTGCCGTATATAACTGATGTATTAACGGCATGCTATATGTATGTCGTAGAAAGTTTTATCAATTACGGCACGCAATGCAACCCGTGAAAAAATTATCATTTTTACCATTAATGGCCTACGCAATAGACACGTCATGGTTAGTCTATTATTTATGACATGCAAAAAAAGCAAGTCGTAAAAGTGAGAAATTACGGCTTGCATGCATTGTATGTCGTTGATGTGGTGCCGTAAAAAGTCAATTTTGTTGTAGTGCAAATAGTTTATAGCAAATCTAGTTCACTCTAGACTTGGAAAAAGCCTCGAATTCCCAAGTTCAAAAGCAACTAAAGATCCCTCATATCTTCTAGCTGACAAGAGCTTGCATAAGGAAACAAAATTGCAGTTTCTGCACCAAAACCTAATAAAATTAAGTCTGAACTATACCATTACTGATTAAAAAGAGAAAAAAGCATCACATAATTAACTTCAATACAAGTAACCACTGGCAAATGACAGTAAAGTAAGAAATTCGAGTTCCCTATTATCTCATTAAGTAGCTGAATCCAAAAATAGAATAAATTCTAGATAGCAAAATGATGTTTCACCCTATATGCAAAACAACTATGCCACGTAAACCAAGATTATGCTAGGCACAAAATTCTGCTAAAGCTATAAAGGTTAGGATCAGTTGATACCAAAAAATTAAAATAATCCTGTGTAAGGGAGATATTACTGACATGATAGAATGGTGGCGAACTGTTTAGTCCCCCTCCTTTAGAACAGCAGCAGCAACAGCCTCCCATTTCTATTCAGTTATCTTTATTGTCCACCAGAAGCTATCAGCAATTTAGTCATTATGTTCCTTCTGTTTGGCATAAGAAAAGGAATTCTATTAGATGAAAAATGCTTGGCATAACACAAGGACATTCTATAGATCAAAGGTAAACAATGTCATAGTTAAAGCCCAAAAGAAAACTGCTTTTAAAATTAGGACCGACTCAAAAATCATCAATAAATATCAAATAACATGTGAAAGGGCATCTGAGACAAGTATAAGATTGAATCAGCACAGATATACACACAAACAACTGCAGTACATCAGTAATAAGACACTAACTTGATGGGTGAGTGAATGCTTAATTGTGTGGTGTATACCCATTTCGATTCAGTGGATATGGGTTCTGATACCCAGTTCTTGTACCAAAAATTTGTTCTCTTTGTCGGCATTTTCTGCTTCTCTGTCTCCACCTACTTTTTTCCTCTTTTCGATTTCTTCAAGAGATAACTTATCAGGTATTTCAAAACTCTTGTCTTCAATTTTCTTTTTCTATTTTTATGGTAATTAAAAAAATCTTACTTGTTTTAAAATCTTATGTTGTTTCTGATTATTTTGTCTGTTGCAGATTCAAAAGAAATGACAAGTCATCAGAGGACAACTCAAACCAATCGAAGGTTTCTTCTGCAGAAAACAGTCTTAAAGATTCGATTCCTATTGAGCCAAAAACAGAGTTACAACCGTGGATATACAGGGGTCGAATCCAAACAAGAAGACAAATGAATTTTCGGATGGGTTTGACCAAAAACAGACACCCTAGTTCTCTTTCAAATTCAAGTTTCCAACTTTTGAAGAATTTAATCAGAACAGGAAAAAAAATGGGGGTTCTATCAGCTTTGAAGCAGCCCCAGATTCGAGCATCGCTAAGTACGAGTTCATGCCTGTTGTCAAGTGTTCAAGTATATATATATATAACAACAGCAACAGCAGCCTCTCACAGCGAAAGGAAGAGAAGAGAGATGAGATGAGTGCCTTACCGTCGAACTAGTCTCGCCGCCGAAGATATGAGTGCACCATTCGCCTCTCACAACAATTGATTTTGATCCTCCCTCTATTTTGAGTGCATCGTTCGGCTGTGATCCTCTCTCTGTTTTGGGACACTGCAGTAAAGCTTTGAAGAACCTCGAAAGGGCATCAGGACTGCCGTGTTCGCCTTCAATCACCACAGCTATTCGGCTAATTAGCAGTCAATCAGAACAAGGTTTGAAGAGCCCCTTTCCCCTTCCAACGAATTTTGGAACCTTATTTCTTGTCCCTCTCTTTCCTCTATGTTACTTTATCATTATAACCCACTAGAACCAGAGAGGCAAGAGTCAGTGTATCTAAATCAGATAAGAATTCAGATAAGCACTGAAAAGAGCGAAAAATCCATATTCATGGCTTCAATAATTATTGGCAATCCCTAATGGAGGTACATAAAATACATTTAAACATATTGGCAATCCCTAATTGAGGTACATAAAATACATTTATCTAGAATTTATATGTGCCCTTAATCTTTATTTTTTTAGTAAATCTGTTACATTTAATATTTTCTGTTAATTGTATATAAAGCAAATAACATGAACGAGTTATTAACTTAACAAGACTATATTCAAGTACTCATTTTTTCATAGCTAGTCTGAAAAAATAATATATGGGACACTATGTGTCTGAGTAGTTTTCAAAATTAGGAAAAACAATGAAATTAGTTTTGAAAATTAGGAAAAATAAAGATTGAAAAATAGAGAAATCGAGTGAGGGAGAGGGAGAGGGAGAGGGAGAGGGAGAGAGAGAGAGAGAGAGAGGATCTATACCTGAAAAGAGAAAAATAGAGAAATAATCGAATAAGCAACGCCGATGGCACTGACGATTGCTCGGAGGAGAACGCGGGTGACATCGGTGGCGGCACTGAAGGAGGAGAACGGATGACGTTGGTGGCAGCGCTAAAGGAGAAGAAGGGGGGCTGAAGACAGAGAACGTATGTTTTGCAAGAGAGGGATGAGAGGAAAACTGAAGCACCAAAAAAAAAAAGAAGGGGGAACTAGTAGGATTTTTTTTTTTTTCATCACCGCCAATATCACAAAGTTCTCCCTCCAAAATTGGTGATAAAATAATTTTCTCCCCAAAAATTTTAAAATGTTAAAATAATTGACGACAAAAATATATTCTTCATCAAATAGTTTCAAAATATTTAAAATCAAATTTTTCAAAAAAAAAATATTTAAAATTATTGGTGACAAAAATATATTTCTCACTAAAAAGATTAGAGGAAAAACCTTTGGTGACGAAATTTAATTTTTCCTCACCTAAAAAGAAGTATTTATTGACAAAAATAAATTTCGTCACCTATTATTTTTACTTTTTTTATTATATATAACAAAATTTTATAATTCGTCGCGGATTATTCTTATTTAGTGACGAAATTTATTTTCTTCACTACTTTCGTTACCATAGGTTACTTAAAGAACTAATTAACTTGTGTTTTGTTTTGAGAGTGAGAGAGAGAGAGAAAAAAGGAGAAAGGAAAATTGATAAACAATAAAAAGGGGAGGGGGGAGTTAGTAGTCTATTTTTTTCATTACCGCCTGTAACAAGCCCGCGGGGGGACCTCGCTACAGCTCGGACTCGACTTTGTAGTCACGGTTCTAAGTCTGAACCAAAGAGTCCAAATCCGGCAAATCGTTTTGAGAAAAAAACAGATTTTTGAAAGAAGTGCCAAACATGGACTGCTTTGCCAGATACAGAGTCGCCACCTAAATATTTTATTTTGGAAAATTTAGGAAACCCTGACTCGGTGCCAAAAGGCCACGTGTCCGTCATCACCAAAGTTGCCTCGGTTCGGGAACTTGGGTACGATTGGGGAAGGTCACTTCGTGAGCACCCCCGCTCGCCCGGTCATAGACCGGCCTCTACTAACCATGATATCAATTTTTGAAAACATTGTATGTTCTTATTCCGGTTATTAGCCTAGGTTACTATGTGATGCTCGCAGCATATAAATATAGACTGGGTCGTCCGAATTGGAACAAAACATTTCATGCTTGTTTATTTGAAAATGGTTTGATGGTGCTACCCGCAAGTAGGCTAAGACGTGGATTTGCCACCCTCGGGTGGGCTTAGAAAACATGATTTTGCCACTATCTAGTGGGCTTAAAACACACATTTGATGAATTATTCCAATTCAAATAACCCAACCTTCACCCACAGGCATTCAGGCAGTTATATCACATTAGCAATTAGCCTCATGGTAAGCATGCTATTCATGGCAGTCACTCACACGCATGCAAGGATGCTAAAGCATAAAACTTACCGAGTACTCCAAGCCAAAAAAAGGAAGTTAATTAGAAATCATGCATGATCCTAAGTATACAAAAATGCCTAATGCAACACATGCAAAATGCAACTATAGCAGGCTCGGCTATTCTAAGATGGTATATGAAATGCTACAACTATCATGTATTCAATTTAGAATTGAAAGTACAATGCAGTTAGTATGATGTGCCGAGCCCGGTGCATGCAATACAGATGGATGATGCAAACATGCTGTCATACTGTATGCTAATTTAAATATGCCCTAATCTAACCATCATAAGCGGATAAATAAAAGGGAGAAAGACGTGGGGTTGGAAGACATACATCACACTCACGCACACTTATTACAGTTATGCCCTCACTCGGAGGGTCCAAATAAATATACAGTCCAAATATTACAGTCCCAAATAAAAGAATATTACAGTCTAAAATATTACAGAATCCTAATTAATTAATGAATTAACTAGAAAGCAAAAAAAAAAAAAAAAAAAAAAAAAAAAAACTGGCGTGCAAGCCAGGGACTGCCTTGCTTCTGGTGGATGATGCATGTCCGGATTGTCTTGCGCGGAAATCCACCGGAATGCCCCAATTAGCCTCTGTTTACACCTGTTATTCTTGAAAAGCGTGCCAAGTCCCGGAAAGTTGCTGATTCCTGGTTTTGCTGCAACAAAGAGCAGGAAAGGGGCATAGCAATGTATTTGCACAAATATATGCATGTCTGGATCCTCGTGCCACCAATCACGCATACCGAGGCATGATGGCAGAGGAGTCGAAATGCACAACTCAATATAGGATGAATGCACATGAAACTACAGCTAAAACCTAACTCCATCATGGATAATCCGGAGTGTCGGTGACTGGGGAATTGAGACACATTCCGTCACTCGGAGTATGAAATGTACCTCGTTTCCCGTGCCCGGGCTAACTCCTATTCCGGACATGATGCAATATGCATGATATGCATGAAATGCAACTAATATACAATCCTAACATACACAATGCTATGAAAATGAGATGCCTCGAAATGCGTGCACACGGGCACGCGAACCGAGAAAATGACGGAATACTGAAAATGAGATGCCTCGAAGTACGTGCGCACGGGCACGCTAACCGAGGCGATGATAGATACAATGAAGATGAGATGCCTCGAAGTACGTGCACACGAGCACGCAAACCGAGGCGATGATAGATACAATGAAAATGAGATGTCTCGAAGTACGTGCACACGGGCACGCAAACCGAGGTGATGACAGATACAATGAAAATGAGATGCCTCGAAATGCGTGCACACGGACACGCAAACCGAGGCGATGACAAATGCAATGCAAATGACAAGGAAGTGACAAATGGGCTTATACCAACATGAGTGAGCCTCAGCCACACTCACATCGGATGCCGGTCGGATAAAAAAAGGAGTGCCTCGAAATGCGTGCACACGGGCACGCAAACCGAGGTGGTGATAAAATATGATGAAATGATATGGAAATGACACATGGGCTTATACCAACATGAGTGAGCCTCAGCCACACTCACATCGGATGCCGTCGGATGAAAATGGAGTGCCTCGAAATGCGTGCACACGGGCACGCAAACCGAGGCTGTGGCAGAATGCAATGCAAATGACAAAAATGATATGCAAGCATGCTAATGGAATTTCAGCAACAACATATGGGGAAAACAGTCCCGAAATGAAGCGAAATGATGTGAAATGCAAGAAAATGTCCCAAAATGCAACATTAGGCACCCGAAATGGCCTATAGCCATGCTAAACATGCACAACATGGACATGCAATGCAAAGACAGAAGCTAGACAGTCCCAAAATAAGCACTTTTCCAGTTATAAACATGGCCAAACAGCAAATATAGGTATGGAAAAAATAGCATACAAGAATAGGGGCCAAGATAGGGGTAATGAAGCAAGTGGTATAAGCTAAACCCAAACTGAAAAATTTCCTTCTACAACACTGAAGATGGACCAAAAATATGAACATTTAAAGTATATGGCAACCTCAAAATCAGTATACAAATATGCTAAAAATGGGATGCAAAACAAGGCTCAAAAGGTGCTATAACATGAAGTATATAAAATAATCACCAAACAGGAAAAAAGTGTGAATGAAACATGAAGTATAGGCCAAAACAAGGTCACTTTCAGTTCGGACCAAGGTCCAAAAACAGAAGCCAAGAGGGCTATCAACTTATGCAAAAATGGGGTCAAATAAGGGATTGAACTACAAGTGACACATGGAGACACCAAATAAGGTTGAGCCCTTCTCCAATGTTGAAGAGGGGCTCAAAATAAGCCCTATATCAGTTTACAACATGCTCGAAAATAAATTGCTCATGGGTCAAAAATAGCATGCAAAACTATGACATACAAGATGGTCAATGAAGCAAGTGTATTATGGAGGGCTCAAACAGGGTTGAGCCCTTAATGAGAAGTGAAGATGAGCTCCAAAAAATGGCCCTTTTCAGTTAGGGCCGTAGGTTGAAACAAAAAGCAAGAGGGGCTTAGAAATAGAACAAGAAAAAGGGTCAAAAGGGTAAAAGTGTAACTTACCCTTGAAGATTCGAGATTTTGTTGCTTCTTGGATGGATTTGGAGCTTCTTTTGCCTTCTAGAATCCCTCCTTGCTGCTGGAAATGAGATGGTGGTGGTAGAGCTTGGTGGTGTATAAGGAATGAAGGTTAGGGACTTAGGGTTTTTTGGAGAATTGAGAAGGAAGAAGATGGAGATGGCTATGGAGACTTGAAGAGTATTTTTTCTAACCCTCAAGAAGAAGACCCTCAGCTGGTTATAAGGTCAAGAAAGGGGTGTAAAAGGGGGGTGAATTGGAGAGCATAACTCTCTCCCAAAATATCCCCCGGATACAGAAAATATCTGGGGGATATTGCCCCACAGCTGGAAAGGGTACAGTGGGAGGAACACGGCCGGCCTCTCACTTTTGCTGGAGGTGGCCGGCCGGCCACACCCCCTAGCCGGCCGGCTAGGGGTCAAAAGGGCCAATGTGATTTTCTGGCCGGCAAGCTACTGGGGAGGTAGTCCTATGTGTGTACAACACAACCATGTGGTTAAAATTCCAAGAAAGTTGGTCCAAGGGGTTCAACATTGGCTCAGAAAGAGGGGGTCAAAAGGGTCAAGTTGAATTACTGGCCGGCCATGAACTTTTAGGGGCCTCTCAGGTGTGTAGATCACAGATATGTGGTTCAAAGTTCAAGAAGAAAGGTCCAAGGGGTTCAACATTAGCCCGGAAGAAAGGGGTCAAAAGGGTCAGGTGACCTTAATGGCCGGCCACCAACTTTTAGGGGCCTCTCAGGTGTGTAGATCACAGATATGTGGTTCAAAGTTCAAGAAGAAAGGTCCAAGGGGTTCAACATTAGCCCGGAAGTTGGAAAAATGGGCGCCGGGAGGCTCCGGAGGAGAGATAACTGGTTGCTGCAACAATTACTAGCCTCCCACCCTTCAGTGACCTTCCTGGTGATAAAACAGAGGTACCTGCCAAAAATGAACGAAAACCGATGCAAAACGAATGTTCGGGGGCCAAAACACGCAGTTCGGGGCCCCGGAAACTGCCCGTTAAACACCGAAAGTGGCGTTCGGCCACGAAGTGGGTTTCTCAGACCCCAGTGTCCCTCAAAAGGGAGAAAATAAGATGTATACCAAAAATCAGAGCAAAAGGAGATGGTTAAGCGGTCCCGAACCGAGGCACACGGCCTGACGGCTCCGAAAACCGGAAACCGGACTCCGAAATGGGAAAAATGGCCTACGGCCGCCAAATGTAGCCTACGGACATTGAGAGATGGTCTACGGGACCTCTCCCTTCCCTCAGGAAAAGAAACAGAGAAAACCGAGTCTGGCTCGCAAACCGAGACAAGGCACAGAAGAGGGTTCGGAAGTCCGGAGGCAGGGCTCACGGCCGCGACTCTGAAACTTCTGAACGAGCACATTATGCAATATCACCAAGCGCTCAACTGGTGACGTCTGAGTCTCAAGGTCGGTCAAAAATGGGGTGTCTACAGTTGCCCCTCTTTGACAGAACTCGGAAGTCACAAGTGACGGGAGTGAATGTCAAAGTCCAGAGACGACCCATTTTTGACAAGGCCGAAGACTTAGACAAACATACAAGATAAACAGAGATGTGCCCGCAGGCATGCTCGCAGGCAAGGGGGGGGCAAAACGCAAAATGATATGCAGGAAGATTTTGAAGATTGGACGCGAAGCCGGTTTTGAAAGTTGGACTTATACGCTACGCGAAGCCGGTTTTGAAAGTTGGACTTATACGCTACGCGAAGCCGGTTTGAAAGTTGAGGATTCATGCATGCAATGCACTGTAATGTAGTGACTAAAATGCAATGTAACGGCTAAGAGGTAAAGGTACCTCACAGGGGTAATTGACGATGACTTACCTCATGCTGCTGGGGATCTTTCGCTTCTTCTTGGTTGGACTGCAGGTACTACTTTTCTCCTTGACCATGGTCGCAGCTTTCCCTATTCTCCAACGGGGTGACAGACTAGGTTGGTTCAGTATCCAGAATTGAGGTGCATACACGCTATCTCAACCTATGGGGCTTCCATATAGATTTCAAGCCGAGGACACGCCCCTGGGTATTTAAACCAGACTTTAGTCACGGAAATCCCGAACCTTTGTGTTCTAGGCATGAGCCATTCGAACTCTAGTTTCCACCGTCGCAGTTGGTCTCCTAGGAACTCACTGCAAACACAGGCAGGTGGCTATACCGGACCACCGGAAGTCATTCGGGCACGACAAACACCAAAGGAATTGCACCTTTAGAGGATTTAAGGTCTCTTAGACCGGGGAGTGCACAAGGCAGTGCGAATAAAGATGCAGGATTTAAGGTCTCCATAGACCGGAGGATTTAAGGTCTCCTAGACCGGGGAGTGCACAAGACAGTGCGATGCAGAGTGAATGCACAAAACAGTGCTAAACAGATGCACAAAATAGTGCGATGCAGAGTGAATGCACAAAACAGTGCGATTCCAATAAGGTGCGCAAGATAGCGCGATACAATGCACTTAACAAGTACAGGTGAGATGCGCAAGATAGCACGATAGAATGCATGCAAAATGCAAGTAAGGTGCACAAAACAGTGCAATGCGCAAGAAAGCGCGAGTGATTTGAAATGCACAGGACAGTGCGATACGCTAAACAGCGCGATTGAAATACACTAAACAGCGCGATTGATTTGAAATGCACTAGACAGTGCGATACACTAAACAGCGCGATTGATTTGAAATGCACTAGACAGTGCGATACGCTAAACAGCGCGATTGATTTGAAATGCACAAGACAGTGCGATACGCTAAACAGCGCGATAGAATGCACTAAACAGTGCGATACGCTAAACAGCGCGATTGATTTGAAATGCACAAGACAGTGCGATACGCTAAACAGCGCGATAGAATGCACTAAACAGTGCGATACGCTAAACAGCGCGATTGATTTGAAATGCACTAGACAGTGCGATACGCTAAACAGCGCGATTGAAATGCAATGCACAAAATAGTGCGAGTGAGATACAACCACAGGATGCACAAGACAGTGCTAGTGAGATACAAAGTGTAAGTGCACAAGATAGTGCGAGTGAATGCATGTTCTATGCAAAAGAGGTGCATTTTCTATGCAAGTATGGAAGAGTGCATTTTCTATGCAAAAGATACGAGCATTTTCTATGCAAAAAACAAGCAAAGCATATTCTATGCGGAATCAAAAGCAAGCATATTCTATGCATGAATCATAACGATGTGTGGCACGCATGCAACAATAGTGTATATGAAAATTCATATTCTATGTAGTTGAGGAGTATCAAAAATGTACTCTGGTGCCCCTGATTTACCTCTTAGAGGACTTTGCAACACACTCAGCTCAAAAAGGGGCACACCCTGTTCATATTGGCGGGAGATAACATCTGCTGCTGCTGCTTTAATTGCCGTTCTGGCTTGAAGCATGCTTAAGCTTGGAGTAGAGGCATGCTCATTCTTCAGGGCACTGGCAAGGCCTGAAAAGGTACATCCGGAGCACAATCACGGAGTTTGAAGAAGGTGAAACACATTCAGATGCTTCGGTTTTCCCTCTTTTCTTTTGCTTTGTAGTCTGGAACCCATATAGCTTCGAATAGGTCCTTGTTTTACTGTTCTGACATGACTTGGGCTGAACCCTGCGGTTTTATGAAAGAATGAATCTTGTTTTGCACAGATGTGGAGAACGGCACGGCACTCGGAGCGCAAAACGATTTTATTTTGAAATTGATAAATGAGCTCTTGACTAGGTATCGAGCCTACGACTGAACACAGCAAGACAACTCAACACGGAAATAAAAGGCACACAACCTAGACACATCGGGTAACACTCGAAACGACTCAAAACAAGAATCGAGATAAAACAAAAGACACGACACTCAAATGTGCACAGGGAGCCTGTTTCACCGGGTAGTGTTTCCCACCCTTTCTCATTTGTGGTTCTCACATCACTCGGCCCTCAAGCTCTGTTTTTCTGAAAAATCCCCTTTCTCACTTTTTCTCTCATCGTACATCTCTCTATTCTTCAATCTCTCGTTTTTCATCCCTCCCCTGGGTAGTTGATGGATGAACAGGAAGTTGCGGGCTCACGCCCAACATAATCAGCTCGCGGCTTTTTCCTTCGGTGACATCTGTCGATGCGCCGGATGAGGGAATGGTGCATCTTGATCCATTCCGAATTGTGCTTCGCACTCGGCTTGATACCGTGCTGCTTGGAGGATGTGAGAGCTTTCTGCCCTTAGTTGTGCCCTTTCCTGGCAGGTAGAGTGCCCTTTTTGGCAAGTATGTTGACAATGGGAAAGACAGGAAGCCTGACTCAACTATGCCCCTATTTTATCATTTTGACCATTTTTTTTTATTTTGGTTTTCTCCTAAAAAATTTTGACCAAAATGAGAGTTAGATTAGCATGCTTGTTCAATTTTCTGATTTAAAATCATGCAAGTTAGGCTGTGAGCACTGAAAATTTTCCTCTTTTGGGTCCAAGAAATGGTCCAGTTTTAAAAAAAAAATGGAATACTTTTCGAGAAGATTAGTCAACCTTAGTAAAAATTCTCGAAAAACTATTTTCGCAAACGACCACTGCTCAACGAGCATGGGACCTACTCTTGAGATGCGCAACCTCGGATCCATGGCAATGGAAAATTGCCCCTTGCTGAAGGACACTGCATGGCAACGGAATGTTGCCCCTTGTTTGAATTGACACTGCGGCGTTCTGAATGGCAATGGAAAGTTGCCCCTTGTTTGGATAGCACCGCAGCGCATTGAATGGCAACGGAAAGTTGCCCCTTGTTTGAATGACACCGCGGTGCATTGAATGGCAACGGAAAGTTGCCCCTTGTCTGAATGGCACCGTAGTGTATTGTAGTCAGTCCTCAGAGCGACAAACGCAACCAGACTCGCAGATACAGAGAAGACAAAGATTATCAGAACCATTACATGGACATGATTGAGTTTGAAGTGTTTTACGGCTGGACTTCAGAATGAAGTTGCCTACGTATCCCAAAGATGGGAATCAAGCCTCACGTAGTTCGGGGTTAAGGTACACTCGGGTATTAACCTCTCCTTTTTAGGCTCTAACTTTTGCCAAGGCGCCCGTTGCGGGTTTTCGACCTTGCGAGCTTTGTTCTTCTTTTCTTTTCAATTCTTTTCATTTCTTTTTCCTTTTTTGATTTTTTCGTTCTTTTCTTTGCATCTTTCTTTTTTGTTCTCTTTTTTTCTTTTTGCATTTTTTGCTTCTTCTTTTTTTTGTATTTTTCTCTTGCTCTAACTTCTGCCTGGACCGCCCTTCCGGGTTTTCAGCCCAGCGAGCCTCTCAAGGGTAAAAGTATAACAAGTCCATGCCAAATGGTTTTGAGATCCTGGAGTCATCTGAATCCAGGAGAATGGCTGCTGCTTTGCTTTGCAAGCTTCTTCTGATGAGATCTGATCTTCTTGACCTGACTTTGGTGCCTCTTGTTCGAGGGCTGCTTCAAATCTAGCCACACAGGCCTCACATCGTAGTTGACCGTCGAACCTTCTGATTTCAAGTTCAAGGTTTGGAAGCGAAGGGGTTGAGTCTCAAGGCTGAGAGCGATCCTAGGCTGCACAATCTCAAGAGCGATTCCACACAGGTCTTCGCAAGACCGCGCAAAACATTTTGTTTTTGAAAGTTTTTAAGAAAGCGACAAATCGCTCGTGCTGAAGGTAGTGTGAAACCAGTCTGGATCAAGCTAGGGTCCTTCTCAGTACTCACGCTAACAAGCATGATTTCATTCATTAAGGGCTTAGCATGCCTCTCTTTCTCTCAAATGATCAAAGTTTTGCAAATCCCGAGGAATTCCTTCCTCTTCGTTTTCACCGCAGTGTTCAAAAAGTTTTGAAAAACTTAGGTTAAATGCAATGATTTTGGGGTGCAGAAGAGAGCAGGTGGAATGTACTGCCATTTCATTCAGATTCCGTCACAACTAGCACACGGCAGAAGCGAACATAGAAGTGCAAAATTACTGCTGTTTCATTCAAATCTGTTGGTACAACTGGCTCCCTGGCAGAAACAGACTCAAAACAAAACGAAAAGACAAACACAAAACAAAATGGTGACGCCCGAGGTAACACCCCCCGGAATCACCCGACTCCTGTACAACAGGACTGACTCGATACAACAAGACAGATCCAAAATAAAAAGAGACTGACTCAAAACAAAAAGACAGACTCAAAACAAAACAACAAGACTGACCCAATACCCGAGTCAGAAACCGGCATTCGCAAATGCTCAAAACAGTGCATGCCATCCACCATATCTGGAGTAAACTGAGCGCTGCCCGCAGGTGGTTCATCCCTCCAATCACATCACATTATCCCCTACAAGTTCACTGATCAAGTGCCGATAGACTTTGCAGGACCTGGTGCGGGGATGACCCCATTGTCGATCAGATCTTGTATTTCGTGATGGAGACGAAAGCACATGTCAGTGTCATGACCGGTTTGCTGATGGAAGGCACAGTAGTCGGCTGGGTTGTGCGAGAGAGGGAGGTTCTTTGGTAATGGTTGCGGCTCCAGGGGCTTCAAATCCCCCTCTCTAACCAAGATCCTAAAGGCCGCTGATAGAGACATGTATAGTGGTGAGAACACCCTCTGGCCTCGAGGTGGGTATTTTGAGGTTTGTGGATTTTTACTGGGTGCACCAGCAAAGGGATTGGCAGGTGCTGGCCTGGTTTGCCGATCTCTTCCGAGTAAGGGTTTAGAGCTAAAAGGAACATTCCTGGTACAGCGGCCCTTCTCCCGGATTGCCCCTTGATTCAGACTAATCTCATGCTGAGTGGCGAAAGTGTTATCTACAATTTCTGCAACAACTGCGAGTACTTGCTGCTTGTTCAGCCCTTCGGCTTTCAAAGCCTCAATATCCCACCGAAGGTGTTCACGGGGACCAATGCCTGCCCCTACCTTGCTCTTACCAGTTGCTTCCACTTTGTCAAGAGATTGGCTTTCCTCAAATGCAGCCCGTCCCAACATCGGGGAGTCTTTTGACATGAAGTTCCCGGTATGTGGTGTGGTCGATGATGGAGCCAATGTCCCGGAGGCCAGATCTGTCACGGTTTTTTGAAGATCTTTAATCATTCCCATCAACTCAGAAATAGTGGGTTCACGGGTTTGAGATGGTTGAGGTTCAGGTGCATCCATCATGCATAGGTCCATGCTTTCTGGGATAAACACCTCAGGCTTGGGTAGATGGGCCGGGGTGATGTATATGCTGGGGTCAAAGGTGGATGGCAGTATGTGGATGTGATTGAGGTAGGCAGGAGATGTTTGGTCATTGGGGTCTGAAGGTGGAGCTATCGTCCGGTTGTCGATGAGATTTTGGATCTCATGACGAAGGCGGTAGCAACGGTCGGTGCCATGACCGCGCTGCTGATGGTACACACAGTACTTGGCGGGGTTATGTCTGGCTGGGAGTGGGTTGGGAAGAGGTTGAGGATCGAGGGGTTTGAGATGCCCTTTTTCCATCAAGGCTTTCAGTGCGCTAGTCAGGCTCATATAGAGGGGGGTGAAAGTTCTACCCTGAGCTTGGACTGGGCCAGCTGTTTGTAGGCTTGGTTTGGTAAAAGGGTTGGCTGTGGTGACTGTATTGATTTCGGTGGGTTTGGGAATAGCGCTGCTACCAGCATTGGTACTCCCTGAAATCACCTTCCTTGTTAGTTCCCTTGTCCTGGGAATGATCCCACTGTTGAACGCATTCTCGACTTGAACCCCCAGTTCATGCAAACTTTTGAAAGTGAATAGTGGAGCGACTATCAACTTTTGCAACATATCATGCTCGAGGTTTCGGACCATCATCTGCACTTGATCCTTCTCAGAAGGGCGACGATCTGTCATTTGTGCTGCCTTTGCTCTCCACCTTGCAACAAATTTCACAAAAGGCTCTGTTGGGTTCTGGCGAGTTGCTTCAAGCTCTTGGATGGTCATTTCAACTTGGGTATTGTAGGAATACTGATCGACAAAGGCTTCAGCCAGTTCTTCCCAGTTTTGCTTCACTGTATCCTCCAATTTGGTATACCAGGTAGCTGCTACACCCGACAGGGTTCTTCCATACAGAGAGAGTTTTTGTGGCTTAGTCAGACCCATCGGTTTTAGGACATCCAAGAAAAGTCGGATATGTACCATTGGATCTCCAGACCCGTCGAAACGGTCGATATATGGCATTTTGAATCTGTCTGGGAGCCGGATGGAAGCCTCGGTGTGCCCATCCTCAATGCCAGGAATGGAGTTAAGGCCCTGTGCCCTTTTGAATTGCTTCTCAAGGTTTGCAATTTTCACTGCAGTCGGATTGAACTCATCAACATTAAAGGGTTGAGTTTTCTCATTAGGCTGCACCAGGGGTCTGAGCACCTGAGCTTGAGCCAAGCCTTCTCGAGGATTCAGACACTGCAAGTCTTCAACTGGCGGAATTGGATCAAAGTTCGGCTGGGGTCCCAAAGCTGGATGTGAGGCAGATGCCTCAGATGGGCGCTGCGTTTCAATACTGGTCTCAGCCTGCATGGTAGTTCCCTGATTTAGCGCTGCTATCATAGCCGCAAACTCCTCTGAACCTTGTGCCATCATGGCCTGTTGAGTCTGAACAAAGGTGATGTGACTGGCGACTGACGGATTAGATGAACATATGAGCCCTGACCGGCTTTTCTTTACCTTGCCTCAGCGAAAGAACACTGATTACCCTTGAACTGAATCTCTGACCTGACAAAGTCTATAAGCACAAGTTCGATGAACCTCGGGGGATATCGGAGCCTTCTGAAGTGACAGTTCCAAGACTACCTAGCAAAAGAGAAAACAGACAGCATCTCAGCCTGATTTCACTTGAACAGATACGAGCATAGTTGAATGAGTGTGCCCTCTACTGAATTCTGCCCAAAATTCGGCCTCAAAATCTGAGTCTGAAACCCACGGGTAAAGCTGACTCCCAAACACTGATAGTAATGCCCGCAGGCCTGATGCCAAAATTCGCAAACTGGTGCCCGCAGGCCTGATGCCCAAACTCATATACTGATACATGCATTCCTGTAGAGACGCACTCTAAAGCACATAACAGATAAGTGAGAGCCAAAACACCCCTATGTTGGGGTAGGGTTTCCCTGTCCTATTTTGTCAGGAGCTAGGGTTTCATTACGCACACAGCGGCTTCAAACAACCTATAAACGGGTAAGCGACCTGTCCTAATTTGGAATGGTCACTATGGATCCGAATATGCACTAGGTCGAATGGTCAAAGAGGGTGCCCCGGTAAAACCGGGGTTTGTGTTCCCATACTGGCAAAGCCCACAACCGGTCAGCCTTATGGTCATGCCTTGACAAGACAAGTCTCCGGCAAACCGTTCAGGAATAGCAGATGGCAAACACGGTGTCCTAGGCGCACCAATGCAAATGCAATGCAAAGAAACACACAAGTGTAGCCAAAAATAGATATCATGAGTTCGAGTCAAGTTCTCTAAATCCCCAGCAGAGTCGCCAGAAACTGTAACAAGCCCGCGGGGGGACCTCGCTACAGCTCGGACTCGACTTTGTAGTCACGGTTCTAAGTCTGAACCAAAGAGTCCAAATCCGGCAAATCGTTTTGAGAAAAAAACAGATTTTTGAAAGAAGTGCCAAACATGGACTGCTTTGCCAGATACAGAGTCGCCACCTAAATATTTTATTTTGGGAAATTTAGGAAACCCTGACTCGGTGCCAAAAGGCCACGTGTCCGTCATCACCAAAGTTGCCTCGGTTCGGGAACTTGGGTACGATTGGGGAAGGTCACTTCGTGAGCACCCCCGCTCGCCCGGTCATAGACCGGCCTCTACTAACCATGATATCAATTTTTGAAAACATTGTATGTTCTTATTCCGGTTATTAGCCTAGGTTACTATGTGATGCTCGCAGCATATAAATATAGACTGGGTCGTCCGAATTGGAACAAAACATTTCATGCTTGTTTATTTGAAAATGGTTTGATGGTGCTACCCGCAAGTAGGCTAAGACGTGGATTTGCCACCCTCGGGTGGGCTTAGAAAACATGATTTTGCCACTATCTAGTGGGCTTAAAACACACATTTGATGAATTATTCCAATTCAAATAACCCAACCTTCACCCACAGGCATTCAGGCAGTTATATCACATTAGCAATTAGCCTCATGGTAAGCATGCTATTCATGGCAGTCACTCACACGCATGCAAGGATGCTAAAGCATAAAACTTACCGAGTACTCCAAGCCAAAAAAAGGAAGTTAATTAGAAATCATGCATGATCCTAAGTATACAAAAATGCCTAATGCAACACATGCAAAATGCAACTATAGCAGGCTCGGCTATTCTAAGATGGTATATGAAATGCTACAACTATCATGTATTCAATTTAGAATTGAAAGTACAATGCAGTTAGTATGATGTGCCGAGCCTGGTGCATGCAATACAGATGGATGATGCAAACATGCTGTCATACTGTATGCTAATTTAAATATGCCCTAATCTAACCATCATAAGCGGATAAATAAAAGGGAGAAAGACGTGGGGTTGGAAGACATACATCACACTCACGCACACTTATTACAGTTATGCCCTCACTCGGAGGGTCCAAATAAATATACAGTCCAAATATTACAGTCCCAAATAAAAGAATATTACAGTCTAAAATATTACAGAATCCTAATTAATTAATGAATTAACTAGAAAGCAAAAAAAAAAAAAAAAAAAAAAAAAAAACAACTGGCGTACAAGCCAGGGACTGCCTTGCTTCTGGTGGATGATGCATGTCCGGATTGTCTTGCGCGGAAATCCACCGGAATGCCCCAATTAGCCTCTGTTTACACCTGTTATTCTTGAAAAGCGTGCCAAGTCCCGGAAAGTTGCTGATTCCTGGTTTTGCTGCAACAAAGAGCAGGAAAGGGGCATAGCAATGTATTTGCACAAATATATGCATGTCTCGATCCTCGTGCCACCAATCACGCATACCGAGGCATGATGGCAGAGGAGTCGAAATGCACAACTCAATATAGGATGAATGCACATGAAACTACAGCTAAAACCTAACTCCATCATGGATAATCCGGAGTGTCGGTGACTGGGGAATTGAGACACATTCCGTCACTCGGAGTACGAAATGTACCTCGTTTCCCGTGCCCGGGCTAACTCCTATTCCGGACATGATGCAATATGCATGATATGCATGAAATGCAACTAATATACAATCCTAACATACACAATGCTATGAAAATGAGATGCCTCGAAATGCGTGCACACGGGCACGCAAACCGAGAAAATGACGGAATGCTGAAAATGAGATGCCTCGAAGTACGTGCGCACGGGCACGCAAACCGAGGCGATGATAGATACAATGAAGATGAGATGCCTCGAAGTACGTGCACACGGGCACACAAACCGAGGCGATGATAGATACAATGAAAATGAGATGTCTCGAAGTACGTGCACACGGGCACGCAAACCGAGGTGATGACAGATACAATGAAAATGAGATGCCTCGAAATGCGTGCACACGGACACGCAAACCGAGGCGATGACAAATGCAATGCAAATGACAAGGAAGTGACAAATGGGCTTATACCAACATGAGTGAGCCTCAGCCACACTCACATCGGATGCCGGTCGGATAAAAAAAAGGAGTGCCTCGAAATGCGTGCACACGGGCACGCAAACCGAGGTGGTGATAAAATATGATGAAATGATATGGAAATGACAAATGGGCTTATACCAACATGAGTGAGCCTCAGCCACACTCACATCGGATGCCGTCGGATGAAAATGGAGTGCCTCGAAATGCGTGCACACGGGCACGCAAACCGAGGCTGTGGCAGAATGCAATGCAAATGACAAAAATGATATGCAAGCATGCTAATGGAATTTCAGCAACAACATATGGGGAAAACAGTCCCGAAATGAAGCGAAATGATGTGAAATGCAAGAAAATGTCCCGAAATGCAACATTAGGCACCCGAAATGGCCTATAGCCATGCTAAACATGCACAACATGGACATGCAATGCAAAGACAGAAGCTAGACAGTCCCAAAATAAGCACTTTTCCAGTTATAAACATGGCCAAACAGCAAATATAGGTATGGAAAAAATAGCATACAAGAATAGGGGCCAAGATAGGGGTAATGAAGCAAGTGGTATAAGCTAAACCCAAACTGAAAAATTTCCTTCTACAACACTGAAGATGGACCAAAAATATGAACATTTACAGTATATGGCAACCTCCAAATCAGTATACAAATATGCTAAAAATGGGATGCAAAACAAGGCTCAAAAGGTGCTATAACATGAAGTATATAAAATAATCACCAAACAGGAAAAAAGTGTGAATGAAACATGAAGTATAGGCCAAAACAAGGTCACTTTCAGTTCGGACCAAGGTCCAAAAACAGAAGCCAAGAGGGCTATCAACTTATGCAAAAATGGGGTCAAATAAGGGATTGAACTACAAGTGACACATGGAGACACCAAATAAGGTTGAGCCCTTCTCCAATGTTGAAGAGGGGCTCAAAATAAGCCCTATATCAGTTTACAACATGCTCGAAAATAAATTGCTCATGGGTCAAAAATAGCATGCAAAACTATGACATACAAGATGGTCAATGAAGCAAGTGTATTATGGAGGGCTCAAACAGGGTTGAGCCCTTAATGAGAAGTGAAGATGAGCTCCAAAAAATGGCCCTTTTCAGTTAGGGCCGGAGCTTGAAACAAAAAGCAAGAGGGGCTTAGAAATAGAACAAGAAAAAGGGTCAAAAGGGTAAAAGTGTAACTTACCCTTGAAGATTCGAGATTTTGTTGCTTCTTGGATGGATTTGGAGCTTCTTTTGCCTTCTAGAATCCCTCCTTGCTGCTGGAAATGAGATGGTGGTGGTAGAGCTTGGTGGTGTATAAGGAATGAAGGTTAGGGACTTAGGGTTTTTTGGAGAATTGAGAAGGAAGAAGATGGAGATGGCTATGGAGACTTGAAGAGTATTTTTTCTAACCCTTAAGAAGAAGACCCTCAGCTGGTTATAAGGTCAAGAAAGGGGTGTAAAAGGGGGGTGAATTGGAGAGCATAACTCTCTCCCAAAATATCCCCCGGATACAGAAAATATCTGGGGGATATTGCCCCACAGCTGGAAAGGGTACAGTGGGAGGAACACGGCCGGCCTCTCACTTTTGCTGGAGGTGGCCGGCCGGCCACACCCCCTAGCCGGCCGGCTAGGGGTCAAAAGGGCCAATGTGATTTTCTGGCCGGCAAGCTACTGGGGAGGTAGTCCTATGTGTGTATAACACAACCATGTGGTTAAAATTCCAAGAAAGTTGGTCCAAGGGGTTCAACATTGGCTCAGAAAGAGGGGGTCAAAAGGGTCAAGTTGAATTACTGGCCGGCCATGAACTTTTAGGGGCCTCTCAGGTGTGTAGATCACAGATATGTGGTTCAAAGTTCAAGAAGAAAGGTCCAAGGGGTTCAACATTAGCCCGGAAGAAAGGGGTCAAAAGGGTCAGGTGACCTTAATGGCCGGCCACCAACTTTTAGGGGCCTCTCAGGTGTGTAGATCACAGATATGTGGTTCAAAGTTCAAGAAGAAAGGTCCAAGGGGTTCAACATTAGCCCGGAAGTTGGAAAAACGAGCGCCGGGAGGCTCCGGAGGAGAGATAACTGGTTGCTGCAACAATTACTAGCCTCCCACCCTTCAGTGACCTTCCTGGTGATAAAACAGAGGTACCTGCCAAAAATGAACGAAAACCGATGCAAAACGAATGTTCGGGGGCCAAAACACGCAGTTCGGGGCCCCGGAAACTGCCCGTTAAACACCGAAAGTGGCGTTCGGCCACGAAGTGGGTTTCTCAGACCCCAGTGTCCCTCAAAATGGAGAAAATAAGATGTATACCAAAAATCAGAGCAAAAGGAGATGGTTAAGCGGTCCCGAACCGAGGCACACGGCCTGACGGCTCCGAAAACCGGAAACCGGACTCCGAAATGGGAAAAATGGCCTACGGCCGCCAAATGTAGCCTACGGACATTGAGAGATGGTCTACGGGACCTCTCCCTTCCCTCAGGAAAACAAACAGAGAAAACCGAGTCTGGCTCGCAAACCGAGACAAGGCACAGAAGAGGGTTCGGAAGTCCGGAGGCAGGGCTCACGGCCGCGACTCTGAAACTTCTGAACGAGCACATTATGCAATATCACCAAGCGCTCAACTGGTGACGTCTGAGTCTCAAGGTCGGTCAAAAATGGGGTGTCTACAGTTGCCCCTCTTTGACAGAACTCGGAAGTCACAAGTGACGGGAGTGAATGTCAAAGTCCAGAGACGACCCATTTTTGACAAGGCCGAAGACTTAGACAAACATACAAGATAAACAGAGATGTGCCCGCAGGCATGCTCGCAGGCAAGGGGGGGCAAAACGCAAAATGATATGCAGGAAGATTTTGAAGATTGGATGCGAAGCCGGTTTTGAAAGTTGGACTTATACGCTACGCGAAGCCGGTTTTGAAAGTTGGACTTATACGCTACGCGAAGCCGGTTTGAAAGTTGAGGATTCATGCATGCAATGCACTGTAATGTAGTGACTAAAATGCAATGTAATGGCTAAGAGGTAAAGGTACCTCACAGGGGTAATTGACGATGACTTACCTCATGCTGCTGGGGATCTTTCGCTTCTTCTTGGTTGGACTGCAGGTACTACTTTTCTCCTTGACCATGGTCGCAGCTTTCCCTATTCTCCAACGGGGTGACAGACTAGGTTGGTTCAGTATCCAGAATTGAGGTGCATACACGCTATCTCAACCTATGGGGCTTCCATATAGATTTCAAGCCGAGGACACGCCCCTGGGTATTTAAACCAGACTTTAGTCACGGAAATCCCGAACCTTTGTGTTCTAGGCATGAGCCATTCGAACTCTAGTTTCCACCGTCGCAGTTGGTCTCCTAGGAACTCACTGCAAACACAGGCAGGTGGCTATACCGGACCACCGGAAGTCATTCGGGCACGACAAACACCAAAGGAATTGCACCTTTAGAGGATTTAAGGTCTCTTAGACCGGGGAGTGCACAAGGCAGTGCGAATAAAGATGCAGGATTTAAGGTCTCCATAGACCGGAGGATTTAAGGTCTCCTAGACCGGGGAGTGCACAAGACAGTGCGATGCAGAGTGAATGCACAAAACAGTGCTAAACAGATGCACAAAATAGTGCGATGCAGAGTGAATGCACAAAACAGTGCGATTCCAATAAGGTGCGCAAGATAGCGCGATACAATGCACTTAACAAGTACAGGTGAGATGCGCAAGATAGCGCGATAGAATGCATGCAAAATGCAAGTAAGGTGCACAAAACAGTGCAATGCGCAAGAAAGCGCGAGTGATTTGAAATGCACAGGACAGTGCGATACGCTAAACAGCGCGATTGAAATACACTAAACAGCGCGATTGAAATACACTAAACAGCGCGATTGATTTGAAATGCACTAGACAGTGCGATACGCTAAACAGCGCGATTGATTTGAAATGCACTAGACAGTGCGATACGCTAAACAGCGCGATTGATTTGAAATGCACAAGACAGTGCGATACGCTAAACAGCGCGATAGAATGCACTAAACAGTGCGATACGCTAAACAGCGCGATTGATTTGAAATGCACAAGACAGTGCGATACGCTAAACAGCGCGATAGAATGCACTAAACAGTGCGATACGCTAAACAGCGCGATTGATTTGAAATGCACTAGACAGTGCGATACGCTAAACAGCGCGATTGAAATGCAATGCACAAAATAGTGCGAGTGAGATACAACCACAGGATGCACAAGACAGTGCTAGTGAGATACAAAGTGTAAGTGCACAAGATAGTGCGAGTGAATGCATGTTCTATGCAAAAGAGGTGCATTTTCTATGCAAGTATGGAAGAGTGCATTTTCTATGCAAAAGATACGAGCATTTTCTATGCAAAAAACAAGCAAAGCATATTCTATGCGGAATCAAAAGCAAGCATATTCTATGCATGAATCATAACGATGTGTGGCACGCATGCAACAATAGTGTATATGAAAATTCATATTCTATGTAGTTGAGGAGTATCAAAAATGTACTCTGGTGCCCCTGATTTACCTCTTAGAGGACTTTGCAACACACTCAGCTCAAAAAGGGGCACACCCTGTTCATATTGGCGGGAGATAACATCTGCTGCTGCTGCTTTAATTGCCGTTCTGGCTTGAAGCATGCTTAAGCTTGGAGTAGAGGCATGCTCATTCTTCAGGGCACTGGCAAGGCCTGAAAAGGTACATCCGGAGCACAATCACGGAGTTTGAAGAAGGTGAAACACATTCAGATGCTTCGGTTTTCCCTCTTTTCTTTTGCTTTGTAGTCTGGAACCCATATAGCTTCGAATAGGTCCTTGTTTTACTGTTCTGACATGACTTGGGCTGAACCCTGCGGTTTTATGAAAGAATGAATCTTGTTTTGCACAGATGTGGAGAACGGCACGGCACTCGGAGCGCAAAACGATTTTATTTTGAAATTGATAAATGAGCTCTTGACTAGGTATCGAGCCTACGACTGAACACAGCAAGACAACTCAACACGGAAATAAAAGGCACACAACCTAGACACATCGGGTAACACTCGAAACGACTCAAAACAAGAATCGAGATAAAACAAAAGACACGACACTCAAATGTGCACAGGGAGCCTGTTTCACCGGGTAGTGTTTCCCACCCTTTCTCATTTGTGGTTCTCACATCACTCGGCCCTCAAGCTCTGTTTTTCTGAAAAAGCCCCTTTCTCACTTTTTCTCTCATCGTACATCTCTCTATTCTTCAATCTCTCGTTTTTCATCCCTCCCCTGGGTAGTTGATGGATGAACAGGAAGTTGCGGGCTCACGCCCAACATAATCAGCTCGCGGCTTTTTCCTTCGGTGACATCTGTCGATGCGCCGGATGAGGGAATGGTGCATCTTGATCCATTCCGAATTGTGCTTCGCACTCGGCTTGATACCGTGCTGCTTGGAGGATGTGAGAGCTTTCTGCCCTTAGTTGTGCCCTTTCCTGGCAGGTAGAGTGCCCTTTTTGGCAAGTATGTTGACAATGGGAAAGACAGGAAGCCTGACTCAACTATGCCCCTATTTTATCATTTTGACCATTTTTTTTTATTTTGGTTTTCTCCTAAAAAATTTTGACCAAAATGAGAGTTAGATTAGCATGCTTGTTCAATTTTCTGATTTAAAATCATGCAAGTTAGGCTGTGAGCACTGAAAATTTTCCTCTTTTGGGTCCAAGAAATGGTCCAGTTTTAAAAAAAAAATGGAATACTTTTCGAGAAGATTAGTCAACCTTAGTAAAAATTCTCGAAAAACTATTTTCGCAAACGACCACTGCTCAACGAGCATGGGACCTACTCTTGAGATGCGCAACCTCGGATCCATGGCAATGGAAAATTGCCCCTTGCTGAAGGACACTGCATGGCAACGGAATGTTGCCCCTTGTTTGAATTGACACTGCGGCGTTCTGAATGGCAATGGAAAGTTGCCCCTTGTTTGGATAGCACCGCAGCGCATTGAATGGCAACGGAAAGTTGCCCCTTGTTTGAATGACACCGCGGTGCATTGAATGGCAACGGAAAGTTGCCCCTTGTCTGAATGGCACCGTAGTGTATTGTAGTCAGTCCTCAGAGCGACAAACGCAACCAGACTCGCAGATACAGAGAAGACAAAGATTATCAGAACCATTACATGGACATGATTGAGTTTGAAGTGTTTTACGGCTGGACTTCAGAATGAAGTTGCCTACGTATCCCAAAGATGGGAATCAAGCCTCACGTAGTTCGGGGTTAAGGTACACTCGGGTATTAACCTCTCCTTTTTAGGCTCTAACTTTTGCCAAGGCGCCCGTTGCGGGTTTTCGACCTTGCGAGCTTTGTTCTTCTTTTCTTTTCAATTCTTTTCATTTCTTTTTCCTTTTTTGATTTTTTCGTTCTTTTCTTTGCATCTTTCTTTTTTGTTCTCTTTTTTTCTTTTTGCATTTTTTGCTTCTTCTTTTTTTTGTATTTTTCTCTTGCTCTAACTTCTGCCTGGACCGCCCTTCCGGGTTTTCGGCCCAGCGAGCCTCTCAAGGGTAAAAGTATAACAAGTCCATGCCAAATGGTTTTGAGATCCTACAGTCATCTGAATCCAGGAGAATGGCTGCTGCTTTGCTTTGCAAGCTTCTTCTGATGAGATCTGATCTTCTTGACCTGACTTTGGTGCCTCTTGTTCGAGGGCTGCTTCAAATCTAGCCACACAGGCCTCACATCGTAGTTGACCGTCGAACCTTCTGATTTCAAGTTCAAGGTTTGGAAGCGAAGGGGTTGAGTCTCAAGGCTGAGAGCGATCCTAGGCTGCACAATCTCAAGAGCGATTCCACACAGGTCTTCGCAAGACCGCGCAAAACATTTTGTTTTTGAAAGTTTTTAAGAAAGCGACAAATCGCTCGTGCTGAAGGTAGTGTGAAACCAGTCTGGATCAAGCCAGGGTCCTTCTCAGTACTCACGCTAACAAGCATGATTTCATTCATTAAGGGCTTAGCATGCCTCTCTTTCTCTCAAATGATCAAAGTTTTGCAAATCCCGAGGAATTCCTTCCTCTTCGTTTTCACCGCAGTGTTCAAAAAGTTTTGAAAAACTTAGGTTAAATGCAATGATTTTGGGGTGCAGAAGAGAGCAGGTGGAATGTACTGCCATTTCATTCAGATTCCGTCACAACTAGCACACGGCAGAAGCGAACATAGAAGTGCAAAAATTACTGCTGTTTCATTCAAATCTGTTGGTACAACTGGCTCCCTGGCAGAAACAGACTCAAAACAAAACGAAAAGACAAACACAAAACAAAATGGTGACGCCCGAGGTAACACCCCCCGGAATCACCCGACTCCTGTACAACAGGACTGACTCGATACAACAAGACAGATCCAAAATAAAAAGAGACTGACTCAAAACAAAAAGACAGACTCAAAACAAAACAACAAGACTGACCCAATACCCGAGTCAGAAACCGGCATTCGCAAATGCTCAAAACAGTGCATGCCATCCACCATATCTGGAGTAAACTGAGCGCTGCCCGCAGGTGGTTCATCCCTCCAATCACATCACATTATCCCCTACAAGTTCACTGATCAAGTGCCGATAGACTTTGCAGGACCTGGTGCGGGGATGACCCCATTGTCGATCAGATCTTGTATTTCGTGATGGAGACGAAAGCACATGTCAGTGTCATGACCGGTTTGCTGATGGAAGGCACAGTAGTCGGCTGGGTTGTGCGAGAGAGGGAGGTTCTTTGGTAATGGTTGCGGCTCCAGGGGCTTCAAATCCCCCTCTCTAACCAAGATCCTAAAGGCCGCTGATAGAGACATGTATAGTGGTGAGAACACCCTCTGGCCTCGAGGTGGGTATTTTGAGGTTTGTGGATTTTTACTGGGTGCACCAGCAAAGGGATTGGCAGGTGCTGGCCTGGTTTGCCGATCTCTTCCGAGTAAGGGTTTAGAGCTAAAAGGAACATTCCTGGTACAGCGGCCCTTCTCCCGGATTGCCCCTTGATTCAGACTAATCTCATGCTGAGTGGCGAAAGTGTTATCTACAATTTCTGCAACAACTGCGAGTACTTGCTGCTTGTTCAGCCCTTCGGCTTTCAAAGCCTCAATATCCCACCGAAGGTGTTCATGGGGACCAATGCCTGCCCCTACCTTGCTCTTACCAGTTGCTTCCACTTTGTCAAGAGATTGGCTTTCCTCAAATGCAGCCCGTCCCAACATCGGGGAGTCTTTTGACATGAAGTTCCCGGTATGTGGTGTGGTCGATGATGGAGCCAATGTCCCGGAGGCCAGATCTGTCACGGTTTTTTGAAGATCTTTAATCATTCCCATCAACTCAGAAATAGTGGGTTCACGGGTTTGAGATGGTTGAGGTTCAGGTGCATCCATCATGCATAGGTCCATGCTTTCTGGGATAAACACCTCAGGCTTGGGTAGATGGGCCGGGGTGATGTATATGCTGGGGTCAAAGGTGGATGGCAGTATGTGGATGTGATTGAGGTAGGCAGGAGATGTTTGGTCATTGGGGTCTGAAGGTGGAGCTATCGTCCGGTTGTCGATGAGATTTTGGATCTCATGACGAAGGCGGTAGCAACGGTCGGTGCCATGACCGCGCTGCTGATGGTACACACAGTACTTGGCGGGGTTATGTCTGGCTGGGAGTGGGTTGGGAAGAGGTTGAGGATCGAGGGGTTTGAGATGCCCTTTTTCCATCAAGGCTTTCAGTGCGCTAGTCAGGCTCATATAGAGGGGGGTGAAAGTTCTACCCTGAGCTTGGACTGGGCCAGCTGTTTGTAGGCTTGGTTTGGCAAAAGGGTTGGCTGTGGTGACTGTATTGATTTCGGTGGGTTTGGGAATAGCGCTGCTACCAGCATTGGTACTCCCTGAAATCACCTTCCTTGTTAGTTCCCTTGTCCTGGGAATGATCCCACTGTTGAACGCATTCTCGACTTGAACCCCCAGTTCATGCAAACTTTTGAAAGTGAATAGTGGAGCGACTATCAACTTTTGCAACATATCATGCTCGAGGTTTCGGACCATCATCTGCACTTGATCCTTCTCAGAAGGGCGACGATCTGTCATTTGTGCTGCCTTTGCTCTCCACCTTGCAACAAATTTCACAAAAGGCTCTGTTGGGTTCTGGCGAGTTGCTTCAAGCTCTTGGATGGTCATTTCAACTTGGGTATTGTAGGAATACTGATCGACAAAGGCTTCAGCCAGTTCTTCCCAGTTTTGCTTCACTGTATCCTCCAATTTGGTATACCAGGTAGTTGCTACACCCGACAGGGTTCTTCCATACAGAGAGAGTTTTTGTGGCTTAGTCAGACCCATCGGTTTTAGGACATCCAAGAAAAGTCGGATATGTACCATTGGATCTCCAGACCCGTCGAAACGGTCGATATATGGCATTTTGAATCTGTCTGGGAGCCGGATGGAAGCCTCGGTGTGCCCATCCTCAATGCCAGGAATGGAGTTAAGGCCCTGTGCCCTTTTGAATTGCTTCTCAAGGTTTGCAATTTTCACTGCAGTCGGATTGAACTCATCAACATTAAAGGGTTGAGTTTTCTCATTAGGCTGCACCAGGGGTCTGAGCACCTGAGCTTGAGCCAAGCCTTCTCGAGGATTCAGACACTGCAAGTCTTCAACTGGCGGAATTGGATCAAAGTTCGGCTGGGGTCCCAAAGCTGGATGTGAGGCAGATGCCTCAGATGGGCGCTGCGTTTCAATACTGGTCTCAGCCTGCATGGTAGTTCCCTGATTTAGCGCTGCTGTCATAGCCGCAAACTCCTCTGAACCTTGTGCCATCATGGCCTGTTGAGTCTGAACAAAGGTGATGTGACTGGCGACTGACGGATTAGATGAACATATGAGCCCTGACCGGCTTTTCTTTACCTTGCCTCAGCGAAAGAACACTGATTACCCTTGAACTGAATCTCTGACCTGACAAAGTCTATAAGCACAAGTTCGATGAACCTCGGGGGATATCGGAGCCTTCTGAAGCGACAGTTCCAAGACTACCTAGCAAAAGAGAAAACAGACAGCATCTCAGCCTGATTTCACCTGAACAGATACGAGCATAGTTGAATGAGTGTGCCCTCTACTGAATTCTGCCCAAAATTCGGCCTCAAAATCTGAGTCTGAAACCCACGGGTAAAGCTGACTCCCAAACACTGATAGTAATGCCCGCAGGCCTGATGCCAAAATTCGCAAACTGGTGCCCGCAGGCCTGATGCCCAAACTCATATACTGATACATGCATTCCTGTAGAGACGCACTCTAAAGCACATAACAGATAAGTGAGAGCCAAAACACCCCTATGTTGGGGTAGGGTTTCCCTGTCCTATTTTGTCAGGAGCTAGGGTTTCATTACGCACACAGCGGCTTCAAACAACCTATAAACGGGTAAGTGACCTGTCCTAATTTGGAATGGTCACTATGGATCCGAATATGCACTAGGTCGAATGGTCAAAGAGGGTGCCCCGGTAAAACCGGGGTTTGTGTTCCCATACTGGCAAAGCCCACAACCGGTCAGCCTTATGGTCATGCCTTGACAAGACAAGTCTCCGGCAAACCGTTCAGGAATAGCAGATGGCAAACACGGTGTCCTAGGCGCACCAATGCAAATGCAATGCAAAGAAACACACAAGTGTAGCCAAAAATAGATATCATGAGTTCGAGTCAAGTTCTCTAAATCCCCAGCAGAGTCGCCAGAAACTGTAACAAGCCCGCGGGGGGACCTCGCTACAGCTCGGACTCGACTTTGTAGTCACGGTTCTAAGTCTGAACCAAAGAGTCCAAATCCGGCAAATCGTTTTGAGAAAAAAACAGATTTTTGAAAGAAGTGCCAAACATGGACTGCTTTGCCAGATACAGAGTCGCCACCTAAATATTTTATTTTGGGAAATTTAGGAAACCCTGACTCGGTGCCAAAAGGCCACGTGTCCGTCATCACCAAAGTTGCCTCGGTTCGGGAACTTGGGTACGATTGGGGAAGGTCACTTCGTGAGCACCCCCGCTCGCCCGGTCATAGACCGGCCTCTACTAACCATGATATCAATTTTTGAAAACATTGTATGTTCTTATTCCGGTTATTAGCCTAGGTTACTATGTGATGCTCGCAGCATATAAATATAGACTGGGTCGTCCGAATTGGAACAAAACATTTCATGCTTGTTTATTTGAAAATGGTTTGATGGTGCTACCCGCAAGTAGGCTAAGACGTGGATTTGCCACCCTCGGGTGGGCTTAGAAAACATGATTTTGCCACTATCTAGTGGGCTTAAAACACACATTTGATGAATTATTCCAATTCAAATAACCCAACCTTCACCCACAGGCATTCAGGCAGTTATATCACATTAGCAATTAGCCTCATGGTAAGCATGCTATTCATGGCAGTTACTCACACGCATGCAAGGATGCTAAAGCATAAAACTTACCGAGTACTCCAAGCCAAAAAAAGGAAGTTAATTAGAAATCATGCATGATCCTAAGTATACAAAAATGCCTAATGCAACACATGCAAAATGCAACTATAGCAGGCTCGGCTATTCTAAGATGGTATATGAAATGCTACAACTATCATGTATTCAATTTAGAATTGAAAGTACAATGCAGTTAGTATGATGTGCCGAGCCCGGTGCATGCAATACAGATGGATGATGCAAACATGCTGTCATACTGTATGCTAATTTAAATATGCCCTAATCTAACCATCATAAGCGGATAAATAAAAGGGAGAAAGACGTGGGGTTGGAAGACATACATCACACTCACGCACACTTATTACAGTTATGCCCTCACTCGGAGGGTCCAAATAAATATACAGTCCAAATATTACAGTCCCAAATAAAAGAATATTACAGTCTAAAATATTACAGAATCCTAATTAATTAATGAATTAACTAGAAAGCAAAAAAAAAAAAAAAAAAAAAAAAAAAACTGGCGTGCAAGCCAGGGACTGCCTTGCTTCTGGTGGATGATGCATGTCCGGATTGTCTTGCGCGGAAATCCACCGGAATGCCCCAATTAGCCTCTGTTTACACCTGTTATTCTTGAAAAGCGTGCCAAGTCCCGGAAAGTTGCTGATTCCTGGTTTTGCTGCAACAAAGAGCAGGAAAGGGGCATAGCAATGTATTTGCACAAATATATGCATGTCTCGATCCTCGTGCCACCAATCACGCATACCGAGGCATGATGGCAGAGGAGTCGAAATGCACAACTCAATATAGGATGAATGCACATGAAACTACAGCTAAAACCTAACTCCATCATGGATAATCCGGAGTGTCGGTGACTGGGGAATTGAGACACATTCCGTCACTCGGAGTACGAAATGTACCTCGTTTCCCGTGCCCGGGCTAACTCCTATTCCGGACATGATGCAATATGCATGATATGCATGAAATGCAACTAATATACAATCCTAACATACACAATGCTATGAAAATGAGATGCCTCGAAATGCGTGCACACGGGCACGCGAACCGAGAAAATGACAGAATGCTGAAAATGAGATGCCTCGAAGTACGTGCGCACGGGCACGCAAACCGAGGCGATGATAGATACAATGAAGATGAGATGCCTCGAAGTACGTGCACACGGGCACGCAAACCGAGGCGATGATAGATACAATGAAAATGAGATGTCTCGAAGTACGTGCACACGGGCACGCAAACCGAGGCGATAACAGATACAATGAAAATGAGTGCCTCGAAATGCGTGCACACGGACACGCAAACCGAGGCGATGACAAATGCAATGCAAATGACAAGGAAGTGACAAATGGGCTTATACCAACATGAGTGAGCCTCAGCCACACTCACATCGGATGCCGGTCGGATAAAAAAAGGAGTGCCTCGAAATGCGTGCACACGGGCACGCAAACCGAGGTGGTGATAAAATATGATGAAATGATATGGAAATGACAAATGGGCTTATACCAACATGAGTGAGCCTCAGCCACACTCACATCGGATGCCGTCGGATAAAAATGGAGTGCCTCGAAATGCGTGCACACGGGCACGCAAACCGAGGCAGTGGCAGAATGCAATGCAAATGACAAAAATGATATGCAAGCATGCTAATGGAATTTCAGCAACAACATATGGGGAAAACAGTCCCGAAATGAAGCGAAATGATGTGAAATGCAAGAAAATGTCCCGAAATGCAACATTAGGCACCCGAAATGGCCTATAGCCATGCTAAACATGCACAACATGGACATGCAATGCAAAGACAGAAGCTAGACAGTCCCAAAATAAGCACTTTTCCAGTTATAAACATGGCCAAACAGCAAATATAGGTATGGCAAAAATAGCATACAAGAATAGGGGCCAAGATAGGGGTAATGAAGCAAGTGGTATAAGCTAAACCCAAACTGAAAAATTTCCTTCTACAACACTGAAGATGGACCAAAAATATGAACATTTACAGTATATGGAAACCTCAAAATCAGTATACAAATATGCTAAAAATGGGATGCAAAACAAGGCTCAAAAGGTGCTATAACATGAAGTATATAAAATAATCACCAAACAGGAAAAAAGTGTGAATGAAACATGAAGTATAGGCCAAAACAAGGTCACTTTCAGTTCGGACCAAGGTCCAAAAACAGAAGCCAAGAGGGCTATCAACTTATGCAAAAATGGGGTCAAATAAGGGATTGAACTACAAGTGACACATGGAGACACCAAATAAGGTTGAGCCCTTCTCCAATGTTGAAGAGGGGCTCAAAATAAGCCCTATATCAGTTTACAACATGCTCAAAAATAAATTGCTCATGGGTCAAAAATAGCATGCAAAACTATGACATACAAGATGGTCAATGAAGCAAGTGTATTATGGAGGGCTCAAACAGGGTTGAGCCCTTAATGAGAAGTGAAGATGAGCTCAAAAAAATGGCCCTTTTCAGTTAGGGCCGGAGCTTGAAACAAAAAGCAAGAGGGGCTTAGAAATAGAACAAGAAAAAGGGTCAAAAGGGTAAAAGTGTAACTTACCCTTAAAGATTCGAGATTTTGTTGCTTCTTGGATGGATTTGGAGCTTCTTTTGCCTTCTAGAATCCCTCCTTGCTGCTGGAAATGAGATGGTGGTGGTAGAGCTTGGTGGTGTATAAGGAATGAAGGTTAGGGACTTAGGGTTTTTTGGAGAATTGAGAAGGAAGAAGATGGAGATGGCTATGGAGACTTGAAGAGTATTTTTTCTAACCCTCAAGAAGAAGACCCTCAGCTGGTTATAAGGTCAAGAAAGGGGTGTAAAAGGGGGGTGAATTGGAGAGCATAACTCTCTCCCAAAATATCCCCCGGATACAGAAAATATCTGGGGGATATTGCCCCACAGCTGGAAAGGGTACAGTGGGAGGAACACGGCCGGCCTCTCACTTTTGCTGGAGGTGGCCGGCCGGCCACACCCCCTAGCCGGCCGGCTAGGGGTCAAAAGGGCCAATGTGATTTTCTGGCCGGCAAGCTACTGGGGAGGTAGTCCTATGTGTGTATAACACAACCATGTGGTTAAAATTCCAAGAAAGTTGGTCCAAGGGGTTCAACATTGGCTCAGAAAGAGGGGGTCAAAAGGGTCAAGTTGAATTACTGGCCGGCCATGAACTTTTAGGGGCCTCTCAGGTGTGTAGATCACAGATATGTGGTTCAAAGTTCAAGAAGAAAGGTCCAAGGGGTTCAACATTAGCCCGGAAGAAAGGGGTCAAAAGGGTCAGGTGACCTTAATGGCCGGCCACCAACTTTTAGGGGCCTCTCAGGTGTGTAGATCACAGATATGTGGTTCAAAGTTCAAGAAGAAAGGTCCAAGGGGTTCAACATTAGCCCGGAAGTTGGAAAAACGGGCGCCGGGAGGCTCCGGAGGAGAGATAACTGGTTGCTGCAACAATTACTAGCCTCCCACCCTTCAGTGACCTTCCTGGTGATAAAACAGAGGTACCTGCCAAAAATGAACGAAAACCGATGCAAAACGAATGTTCGGGGGCCAAAACACGCAGTTCGGGGCCCTAGAAACTGCCCGTTAAACACCGAAAGTGGTGTTCGGCCACGAAGTGGGTTTCTCAGACCCCAGTGTCCCTCAAAAGGGAGAAAATAAGATGTATGCCAAAAATCAGAGCAAAAGGAGATGGTTAAGCGGTCCCGAACCGAGGCACATGGCCTGACGGCTCCGAAAACCGGAAACCGGACTCCGAAATGGGAAAAATGGCCTACGGCCGCCAAATGTAGCCTACGGACATTGAGAGATGGTCTACGGGACCTCTCCCTTCCCTCAGGAAAAGAAACAGAGAAAACCGAGTCTGGCTCGCAAACCGAGACAAGGCACAGAAAAGGGTTCGGAAGTCCGGAGGCAGGGCTCACGGCCGCGACTCTGAAACTTCTGAACGAGCACATTATGCAATATCACCAAGCGCTCAACTGGTGACGTCTGAGTCTCAAGGTCGGTCAAAAATGGGGTGTCTACACCGCCCAATATGTCAAAATTTTCCTTCCAAAATTAGTGACAAAATAATTTACTCACTAAAAAGCCTCAAAATATTAAAAATTATCAGTGATAAAAATATATTTCTCACCAAATGGTCTTAAAATATTTAAAATCAAGCTTCTCAAAAAATATATATATGTAAAATTATTGGTGACGAAAATATATTCCTCACCAATAATTTTATAGTTGGTGACAAATTCTTTTCCTCACCAAAAGTCTCAAAATTTTGGCGCCACCAAAAAAAAATTAGCGGAAAACTTTCGGTGACGAAACTTATTTTTACCTCACCTAAAAAGAAGTATTTGTTGACGAAAATAAATTTCGTCACCTATTATTTTTATTTTTTTATTATATGTGACAAAATTTTGTAATTCGTCACGAACTATTCTTATTTAATGACGAAATTTACTTTCTTCACTACTTTTCGTCACCATAGGTTACTTTTGTTGTAGTGGACTTCCTATTTGTCAAAACCAACTCATTTTCATCATAATCAATTCAATTCATGTTCTTGCTCATCATTCAATTTTGAATTCACAAAGTTACAAACTAAAATCCATGAATTTACTCACCTAGAAGCTCAACCTTCCCAATTTATGGTTAATTCTTGAGTGTAGCTTCAAGAACACCTTAGTTCCTTAGTCAAATCCCTACCTTGAGCTCCCTCTCTCTCTAAATCCGGCCTCCCCTCTCTCTCTAGAGTATAATTTCTGATTTTGAGCTCAAACAAAATGAATATAAGTGCACATTGGTCCCCTTTTTAAAAAGCTCCCTTCATCACATTTATCAATATTAAATAATTGAGCACTATATCATCAATTTAATCTAATTAATCTGATACGAATCAATTTTCAATTAAATTTCACCGTAGGCTCTAAAAATTACGCTAATCATAATGAAGTAGTCAATTCCGGGTTCTGTGGCCGATAAGGCCTTCAATTTAAATTCTAAAGCAGATAATCAAACAGATTTTCCTACGGTGAACAGATAGAAATTCAAAATCACATATATTCTTGTAAATGGCACTCAAAATCATATCAAACACATAACCACATTCGTAATAAGGATCAATTAGCATAATACGGGGCAGGGTTATCATAATTCAATTTTTGGGATCGAAGTGATAAAAGAATTATTCACACCAGCCACCAATTTCCCATTTTCATAAAATTCTTTGAAAAATTGTAGGACATCAGACTTCAAAATTTCCCAACACTTCTGAAAGCAAATCAGATTAAACCCATCAGGACCGAGAGACTTATTCCCATTACAACTCTTAATAGCAGCCCACACCTCATCTTCAGAAAAAGTTGCTTCCAGAATTCCAGCCACTTGATCCTGACCAATAGATTTAAATTAACCCTTCAACTTTGGCCTATTCCTCTAATTTTCAGAGAACAGGCCTTTAAAATGCTTAAAAACCTCCTGTTTCACCATAATGGGATCCTCACAGAGTATCCCTTCAACTGTAATTGAATTCAACAAATTACGATTCTGTCTAGAAGATGCAATGGTACGAAAATACCTTGTATTCTTATCCCCCTTCAAGCTCCAGTCTAGTCTAGACTTTTGAAGCCATAGCCACTCGTCCCTCTTCCTAAGAGACCACACATCTTTTTTGACCTCCCTTCACCGGACAATCTCAGCCTCTGACAAGTCTCTAGACTCAGCCAACAGATCAAGCTTATAAAGCTCCACCTCTGCTTTTTTGAGAGAGTAGGAAACATTGCCAAATACATCATTATTTCACTTTTTCAATTCCAACTTGAGATATCTAAGTTTTGTTGTAATGATAAACCCAGCCCATCCAGAGACATTTGAAGCCTCCCACGATTGCTTGACCACATCTAGAAACTTAGGATGTAATGGCCAAGCATTTAAGAACCTAAATGGCTTTGGCCCCTAATCCCTTTCATCTTCCATCAATACAAAAGAACAATGGTTAGACACATCCCTTGGAAGGCCCCACAGCTTAAAATTAAACCAACTCATCCACTCAGGTGCTAGTAGAACTTTGTCAATTCTACTCCATCTATCCCCATCTTCTGAATTACTCCATGAGAATTGCTTTCCATGGATTGGGACATCATACAAGGCTAACCCCTCAATAAACTCATTAAATTCTATCATCCCTCTATCCCTTCTTAAACACCCTTTTCTTTCCCTTATATTTCTAATTTCATTAATGTCCCCTACCACACACTAAGGATCTAGAAATCCTAATTTGAAACTAGAAATAACTTTCCACACTTGCCTCCTGCTTACTACATCAATTGGCGCATAAACGTTAACCAAAACACACCTAAAAGCTGGAAGTAATGTACCTGATAATAAGAGGAACCTTCTTGAACCACAACACTGAGATAATGCAAACACAGAAGGCTTTCAAACGCACAACAGCCCACCAGCCGAACCATCTGCATCCACAAACATATATTCCAATTCATCAACATGCCAAATTGATCGTACCAAATCATCTGACATACCTTCTTTCTTAGTCTCTTGAAAAAAGGCACAATCAATTTTTCTCTCTTTAAGTAATGCCCTGATTCTTCTTCTTTTCTCCGGCCTTCCAAACCCCCTAACATTCCAAGACAACAAAAAAAGTAAACTAAAAAGGTTCATTGGGAAACAATCGCAGTTGTTCCAGACCTGGTCAATTTTAGGATATCTTGTTGCCAAACAACTCTTTGCTGACCCTAGTGCAGCCAAGATTCTGATTACTGAAGAAGATTTCGAGCTTGTCAATGTCTTCTCTTGCATGATCAGTGCCAACCTGCGAAGAAAACGGGGTCCAAAGTGGCCAAATCAAACCTATATAGTGTGAGCAGATTTTGTGAGACTACTACAAAATCATTTGGCAAAAGTCAATTGATTGTAAAGATGGGTTTATAATATACACCCGAGCGAAGGTTTTAGACTGTCTTTCGTTGGTCATTGTTTATTGGCTATTAATTGTAATATAATTTTCATTTTCATTTTATTTTTTTATCTTTTTCTTTGGATGGGTAAGCTCCGATTCAATAGCCTATCCATGCATTATTATGACGTTCTCTTGTTTTGTGTTGCAAATATCACATTATAGGGATTATGAAACTATTTCTTGTTGAAAGCTTTTATGGCAGACGCATCACTATAAAGGATAATTGAGCCCATTTCTTATGTTTGATGGACTCTACAAAATAAATGGTTTGAATCATCAAGATGATCTGAAAGAGACCAACAATCCTAAAAAATCTTGAAAAATTCCTGAGAAATTCAATTTTAAACAATGAATACTAATCCTAATCAAACAATCAATAACAAATCGGCACAATGATTTGATGTGGAAAAAAATCACAATTAAACTCCTCTAATTCTGATAAAAATTTATGGGCTAAAGTCCAAAACAATTCCTAGGAAGACAAAAAGAATTACACACAAGAACCCTTAATTACCTAGCGAATCTACACCCGAATTGAACGAAATCCGATGTGCCTCTACCAACACCATCTTCACCTCGGAATTACTTTGCACAACGTTGAATCCACAATGCCAATGTCGAATCCTTGACGATAAGCCACTCCAGAATCCACCAAAGTTTCAGGCCCAAGTTCCCTGAAATTCACCGATAAACACCTCTTTTTTTTTTGTGAATGAAATAATGAAATAACTCTTGATGTTTGTCAATATGTAATTTGTTGATCGATCAATTACCTTTTATACATTAAGGAAACTCATATAAAACACCATCCAATATAAAACACTTTGTATTTTACTCATCTTTGATAATCTGAATGGGTTAAACCCCAAAAATGTCAAACGACACACTTTATACTAAGTAGAGTTGCGAAGACTGCTCAAGCGGTTTGACTAAAGGTAGTACTCACATATAGGCCAACCGTTCAAGTGCAACATCTACCGCTCGAGTAGTGAAACATCTTTTCTAGAAGTTCAGAACACAGCCAGAAATACTAGATGAACCACTTCACCACTCGAGCGCACAAAAGACTACTCAAGCGGTCAAACAACTTTGAACTCTTCTTGACTTCAGGGCCGCTATTTTGTATAAAGTGACAAATAAGGAATGTTGAAGTCAAGATATGGAATATCAGTGCAAACTTCTCTGCACAAGCACAACTCGAGTTAGATTCACATCTAAACTCTCATAACTCACAGATACAATAAAGCGAATGAAAATACAGCTGAATAGAGTTTTGTCCAACGAGATTGCCAATTACAAAAACCTAACAAATCCAACCCCTTGTTTGAAGCATGTGGATCATTGTTCTTCCCTCTCCGAAATATTTAGGCCATGTTTGATTCACAAGACTAATAGTGAATGTATTAATAATCTCATTAAATTAGTGAAGCATTTACTATCCAATTGGATTAATATGATATATTATCCCATTGTCCATTGTTTGATTTGTATTGGATAAGAAAATATATGAATATATGATTATAACTATATTTATCTTCTTTTTCAATCTTACCCTCCATCAAATGTTTCTTCACGATCTTTATTTTGTCAACATTTCTTCATAAACATGGTTTTGAAATAATTATAAATAAATAAAGAAAAGAAAAATAAAAATACAAAGGCCATGTTTGGTTTTTTTTTAATTTTTTTAAATATAAGCTAATTTGATAAAATAAATATCAAAAAATATTTTTAAATTCTTAAAAATTATTTTTAGCCTTCTAAAATATAAAATTATATAAAAATAATAAGTGTTTTAATTTTTAGTCAAGGGTAAAAGTGTTTTTTTATTTTATTTCCCAACTCATGATATATAATCTCACCTCTACCCTATTACTAATAATCCTACAAATTTATTGGATTAATTATCTATTGGATTAATAATCCTGAAATAAAATTTTAAAACATAGATAAAATTATTAAGCTCATAAATTAATAATCTTGATCTCATATTCTAATCTTATTAATCAAACATTTCCTTGCTGTTTAATTGGAATGAAACTGTTCATCCCAAAGTGGAGATACCTGTATGTTGTTATGAGCAAGACATCAAAAAAAAACAAAAAAAAAAAAAAAAATCATATGGTACAAAGATGGTTAAAGTAAACAAATCCAACACGTAAGAGGACAAAACAAAAAGTGGAGATACCAGTCTGTTGTATGAGCAAGGCACAAAAAAATGGAACCACTCAACAGTGGGAAAAAAAACAAAAAAATAAAATAAAATGAAGGGTGTAATTCATCAATGGGGTGCAACTCCCTCTATATTTGTATATTTTTTTTTCTTTTTCTCCCTCACTTCAAAAAAAAAAATCATAATACAAAGCATCATTAAAGTAAACAAATGCAACACTCAAAGGACAAAACAAGGATAAAAATAGCAACCATGGACAAGGAAGGAATCATACGAAAGGGCTGAGCAAATATAAATTGCTGATCAAAAGCATCGCATTAGACACTGAAATCACATGAATGAAATTAAAAAAAATATGGGACCTGATAGAATAGAGATTTTTATTTTTTTTAGATAAATTACAAATACACTCCCTAAGATTTGTTTCAAATACGAATTGGCTTGCCGTGGTTTGGAAAATTTAAATACTTCATTGTTAGATTTTTTTTTTAAAATAGAATTAACTAAAAAAATAAAATTCTTCACTGCTCTTCTCTACAATAATAAAATTACATGAATTATTAATTGAAATAAATTTCTGATATTATTAAAATTATTAAATGATTTGATGATTTAATAATAAAATTAGTTATTTGTTATGAAATTTCTGATTTTTTTTTTTTTGGTACATTGGAATGTGAAATTTTTGATATCACTAAAACTGTTAAATGACTTGATGATTTATTATTAAAATGGACCATTTGTTATGAGATTAGAAACTTCATGAAGCAAGATGTAATTTTCAAAATTAAAAAGGACAATTCGTATTTTAAATAAATCTTAAGGAGTGTATTTATAATTTATCCAATTTCGTTTGTTGTGTCATTTTACACTTATTTATACCTACACAATTTGGGTAGAAGGTTGGTCTATCACAGTTCCTAATAATATCAAACTAGCTTCTTCTTCCATCAATGGCATCAACATCACCAGCCTCAACCAATTCCAATTCGACCTCGTCTGGGTACAAGTTCCAACTTGACGTGTCGAAGTTTGTCCCCGACAATCTGTCTGCAACAGCAAACAACTACGATCAATGGAAACAACAAATGCTCGACCTCATTAATAAAGCAAGCTTGTTCGATTTCATAGACCAGACCAAGAAGGCTCCTTCTAAAACCGTCGCGGTCGAGGAAAAGGAGGTTGAGAACCAAGATTACATATCCTGGAAAAGATCAGACGATCTTTTACAGCTATGGATCCGAACCAAACTCACTGAAGAAATATCCGAAGAAGTAAAACACTTTAAAATTGCTGGAGAGTTGTGGACATACTTGGAGAAACTGTTCAGTAGTAAGCTGCCCAAGCCCAACATCACTGCTACTGCAATGGCTTCCTCGTCCTCCTCCTCAATCAATTCCTCCGTTGTGTCGGACTTTGTCAAGAAAACTCTCTCAGTCTCCGAAAAAAACTACTCAGAGTGGAGAAAACAGATGTACGAGTTCATTAAGAGTCAAGGCTTTGTTGGTCACATTGATGGCACTGACGAGCCTACATGGCTCACTTTCTGGCCCGGGAAAAGAAGAGATGAGGCTACATTGGTCAATTTCTTGTCCAGGAGAAGAAGAGACATTCAAGTACGGGAATTGATCCGAATCAAGCTTGCTGATGATATACTCCAAGAGATGGCCGTTATAATGCCTGATAGAACTGCTAAAGCTAAAGGGATGTGGGTAGATAGAACTGCTAAAGCGATGTGGGTAGCGTTGGACAAAATCTTTGGTAAAACTGATTTTTTTTTTAATTTTTTTTTTAAATTCTGTAAATATAAATGTTTAGCACCATCGATTTCAATTTTGGAATTTATTTTTATAATATTTTATTTAGATTCATTATAAATGTCAATGTCATGATGTGAGAATTAAATATGAATCACAAATCTAAATTAAGATACCTGTATACCTCATTGTGCAGTTGCGGATCCAATCCAACTAGTACTGTCTTCACAGTAGGCGCATTAATGTACTCTTTTATCTTCTTTTAGTATTGCAGAACTGGTGTAAACTAACTGTAGACATAAATAATCTTGTCGAATCAAATAAATTTGTGTTGATTCTTCTTTATGTGGTTTATTTGAAAAGCAAATTCCTCACTAACTTCATATTTATTACCTTTCTTTATTTTCTGTCGAGCTTTGTTGTAGGTCATTATGTGGGACTATACAAAGCTACAATTAAAGGTGACTGGGAGAAAGCAGAAGAATTTATAAAACAAGAACCAGATAATATTGCAATGAGGGCTGCCATAAGGGATAACTCAGAAACAGTGCTCATTGTTGCGGTGAAGCAGAAGGAGAGAAACAATTTTGTGGAGAAGCTATTGAATCAAATGTCACCGGAGGATCTAGCTCAAGGCGACAGGGATAACAGGACAGCCCTTCATAGGGCTGCAGCAGTTGACAATATCGATGCTGCCAAACTGTTAGTGTACAAGAACCGGTACCTACCAAATGCTCAGACGGTTCACAAACGAATACCTTTGTACTTTGCTGCTACTCATCGGAAAAGGAAGATGGTTATTTACTTGTTGAGGGTGACTGAAGATGAGGCAACATCTAAGAACATTCATTTGCCCCAATTCTGGTCTCATTCTCCGTCTAATGCCAATCACTCATCGCCAAGTTATCAAAAGCCTCACGGGTGGAATCCTACACCATTTAAGGGTGAACCGGGCTTCAGAATTTTGCATCAGCTGATACTCAGCGAATTTTATGGTAAGTAATTAATAGAATTTATCTTAATTATTTCCATTCAAAAAATCCAACTTTAGAACTACTTAATTTCTAGAAAGGGCAATAGAAATTATTAACGAAATGTTATATTTTGTACTGTTAATTGCTACAGACATTGCTCTAGCCTTGGTTCGAGACAAACCTGAGTTGGCATTCTTCATTCCAAGTAAAAAAGAACATCTTGAATATCTATCTTTGATGGCGATTTCTCAAAAGCCTTCTTCATTCCAAAGTGGATTCTCATCCAATTTCTTCAAGCAGTTAATCTATTCGTGTTAGTGTATTCGTTCCCTTCACTCACCTCTCTATGTATTACCTATTTTGCAATTTCCTCTATCCATGACTTATTTATTTATTTTGCTCGATTTTGTAATGATACGAATTTAGACAAAGATTTGGTCCTAAACATAAGCGTTTTCAAGCTAACAGAATGAATAATTTAAACATTTTGGACCAAATTTAAACATTGAAATTCAAATATAACTGCTAAATTTATCTTTAATAATGTAATAAAGAGTTGGGTATTAAAATGATGGGAAATTCTAGAGTGTTTATCATATGCATCTAAGTTCAAACATTTGTGATCTTTGATTAGGACTTATTGTGATATTAATTATGACTCATTGTGATGACGTTATTTTGGGTATGATCCAAGAGTTTCTTTTATTATATCTTATGTAGCGTTTGGTTATAACTTTTTTTTTAGTATGAGTCTTACGATATTTATATAATCAAACCAACAAATATCATAACTTACCTACGGTATATAATATTATCCTTAAATGTTTGATTTTTATCAATCAATAATTGACAAAATAATGGGGAAATTACTTGTCAATATATAGATAAAAAGAAAAAATTTTAAATCAGTGATATTTTTATTATAAACATTAATATATAAAATCATAAATTTTTTCATAATTTTGTAAAAAACATCACTGACAATGAGTTTTCTCTAAAATAATCTACATCATTATACATAAATTTAAAAATCATGTCATAAGGTGTCAAGCTTTTTTCAAGATGTAATATATTTATGTCAAGCTATTTCAGTAAACAAAAAGACAACAACGAGTCCAGTCTGGAAATTTGATTATTTTAATTAATTTTTTAATTATTTTATGAAATTAAAAAAAAAATTATGTTTAGAATAATTTGTGAATTTTTTTATAAGTTAAGTTAGGGATTCCAACTAATTTATCAACTTTTCTACCAAATCTCTTACATGAGTAAGGAACCCACAAACATGTGGGTTTGTATGAGTCTCACACCATGTGAGAGGTTTGGTAAAAAATTTGATAGATTATTTAGGGTTCATAGTATTTTCATTTATTTTTTATTTTTATTTTTTTATAGTTGAATAGATAGTTATGAAAAAAAAATGATCGATTGATATTTAAGATATGAAATTTCTCTCTTTAAACCTCCTTCTCCGGCCTCTTTTTGGGCTGGCCGGCCGCCGCCTTTGGCTATGGCGGTCGGCTGGCCTAGCTTGTTTCAGCGGTAGCCTTGTTAGCTCTCTTTCTTTCAATAAACTTGAGTCCCCCATTCTTCCCACCTAGGTGTGTTGCTGCGGGTGAGTTTTTGCTTTAGGAGCTGCTTCGGTTGGTCATCAGTTTGTCCTCTTGTGTTTCAACATTGCCGTAATAGCCGACTCTTCAAGGGCAGCCAGGGATTTCATTCGAGCGCTTTTGGCGAGTAGGAGTTTGAGGGGTGCGTTTTTGGGCGGAAACAAGGGTATTGTAGGTGTTACAGTTCTGTTCGGTTGGCACTCGTGCGCTCCTCCTTGAGGGAGAGTTTGAGGGGTGAAGTTGGGTGTTGTTTTTGTGGAGTTTGGCAGTGGGTGTTGTTTTTGTGGAGTTTGGCAGTGGGTGTTGGTCTGTGGAGTTTGGCAGCAGAGGCAAAGGTGTGGGTTTTGGGTGTGAGCGAGAAGAAGGCCTGGGGGGGGTGGGTTTCGGCAGTGGGTGTTCCCGGGCAGTGGGTGTTGCAGCAGGGGTGTTTTTCTGTCGGCAGTGGGTGTATCCGGCAGTGACTGGTGTTCCCGGCAGTGGGTGTTGCAGCAGGGGTGTTTTCTGTCGGTGTATTCGGCAGTGGATGGTGTTCCCGGCGGTGGCTATGGTGTCTCCTCGGCAGAGGCGTGCCTAGAGGTGGCGTGGACAGCAACTTCGAGTGGGTGGCTGAAGTGCAGAGGTATTGTTTCTTGCAGCAGAGGCGTGCTGGGTCAGGTCACGCAGCAGAGGCGTGTTGGGAGTTGTAGCTGCAGAGGAGTGGTTTAGTGTTGTTAGCTTATTTTGGGTGATGGGTTAGTTCATTTAGTTAGTCATGGGTGTTTTGGGTGAGTTGAGTATGTGGGGATTCTTGTATTTTAAATTCTCTAGTTAAGTTCTTCTTAACTTTTTTGGTTAAAAAAAAAAAAAAAATCGAGAGGCTTAGGGGTTGGTTGTATGGATGCGAGTAGCAGTAGTAGGGGTATTTTTATACTTCCGAATCTCTCTCAATGCATGTCATCTTCCTGTACTTTTAATTTCATGCTGTTTAATGAAATTTTTCTTTGCTGATCAAAAAAAAAAACTATTTAGCCAAAGAGTAATACTAGAGACCCACCCACACATTTATACTCATAAATTCACCACAATAATGTGGGATGAGAGTTGGGCACACCATTAATATGTACTAAATTAAAAGTTGACACATATCCTGCCCCATCATTGTGGGTAAAATTGTGAATACGTTTTGAAGGTCACAAACATTAACATTTTTCTTTTGCCAAAATGCTAGTTGCCAAACAAGTATTTGTGCTTTTGTTATATATGTACTTTGGAGAATTCTATTATACACCCTCATATCATATCTATGGAGAATTCTATTATACACCCTCATATCATATCTATCCTTAGTTACATAATTTTCTTTTTTAGTTATACCTAATTTTCTACTTTTGTTATGATATTATTTCGAGATATTTGGTTATGAGTTTTTTTATATTTGGTTAAGATTTTTTTTTTTAATTATAACTCAAAAAATATAAAATTATATTATTTTTTTTATAATTAAAAAGTACATATAGTATCTTTCGCATGTACTTTTGTTATATACGAAAAGCAGTTAGTGTCACAAGTGTGTCTATCTTTCTTTAATTTTTTTAATTGAGTCTTCAAGTTAGCTTACTTGCAATATTATATTTTTTTATTGTCCATGATACGTGACTTTTATAACAATTGACTTCGAAGAAAATAGAAAAGATAATAGTGTATCATGGAGAATAAAAATAAAAAATAAAAAAGTTATACATACAAGTCTTAAAATAAATTATATATAATTTGAATAAAAATACAATATAATGATGATATCATTCATAATCATTGATATGTAATATCACCAATTAATGGTAAAACAATATCACATATCAAATGTAGCTAACAATTTAGTAAATTTCATATTTTCATAATAAGATTAATTATGTTTACATATCAATAATGATGGATATCACCATCTGCATTGAAATTTTTTCATAGAATTTTTATACGTAATGAAATGGCTTGTTGTGGTCTCTTTATTTTCAATCAAAACAATAAATTTTTATTTTTTTTTATATTTTGATCCCAAATGTTAGTTGTTAGATTAGCACATATGGGAGGAAATCTCTTCACCCTTAGCAAAACACCTAAGTATTTGCACTCTCTTAATTTAATTCCCCTAAAGGAAATTGAACCTGTAACCTCCTTAGGACTAAACCCTACGAAAGGCATGGTGGCCAACTAAACTAGGCCTAGTTGATTAATCAAAACAACAATTATCTTTATGTTGGCTTTTTGGCTTTTCGAAGGGTATTTTTGTGAATGTGAGCGTGCCAGCAAGGATCAATCAGTCTTTACAGAAATTGTGATTGCCAACCAATTATCAGACGATTGTGTTTTAGTTCTTTTCAGCCTCAATGAAGAGGACTTTTACTGGTGGCTTGACTTAGGAGAAGTTAATAGAAATAACAGTAATATGAAGAACAATTGAACTATTTCATAAAAATGAACACTTACAATGGTCCGAACTCAGCCTCGGAGAGGTTTACAACAGCAATCTACTTGAATCTACTTGAAGCTACTCCTATAAATCGAAGTGCAGTGCGAGTATTTAAAGTGCAGGTATTTAAAGACTGGAAATGTAAAAGACTGGAAAAGAAAATATATGAAGTAAATGACTGATTTGTATGATCTGAGTCCGTCCTTTTTTCTGGGGGCTGCCCTGCTATTTATACTCGTCAGTGATGACCTTCGAACTGCACTTCGAACCGTCGAACTGCTCCTCCGTGATCGCTGATCATGCTTCCTTACAAGTAGCTCCATTACGCCATTACTGGCAGTTGAGCTTCCCTCTTGTACTTGAATTTGAATATGAGTAACCGTTGAAGATATGTCATCTTGCATCCCGTTATTGATCTAGTGTTACTCAGATCATGTGAGGACCAATATTTATTGCCACGTGTACGATCAGGATTAAAGACTTGAATAACCTTCCTTTATTACCCTTACTCTGCCACGTGTCGAACTGTAACTGGCTTTTACAAAATATGTAGCCAACATTACCCCCCGCACTAATATACCCAATACTTGGTGATATTAGTGGATTACAGTTTTCCCGCGCCTCTAGATCGTGTATGGAGTCCAAATTCTGGAAATACAACCGTCATCCATTTGGTGATCATTTGCATTAACTCGTTGAACATCCCAATACCTTAGTATTCGAACAGGCTATGGCTGCATCAACTTCCCTTACTACTGATCAAGCATATGAAGAGCCTTTGAGTGATGTTATTCCTCCTCGAAAGAATCTCCACGCATTCATTAGCCACCTTTACCCGCCCTTCTCTATTCAGGTAATGGAGGCTTTTGCAGATTATAAACCTTTGGACTACGAACACATTGCCTTTAATCCCTTGGTTTACAAACTTACAGACACAAAGAGTTCTTCCCCTAAGCTCCCTTTGTATTTTGACCGAACTACTCTCAAGCCTTTGCTTCGACAAGTTGCAAATATGGACTTAGGAAACTCTTCTTCACAGACCTCTGCATGGGATGAAACTGTAACCTCTTCACCCTCTGGGGCTTCTGGCTGGACAAGCTGGTCAACTCCTGAGACTTATGATTTAAGGGAGCGAATCAATCACCATTTTGTTGAGTTCACTGACCCCTTGGAGTTTCCCTCCTACGCTCGAAGCTCAGTGGTCTACCCTTACGTGCCCATTGACCTTCGACGTAGCTTGGAAGAGACTCTGCTTGTGGCTTGGTATACTTCTTCCATGCCTACAAAGATAATGCACCCTGCCCGGCGTCCAGAAGAAGCACAAGGGTATACCCCTTCATTCTTAGCCAAGAAGGCGAAGATTTGTTCTTCTGATTGGCTTGATTACATTAATGCCTTTGTTCCTTTTGCTCCCGTGCCATCTCCCATAATAGAGGCATCCACACCCTCTTCTGCATCTTCTGAGATAGAAACATCTACTCCCTCCCCTTTGTCTTCTGAAGCAGAGCAATCTACTCTATTCCCATCTTCCGAAGCAGGATCATCTTCTCCTTCTCCTTCTCCCATTCTTTCCTGGACAGAGAAACTAAGACTTGCCCTTCCAATGGACAAAGTTTTTTCACCTTACCAACCTCCGTCACCCCCTTCTCCAGCCGAGCGAAAGCAAGCTCAACTTTTGCTCGCGGCTTTCTCCCACCTGCCCTTCAATGTTCTTGAGGATGACATTCCTCTTAAGAACTTTCAATGGGCTTGTGATGTCCTGACTAGGGGTCATGTCCTCAACCCTCTTGCCCAAGCAGAGCTTCATTTGTTTTTGGACCAACTCCCAGTGCTCCTCTACTGGCATCAGAATTCTAAGATCACCATCCAAAATCTGGATCAACTTTCATCTCTCTGAATTCATGCCCAGTATGAAGCAGAGAATTTTATCGAAGAGTTCGATGACTTCAGGAATAAAGATTCTGCGTACTGGGATGATTTGGTTATAGATGAATTGGAACAAAAATCGAGGGAAGAGGCTTTCGAAGCAAAGGCTGAAGAACTCTATTATGAAGTGAGAGCTCATCAGCTTATGCAACCAACTTTAGAAGAGATAGAAGAAATAATAAAGAAAGAACAGAAATTTATTGACCATTGCTGGACAAAATTTCATGACCTTGTTATTTATTCTATTCCTTATTTTTATGAGCTTGAATTTGTACCCAGATAGGGTTACTTAATGTAATCATCTTGGCTTTAATATAAACAAAGTCTTTCTGTATTTAACACTGTTTGACTTTGTTGTTTCCTTTTATCTTTAACAGCTAACTCGCAACTTCGAATTTGAACAATCTCACCCTTCGAATCAATTGTTTAATGAAATACTAAAAGAACCAATCATGTCTTTTTCCAATTCATGGAGTAAAATTGACAATTCTGGCAGATATTATTTTAATACTTCGATTTCAATGACTTTACTCTTCAACACTAACTGTAACCAATATATGGTCATGGTAGATAAAGCCAATCAATTTTAAACTGATCTCTTTTGGCTTCGAAGGGCAACCTATGACAATTCCTTCTTGCTCACATAGAAACCAATGATTGGTCTTGGATGTTTCGAACAGTGCCCCTCTTCCTTAAAGAGTCCTAGGGTTTGCTTCGAATGTTATCATTTTGACTGATAACCTTCAAACAGGTCTTTGGATTTTTGAAGTAGACCAATACTTTGAGTATTCAAGCATTTTTAAGCATGTAGTATGCTCCGAACAGCGTTTCTCATACTCAGAGAATACTAGGGTTTGCTCCGAAGGTCGTTACTTTGATTTATAACCCCTAAACAGACCCATAATCAAGCAATTTAGCACCTTTAAGCATATACTAGGCTTCGAAGCCGACTTATGTATTTCGAAGCCGTTGTTATTTGATTTTTTTGACGCCAAGATCTTGTTTTCGAAGCCAAATATTTCATTTCGAAGCTGGCCCCAATCCCCGGAATAAGCTTTTCCCTCAAAACTATCAATATTGGAAGAAATTCCTCGCATTCGTACTTTTAGTACTTAACGACTTACGGGGTATAATTTCGGACATAAAGGTTTTAAAACCCTCTCGTTTTGTGTTCCGAAATCTCTTGCCTTTTACAAACCCTTCTCTCTACTGGTTCTTCTGATCTTCTTTTCTCTTCTTTTGCTTACTACCAATGGATCCTTCCTCTCTAAAAGTACTTGCTGGCGACCATATCAGCCCTACCATGGCTTTGAAATATTGTATCGATGAAGAAATCAGCAAGCTAACATCTGGTGAGTCAAGTAACATCGATGGTCGTCTTTTCGTTCCTCGCCATAGCAACAAACAGGAGTACGTCCTAGGTCCTATCTTCCGGGAGGTTCCTGCTCAACTCCCAGCTCTGTACCCTCATTTGGAGGACCATTTCCTTCTCTACGAAGAAAAGCTTGATTGGGGAAATTGGAGGGTAAATCGTCCTCATCGTTGCTGGCCGACATTGAGGACTGAATGAGAGGAATGGTATGACAGAGTGGTGCCTGCGAGAGAAAATGACCTGCAAGAGCTTTATATCCTCGATGCCCTTCGACTTTCCAGGTTCATTATTCCTGAAGACCCCTTTTTGATTCCTGCTGCCTTATGTTTCTGAAATATGGCTTTCAATTTCTTCCAGTTTCGGTGCGGTATGATGGCCCCCACCGTTCTTGATATTTGCCATCTCCTAGGGCTTTCACCCCATGGTTCTCCTTTTACTCCCAACTATCCAGACCTTCCTTTCAAATTTTCTCTTCCAGCCCTAAGCTCTTCTTATAGTGACTTCGTAAAGGCTGAAAATAAGAGAGAAGGTCCTGTGCTGGACAGAGAATTCTTCTCCTTCATATTATACTGGTTATGCAAATTCCTCTTTTGCACCTCATCTCAGAGGATTATGCCTGAGTTTGCTCCACTTGCGAAGGCACTCGTCTTGAAGAAACATATCGCTCTTGCTCCTTATCTTCTAGGTCATGTCTATAGAACCTGCTCCCAATTTTGCGAAAAACCCCTCGATGCTAACCAAGGAGGTCCCCTCTGGGTGCTTCAACTCTGGCTCTTTGCTTATTTCACTGACCTACATCCCAAGTGTTTAGGATTCCTTGTTCAGGATCCTAGTACTTACGGGGAAAAATATGCCAGGATTGCTCTTTACCCTGCTTCCTTTGCTTATTACTTTACCTTATTTTATCAACTCCCTATCTCTCCATCTGCTTCCTTCTTTTGTCCTTTCGAAGCCAATAGAGGGCCAACCTGGCTACAATCTTTTCTGGCTGATAAGGAATGTTCCACTTCTCCCCACAAAGATATGTGGGCCTCTATATTATTACCAAGGGAGCTGTTCATTGGCACTCTGAACCCTCGAGCCTATAAATGCATATCTGAGGTATACTGCCCTTCTCAATTTGCAAGGCAATTTGGGCTCTCTCAAGGGATACCTGTTCCTCTTTGCAGTCTTTCAAATGTCCATCTCACTGCCAGGGATTTGAGAATACCCAAATCCAAGCCAGAGGCAGCAGTACTCAGACTGCTGAAGGAATTGAGTGAATTCCAATTTATCCCCTTTCGCCCCTTTGGCTCAGTTTTAAAAAGGTTTAAGAACTGGTGGACAGCCAATATGGAAGTGCGCCTCTCTGCACACCCTCATGACTTGTTGGTGGGGTTGGGATTGCCTTCGAAGGATAAGTCAACAACAGCCCAGAACACTTCTCCCCCTCCTGAAGTTGTCACCACCACTCCTGCCACTTTACCCCTTCCAGCCAGGGTTACTAGAGCTGCTTCGAAGAAGGGTGAGTATCTTCAAGTTCTTCTCCTCCCCTTTTATTTCTGAATCTTTTGTTGGTTTCCTTATACTCATGCTTTTGGTGTAAGGTTTCCACAAGAAGAGTCTCCCAAGAGAGCCGAGACTTTAGCTATTCTCAAGAAGAAACAACAACAAAAAACAAAAAGGAGACTAGTCCTTCCTCCTGAAGTACCTGAATCTCTTGAAGAAGAAAGAGAGGTTGAGCCAGAGAAGGAAGTGCCCTTACAAAGAACAAAGAGACAAAAGGTAGCTGTATCTTCATCTGATGCCATTGAAAATCCTGTTAGCGAGGCAACCACCATAATAGCGGAGAAAGAACTTATCTCTGGAGAGTCTGAACCCCGATCTAAAGAAGGGGAGGTTGGAAAAGAATTGGTTGTATCTCTGCCAAGGGAGAAGAGAAAGAAAATGACTGTTCCTGTTACTGACCATGTTGAGGACTCTACTCATAAAGCAGCTACCAAGGCAATCGAACAAGAACATTCCAAGGCAATCGTTGTATTTGAGAGGGCCAAGAAAAGATGGCAAGAGCAAATGCTAAGAGAGGAAACTGCTACTGCCGATGCAACACAAGGGGAAATGGTAAGAAGGCAGCAGACTGCTGGACATTACTCTCTCCACAGTTCTCCCATCAGTACTAGCGCCTCTGGAACAAGTAATTTCTTTCATACCTCTGCTGTTTTTTACTTTGTCAGCTTGTGGTATTGAAGTTTAACATTGTTCTGCATTTCTTCCTTTTGCAGCGACAACTACTGCACTCACCTTTCCAATGAGACCTTCCTCAATTTCGGTTGAGGTTGACCAAATGCAGAATGTTAGGGTTGTTCGAGTCGTGCTTCCACTTCAAAAGCCTATATTTGTCGTACCTTCTTTAAACTCCAGTATTCCTGCATCTCCTTTTCTTGGATTAAAGCCATACCTCCCTTTTTTGGCTCGTGACCTACCTCAGTCTACTTTTCCTTCGAGCCTTGCTCTTTTTTCGTCCTTTATAGAAACTCCAACTGCTACTCCATTCCCAATGGCAGTTGATTCTTCCACAGAAGACGCTGGTAGCCCTTCAATTCATGGTTCATCACCAATGCCCACTTCCAGCCCCTCTTCTCTTGATTTGCTGGTGGCCAAGACCATAGAGGCTGCCAAAGATGCTCCATCTATTTCTCCCATCCCTATGCAGCCCTTTGCGTCTTCCACCACAACACTCTCTATGCCCTTCATGTCAAGGGATGAGGTAGACATTTTTGAAGGAAGACTAGCTAGTCTCTTTGACATACCTTCTACCTCTCCCACCTCTACTGCTGAAGCTGAGCCATTAGCCTTGGCTGACTCCCTATTGGAAATCTTCGAGAGTTCTCCTTCCTCCAGCAACAAGCCTTTTGTACGTTCAGTAGATTTGGACACATGCTTGCAACTGTTGACTTCCTTTTCAAGGATCCCCTTCGAGGCTCTACAAAGGCCTATCATCAGGAATGGGTTCCTTCAATGCTGTAACATTATGAACAGTCTGCCATGAGTGTCTCAAGTCATCTATCTCAGGCTGCAGCTACTATTGATTTTTATCTCAACATTTGCCATGCTGCTAAGGCTGCGGATGATAAGCTGGCTAAGGACCAGAGTTTTGTTTCTCAAGTGCATACTGAAGTATCAACTCTGAAAGAACAACACTCTTCTGCCTCCCACTTTCGAGTCCAACTTCTGGAGAAAAAAGCTCAGCTCGAAGAGGAGTTAGCCGCAGTAAACCAAGCCTTGGTTCGAACTGATAAGAAACTGCACATCACCAATCAAGGGCTGGCTAATCGAAAAGAAGACATGGCTGTGGCTATCCAATTATTTCCTTCCCTTAGCAATAGAAAAGCTATTGTACAAAAACAACTAAAGCATTGTAATGATTTTTGGGCCAATTTGTGGCACAATGTACTTGATTCTTTATGAAAGCACAATATTTTGTATATCATTTGAGCAAGCTTGTGTTTTTGCATATGATGCTTGCATATGATGTTTACTCTATCCCTTGTGTTTCCCAAATGGTTGGAAAATAAGGTTTTAAATATCTGCCATTAATCTTTTTGGGATGTACATAACCATTCAAATTTCTTAAATGGTATGCTCCAAAAGGTAGAATCCTATGAATTTGATATGGTCCTTCCCAGTTAGGTGACCATTTGCCAAACTTATGGCTTTTAATCCCAATTGGGAGTATTGTCTTCCATACCAAATCACCTTCATCAAAGCCAATGTGTTTGACTTTCATATTATAATTCTTGGCTGCTTTCTTCTTTTGGAAAAGAATGCTATTTAATGCCAAAATTCTGGCTTCATCTATGCCTTCTAATTCTAAACACATACTTTGATGGTATTGTTCAGGATTCAATTGATCTTGACATCTTACTCTCAAAGATTTAACATTAATCTCTACTGGTAAGACTGCATCATGTCCATACACCAAGGCATAGGGAGTGACTCCTGTGCTTGACCTCGGTGAGGTTCTATATGCCCACAGAACATCCAATAATAGGTTATGCCAATCCCTGGGATTGTCATCCACAACCTTTTGTATTCCTTTTTTCAAGGACTTATTGGATGACTCAGCTTGACCATTAGCTTGTGCATAATAGGGTGTGGAATTAACAAGGCTAATTCCAAATTCTGCCACAAAAGCCTTCACCATCTTCCCATCAAACACAGTTCCATTATCAACTGTTATGGTTTGCGGGATGCCAAATCTATGGATCAAATCTTTAATAAAACCAATAACTTCTGTTTGGTCTACAGCCTTGTATGGCTTAGCTTCGACCCATTTAGTGAAGTAGTCAGTGGCCACTAGAATGAAACAATGATACTTCGAAGAAGGTGGGTGTATTTTTCCCATCATATCCATGGCCCACCCTCTAAATGGCCAAGGCTTCACTACTGCATGTAGGTCAGTTATGGGCACGTGCCTTATTGTGCCATGCTTTTGACATGCCTGACACCCCTTTGCATATTCTATGCAGTCTTTAAGGATGGTTGGCCAATAATAGGAATGCCTTCGAAGCAACCATCTCATTTTTACACCAGGTTGATGAGCACCACAGATGCCTTCATGAACCTCAGCCATGGCTGTTAATGCTTCTTTCGGGCCTAGACATTCTAACAATAAGCCATCTCCCCCCCTTTTGTAGAGAGCATTACCATATATCATATATTGCATAGACTGCAATTTAACTTTTCTACTGGCCTTCGAAGATGGACCAGCCAAGTACTGTATTATTGGATGCCTCCAATCTTGTTCTTGTAAGTCATTATGATTGACTTCCAAGATCACATTCCTTTTATTCAAAGGTTGTATTAATTTCTGATATGTTGTTTGGCTTATGTCCCGTTGGGTATTATCCCTTCTCTTGAAGTTCGAAGCCTTTTGAGCCACATCATTGGCTCTATTGTTCAAGAATCTTGGAACATGGATTACATTTTCTATTTGAAACTGAGAAAGCAAATGTAATGCAACAACATAATATGGCAGGATACTTATGCTTTGACACTTGAAAATTCCTTTCACTTGGTTAACCACCAATTGAGAATCTCCAAATATGTCAACTGCATGTACTTGTAATCCAATAAGAATTTCTAATCCCACAATTAAGGCTTCATATTCAGCCTGGTTATTGGAACAGGTAGCTTCATCTACTCTAAAACCATGGGTAGTTTCTGTCCCCTGTGGAGACTTGATTACAATACCAATTCCAATTAACCCATTTGCTTTCGACCCATCGAACCACATTTGCCATGGCTCAACACTGGCCATACCAAGTTCCATTATCTCCTGTCTCTCTGTTTGAGATGGATGATCTGCCAAGAAATTGGCTAAGACCTGCCCTTTTACTGCCCTTTGAGGGACATATTCTAGATGAAATTCTGATAAGGCAAGCATCCATTTGCCAATTCTTCCCCTCAACATTGGTCTAGATAACATATATTTAACCAAATCTGTGGTTGCAATTACCAAGACAGTTGTAGGCAAAAGATAATATCTTAATTTTATTGCAGCAAAATACAAAGCAAGACACAGCTTTTCAACAGCTGAATATTTACATTCACAAGAATTTAAAAACCTACTAAGGTAATAAATAGCTTGCTCCTTGCCTCCTTCATTGTCTTGGGCTAAGAAAGCTCCCAATGAATCCTCTGCTGCGGCTATGTACAACTTCAAGGGCTTGTTCCCCTTTGGTGGCATCAGCACTGGAGGGTTAGCCAAGTAGGCCTTGATACCTTCGAAAGCAATTTGATGCTCTGCTGTCCACACAAATTCCTCTTCATCTTTCAGCCTTAACAAGGAAGAAAATACTTTAGTTTTCCCTGCAGTGTTAGAAATGAACCTTCGAAGAAAGTTAACCTGCCCAAGGAACCTTTGTAATTCTTTCTTACTTGATGGGGGTTTGGCTTCAATGATTGCTTTGGCTTTATTCTGATCAATCTATATTCCTTTCTTGTGAACAACATAGCCCAAGAAATTTCCAGATGATACACCAAAAGCACATTTAAGAGGATTGAGCTTTAACTTGAACTTCCTCATCCTTTCAAAAGCTGCTTCTAAGTGAAACAGGTGCTCCTCCATGGATTGGGACTTAACCACAATGTCATCAATATAACATTCCAAATATCCTCCAATAAGATCATGAAAGATAGTGTTCATGGCTCTTTGATATGTAGCTCCAGCATTCTTTAGACCAAATGGCATTTTAACCCATTCAAAGGTGCCAATATTCCCAGGACATCTGAATGCTGTCTTGTGGATATCTTCCTCTGCAATGCAGATTTCGTTATAGCCGGAATGCCCATCCATCATTGACAAGACTTGGTGACATGCTGAACTGTCCACCAGCAAGTCCACTATAGGCATAGGGTACTCATCTTTGGGAGTCGCCAGATTTAAATTTCTGAAATCGATACATACCCTCATTTTGCCATTCTTCTTGACTACAGGCACAATATTAGATAGCCACTCGACATACCTGGCTGTTCTAATAAAACCTGCTTTGAGGAGTCTAAGGATCTCTTCCTTGACCTTCTGAATTACTTCTGGACTCATCCTCCTTGGTTTCTGCTTGTAAGGCTTGAAATTAGGCTTCATGAGGAGCCTATGTTCCACTAATGACCTATCCAATCCTGGTAGTTCATTATAAGACCATGCAAAGCAATCTTTGTATTTCTTCAGAACAACCAATAGCTGGTTTCTGTCCAGAGCATTCAAACAAGCACTTATGTAAGTGGGCTGTTGTACAGAACCTTCCCCTAGATTTACTTCTTCTAAAGGGTCTTGTGCATGAGAACTCCCTCTGGTTTCTTCTACCTTTGAAGTGATCTTCAAGCTTGGTTCTGCCCCTAGGTTTTTCAATTCAATATCTCTGTCCTCCTCCTCATAGACAAAATCTGTCCACAAGGCTTCCTCTTCCTGTATCTCCTGGACTTTTGTTTCAATGTCCAAGGCACAGTACTTACCAAGAGTCAAGACTCTAGCCTGTTGCTGCTGCTGTTTGCAGCCAATTATCATGGCCTCTCTCTCTTGCTCCTGAACTTTCTGGACTATTGCTTTTATATCCAATGCTGAAAATTTAATCAAAGCCAAGGACTTGGCTTCTTGTGGTTCCTCTCTTTGCCTATAACCAGGCATCATTGTCATCTCTAAGGACAACCTCTTCATCAGCACTTTCTTGGACTAAGTGCTTCAGGTGTGTCACCTCCTCATCAGCCGTCACTTCGGCTGAACTGTCATCTTTCATCAGTATACTGAGCGGTGTCACTCCCTCAATATACAATTTAGCCTCCGCAAAGTCTGCACAGGCTATGAAGGGTTGAGGATCTGCATCAATTTCCTCTGTCTCTCCATTGCCTAAAGCCATCATGATTTTCTGATGTAAAGAAGAAGGCACACATTTGTTAGTGTGGATCCAATCCCTTCCAAGCAAAGCATTGTATTTAGCATTACTGTCGATTACGAAGAATGCTGTCATACAATCCCTGGTTCCCACACTTAAATTAATGGGTAGAATCCCCTGAGCCATTTGCTTATCTCCAGCAAAACCAGCAATGGTTGTGCTGGTTGGTATCAACCTGGGATTCTTTTTTCCTAGTTTCTTCAAAGAAGATTTCGGGAGTAGGTTTACTGCTGCCCCGTTGTCTATCAGGACTCGGTTCAGCTGTATCCCATCAAAGAAAGCCTTGATGTACAAAGGCCTGACGTGCTGCGTCATCGAATTCGAAGGGTACTCAAATGGATACGATAGATTGATGCTTACCACTTCCTCACTTTCATATTCATCTTCCATCGGGGTAACCATTTCGAAATTATCTTGCACCATACTTGCTTGCGAGTCTTCACTAGAGATCTGAACTGGATCAGCTTCCTGCCCTTCTTGATTTTCATCTCCAGCTTGGAATTCCTGTGGTAGTATGTGTACCATGTTCACTGATACTGGGGGAAACGAGCCAAACTGGATGGCTGGCTGTACTTGTTCCCCCTCTTGGTTACTTTGGTTGACTCCCTCAGAAACATCCTGCATGATGCATTCTGGTATTTCATTGCTAACTGATCCCTTCGAAGGATCTTTCTCAACTGGCTCTTCAGTCAGAAACGTTTGCTCAGCCATGAAGGCTTCGAACATCTCTTCCTCCACGACCTCTTTCTTCTGGCCTATGCTAATCTCTTCTTCGGTCTCGCTATCTGTCTCCATCAGAGCTTTCTCCAACCCTACCAAACTAGCCTTCTCTCTGGTTTTCAGTTCAGAATGAACCTTGGCCAATTGTTCTCGGCTGCAGACCACTTTGCTCTGTGGAACTGGCTTTGGAGCATAGTCTGACTTTGGGTTCTTCCTTCCTTCCGTTTTGACTGGTGAAGAATTTTCTCCACTTTCCTTCAGATCTTTCTGATACTGGGTGTACCTGCGCTGAATTTTTCTTCTCTGTGATCTTGAGATGACTGGGACCATGTCTGGTTCCCTTGTCTTTGGGTGTTTAAGCAGCACCCAGTTATTCGGAGCCACCATAGGAGGCCTGATCATCCTGCCTTGGTTTACAACATCTCCTCGAACAGGCAATTCTCTAGGTTTGTTTTGCATTACAAACCAGTCTGGGACTCCAGGTATCCATGAACTTGCTGATTCAGACGCTGAACTGCCCTTTTCCACCTTCGAAGCCATCTTCGAAACTGGCCGTGAAGGTAAGTGCTTGGTTTTGTCCTCATGTTTTGAATCTGATTCAGACCTTCGATAAGGGTGACCATTTTCTGTCCTGCGTGAAACTGGTCTAGGAAGCCAATCTCTGGCTCTGATTCCATGAACTGAACCTCTCTCCAGTTTTCTTTCAGAATGGCTACTCTCCATTCTATAATAGTTATATGGCCTGGATTCATGCAAGAGCTTCTTGCCTTTGTCATGCATCCTGTTCACCACAGGCTCAACCACTGGTGGTCTCTGCCTATCACTAGCCGGATACGGCCTTTTGTTGTAAGCATTGGTTGACTTAGGACGTCTCTGAACATCCCTGTAGTATTGCTTCCCATCAGTTGGGAGCCCCTTCAACCACTTGTAACTGAGTCTGCACCTGGGGCACATTCTCTGCATCACCGCTGCTTCTAAAGAATCATCATCCAGTGATTCTTCATCAGAATGTTCCTTCTGGTGCGAGAAACCTTGTTCAATAACTGGTGGGCTTCTAGCATTCTTCTTGATGTTGGTTTGATTAGCAACATGCATCTGCACATTGACTTCCTCCAATTCTGTCAAGGACAAGTTCTGGAAGTCTGATGTAATGACATTGGCTGCTGCCTCTCCAACTTCTGGAAAGGGATCACTGTCAATTTCCATGGCTTTTTCTGTTTTAGCTGAGAACTTCAAACTTCCTTTTCGAATCTGTTCTTGGATCCTGTCTCGAAAAACAATGCAGTTTTTAGTCGAGTGAGACCAAAAATTATGCCATTTACAGTATACTTTTCCTTTCAGTTCATTTGGAGATGGTAGTTTTACTCCTTTAGGTAACTTAAGGAAATTAGCCGCGAGCAAATGATCAAAGATGTCATCTGCTTTTGTTAAATCGAAAGAGTATTTTCTGTGAAAGTCTTTCTTTTTAAACTGCTGGTCTATAGTTGTATCCTTATGAATTAATGCTTCACAGATTACAGGTTCTTTGCCTACAATCTCTGCTGCATCTATTTCATAATTAGGATCTCTATAATATGTCTTATATGATGCATTATTTCGATCTTGTTCCTCTTCTAATAATGCTTCATATCGAGACACCTTATAGGTTAGTTCGACCAAATCTCTGAATTCAGTTGAATCAAACTTCTTTCGAAGCCTGAATTCTAAACCATTTTGAGCCAATCTGACGAATTCTGGCTCTGGCAGGATGACTCTACATTTATTTCGAGCCCTTTTAAATCTGGCAATAAACTGAGTAGCCTTTTCTTCAGGCCTTTGACTCAATCTAGCCAAGTCTGCCATAGATACTTCTGGCTCTGATTGGAAGAATTGGGCATGAAACGCCTCTTCCATTTGTTGCCAATTTTGAATGGAGCCAGGTGTAAGGTTGATGTACCATACAAATGCTCCCCCTGTTAGGGAATTTGGAAATAATCTCAGTTTCATATAGTCATGGTTAGTAAATTCACCGCATTGAGCAGCAAACCTAGCAATATGTTCTATCGTTGATTGATTTCCAGTCCCATAAAAAAGGGTAAAATCTGGTATCCTGAATCCCCTTGGGTATTCATGTACCCTATCCACCCATTCTGGGTATGGTTTTCTGTATATAGGAGTCTGGACCCCCCGAGCCATTGGTCCACATATCTCCCTAACAATATCAGCAATTTGGTCTCTAGGGACCATATTTTGTGCCTGCTGAACCACTACTGGAGGGGCAAACACAGGATTTGGTGGACAAACTTGTGCTTGTGGTCCTCTTGGTCCATAAGGTGGTAAATTTGGGGCTGGTTGTCCTTGCGGTGCAGGTTGCCGTTGAGGGTATGGGTAACCTCTTTGAGCATGACCTGCGAAAGGACCTGCAAAAGGTGCTGGAACAGGTGTTGTGTCTCTGTCATTTGTAGGAAAACCCTCCAACCCCCCGGGTGTAAATTCGAATAAGGGATTAGTGTACCCCCTTGTGCCAGGTATGGCTTCGAACATGGGATTTGTAACCATTCTTATGCCAGTTTCTTGTATTTGGCCAGATCCACCAACTTGTGTGGCTTCATTATTAAGTACTGAGGCATTTTGGCCTGCTATAGGCCTTGAAATGGGTTCGTACCAAGACTGAGGTGATGGTCTTTCAAAGTTTTGGGTACTAGTTTGACCATTATACTGTCCATTAACTTGCATAGGCTGTTTTTCTCTAGCCAATCTTTGTTGGGGGACATTTACGACTTCCTCCGTATGTCTTGTGTTTGTTGGTTGGTGGTTATTCATTCGATCCAAAAAGGATGTTGCCCACCTTTCCATTGTGTTCATTAATTGTTGTCCCATGGCATTTACTAAACCATCCCATGGATTTGTTGGTTGAGTAAATGGCACAGTGGATGGTCCAATTCCTTGGTTTCGTCCAGTAATATGAACATATGGTTCTTGTCCAGAAGTACTGGTCTGTTCGACCATAGGTTCTGACAATATAGGAGTTTCCACAGGATGTGTTACCACATTATCCTCTGGATTTGGTATTTCTACCTCTCCTTCCACGCCTTCTTCCAAGCGTTCATTTTCTCCTTGTCGTCTTCTTCTAGCCATTTTTAATTATGTCCCACCGGGCGTGCCAAAAATATATGTTGGCTTTTTGGCTTTTCGAAGGGTATTTTTGTGAATGTGAGCGTGCCAGCAAGGATCAATCAGTCCTTACAGAAATTGTGATTGCCAACCAATTATCAGACGATTGTGTTTTAGTTCTTTTCAGCCTCAATGAAGAGGACTTTTACTGGTGGCTTGACTTAGGAGAAGTTAATAGAAATAACAGTAATATGAAGAACAATTGAACTATTTCATAAAAATGAATACTTACAATGGTCTGAACTCAGCCTCTGAGAGGTTTACAACAGCAATCTACTTGAATCTACTTGAAGCTACTCCTATGAATCGAAGTGCAGTGCGAGTATTTAAAGTGCAGGTATTTAAAGACTGGAAATGTAAAAGACTGGAAAAGAAAATATATGAAGTAAATGACTGATTTGTATGATCTGAGTCCGTCCTTTTTTCTGGGGGCTGCCCTGCTATTTATACTCGTCAGTGATGACCTTCGAACTGCACTTCGAACCGTCGAACTGCTCCTCCATGATCGCTGATCATGCTTCCTTACAAGTAGCTCCATTACGCCATTACTGGCAGTTGAGCTTCCCTCTTGTACTTGAATTTGAATATGAGTAACCGTTGAAGATATGTCATCTTGCATCCCGTTATTGATCTAGTGTTACTCAGATCATGTGAGGACCAATATTTATTGCCACGTGTACGATCAGGATTAAAGGCTTGAATAACCTTCCTTTATTACCCTTACTCTGCCACGTGTCGAACTGTAACTGGCTTTTACAAAATATGTAGCCAACACTTTATCATAATTTAAAAAATATCATTGACATTTCACTCTAAATATTATTTTTACATAATTTTTTTTATTTGAAATATATTCTCTATAAACATATGTATTAAAAAAAAAAAAATCTGAAATCGAGAAAAAGCATGTGACCCCGTGGTCCGTCTTTACAATTGCCTCGGTCGGGCAAATTTCCAGTGACTAAGAATTGAGATATTTAGTCTTTGCGAGATTTGACCCCATGACCTTTTGTGTGTATCTCTCTTTTATTTCAACAACTAATTCTTGATATACTATTTAGTTTGGTTTCCTTCATGGGAAATTCTATGATACACACTCCTCCAAGGGTGAATATCATATGTACCTTATTAAGTATTTTTGTGATGTGTTACGTATTTTTTAATAAATGTTATATATTTTTTTATAAGAATTATGATAATTTATGGTTAAGAAATGAAGTTATGCATTTTTATGATAATATTATATATTTTGTGGTATTGTTACATATTTTTTCATTATAAAATGTTTGGACAAAAAAATTTATAACATTAATACAAAAAATACGTAATATTAACACAAAGAGCATAACTTTATTTATGAACCACAAATTGTCATAATTTCTACCCAAAAAATATGTACTACTTTCTTCAAAAATGTATAAAATTTATTACAAAAATACGTAATAGGTGCATATGGTATCAGTGTTCCCTTTGGAGTTAATAAAATTTCCTTTTTTTAAAATAAAATAAATAAAATCAAAATACAATCCATAAGCACTTCATACTTATCATAGCTCACCTCAACTTTTTGTTCTCTCCCTCTTGCAGATGCTCCTGTGAAATTGGAAAACAATGGTGAGTATCATAATGGAGGCGACATTGAGTGTCCTGCTAGCTCCTTCACTTCTGTAGCTGATGCAAATGGTAAAGTAAAGGCATCAACCTCTAATCCCATGCCAGCCTCCTCTAATACCCATATTAATACTTTGGACAAAGTATGCTGTAGTCGTTATAATTTTAATTTGATTAATTTTGATTATTTTTTATTTTGTGTTAAATTGGTCTAATTCCTTGAAATTGTTGGTATTTTTCTATGGTAAATGCATATATGAGCGACATGTGTCATACTTTTAGAAGCAAATTGTAAACTTAATCAATTCAACGGGTTAACCTCAATTAATTAAATGAACTTTTTTTTGTCAAAAACCTTAATAACGTTATCAATTAAATTAAATTGATACAAAATCTAAAACTAAACGTTAAAATTGAATCAATTGAAACTGAAAGAACCAAAATGATATAAGCAACAAAATATAGGGACTATGGGTATAATTTGGCCTAATATACTTTTTTTTTTTTTTTTTTTTTTGATCGGCAAAGAAAAATTTCATTAAAAATATGAAATTTACAGGTACAAGGAAATAAAACGCAATAAGAGAGATTCGATGAGTAAAACTCACTCTCCTACTACTGCTACTCGCAATCTTACAACCAACCCCTTAGCCTCACGATTTTATGTTTTAAAATATAATAATAAAAAAAAATAAACCATAATCTTGAGCCCCCAGCAAAACAAGTGAAAAAAAAAAAAAAAAAAAAAAAACTCCGAACCACTCCCCAGGTACACCCCCCAAACACTGAAACACTCAAGGCCCCTCACTACAGACTCAACCACTGCAACACTCTTGAGCCCCACGCCTGGCCTGAACACACCCAAGGTCACACCCCACCCATCTGAACACAGCCACCGACCAACCACCCACACTCCACCCATCTGAACACAGCCACCGACCAACCACTCATCTGAACACAGCCACCGACCACCAACTCCGGGCAGTCAATGCATCCGAACACACCAAGGACCCACTGCCACACTCCTGCCCACCTGCTGCTACACCATGCCTAGTCTGCTGCAACTCCCAAAACCACACCCAAGGACCCACTGCCATCTCCACACCACTATGATACCATTAATGGCCTAGTTAACTTTAGTTTTGTTAAAACCCCAATTTGAAGACTAGTTAGGCAAAGATAAATACACTTAAAAAAAACTAAGATCCATACCCTTTCTCCTCCTTGGATCACTCACTCTAAAACTATTGCAGTTGTTGTGGGATGTGTTATTTTTAGGGCTTATATAGTGGCGGACCTACAAAAGAATTGAGAGGGCCACGGCCCTAAGTTTTTCAAAATTGCAATATTATATTTCATGACTATTTATAAAATACATAATGAGATAATTTCTTAATTTTATCAAAAATCACTTTGCTAACTCTAAATTTTGTTAATATGTTATAATGTATAATGATATAATTTCTATCTGTTTCATATGTTAGTTAATAATATCAATTTTATCGAGTCAATAAATTACTAAAAGCCTATTTGATTGGGTGAATTATAAATGAGATTTATATTCTAGTGTTTGGTTACAATTTTTGTTATCCGAATTAGATTTCAATGAATTTTCTTTCTAATGAAATTAATTTTTTTTAAATTCTATGAATAATAATGCAAAACAAACATATAATTGAGATTATATATTTTCATATTTGTTACAAAACAAACATGGACAAGAGGGATTATTGGTTGTTAATTTCTTCACTATTAATCATACTAATCAAACATGTCATAAAAAGATTATTTTAGCCATAATAAACAAAACATCACATCCAACCTATAATCATTACATTCTTCTCTCACAAAAAAAGTCAAAAAAGTCAAAAAGCCAAAAAGCCCTTCCCAAACCAAAAAGCCCTTCCCAAAGCCAAAAAGCCCAGGCTAAAATAGCCAAAAAAGCCAAAAAGCCAACCCACTTCCCAAACGGAGGCTCAAAACCTTATGGGCATATTTGTTTGACAGGATTAGAGCATGTAATTAAGATTATTAATCTGTGGGCTCGAAAATCCTATGTTTGTTTTGAAATTTGGTTTGTTTGGAGGGATTGGAGAGTGGGATAGGATTTATATCCGTTGTTTGGTTTTTCAATTTTGCTCCGAACAATTAGTCCCAAATGTGTTGGACAATTGTGCCGCATGGGTGGGTTGGAAAGGGGGGACACAAATGGGGGGATAAGGGTGGATATGGGATTATGTTATGAAATGACTATTTTGACCCTCTACTATTTAATTATGTATTATATTTAATAAAATTCAATAAAATTTAAATGTCTCAATTTAAAAATAAAATTATTTAATTTAATTTTTATTGATGTTTGATTTATTTAATTTTTTAAAATAATTTTTTATACTTAATAAATTTATTTATACGCAATAAATTTATTTATTAAATTATTTATACTTTATTAAATTATATATTTTAATAATATGGTATTAATTATACTTAGTAAAGTAAAATAAAATTTAAAAATCTTAACTACAAATTAAAATTAATGTATGTAATTTTTATTAATATTCTATTTATTTAATTTTTTAAAAGTTCTAGTAAAAAATAAAATAAAAATTATAATTCAAATTTAATATTCCTATTATTTAGTAAATAATTCAAAAGGGCAAAATAGTCTTTTAAACATTTATCCTTCTCCATAATATCCCAAACAAACATAGGATTCAATAGAATAGTCCAATCGGGACATCAAATCTCATGACTAAACAAACATAAGATATAAATCCAATCCAATCAAATAGTTCGGAGATAATATATACTAGGACTAACAGTCCGGTGGATTCCTATCCCCCATTATCCAGTCCATCCAAACAAACATATCCTATGGGCATATTTGATTGACAGGATTAGAGCATGTGATTGGGATTATTAATCCGTGAACCCAATAATTCTGTATTTGTTTTGAAATTTTGTTTCAAAATTATTAATCTAATGGATAATTAATCCAACAAATTTGTAGGATTATTAGTAATGGGGTAAGGATAGGATTATATATCCTGAGTTGGGAAATAAAATAAAAAGACTATTTTACCCCGGACTATATAGTTGTAATCATACATTCATATATTTTCTTATTCAATACAAATCAAACAATGAACAAGTGGATAATTTGTCCTACTAATCTAATTGGATAGTGAATATCATACTAATTTGATGAGATTATTAATAAATTTACTATTAGTCTTGTGCATCAAACATGGCCTATATCTCTAATTCAATTGGTAGGACTTTGTTCAACACTGTTGTTTTTTCCTCTTTTATTTTAACTGGTTTAATATTGTTGTGCAGTGAAGAAAAGATTGCATGCAATGTTTTGGAAAATCACCGGAATTTTTGGTGAGGAGTGTCTGAATATTATTTTATGTTCATGCTAGACTAACAGTATCATTATTATAATTACATCCATATAAGAGTCATTTTTAATTACAGTGCCATGTATCAAGGACATCCGGGAAAAAAAATTGGTCCATAATCAAGCTGTTGAGCTTGTCAAATTCCTTTGCCATCAAATTGCAAATGCAAATTACTCAAAAGCAAGAGAGGTATTTTCACTATCGTTATTTATGAAATTGTTCAAGAGATTTTAAAATCATACCCTGATGCGATTTCTTTTCAACAAGGGAAATACCAATCAGTGTGTTTGGTTTGAGTTTTTTGAGTTAAGTTTTTTGAAAATTGAGTTTTTGGTTTTCGTATTTTTTTTGTTTTTAGTGAATATTTTTAAAATTTTAAATATTTTTTTTTACTTTTTTAGATACACCTTACTTACATGTATCTAAAAAGTAAAAAATTTGTGAAAAAATATTTTTAAAAATTAATAAATACATAAAAATATAAAAAATGTACTGAATTCTCGTATTTTTTTTTGTATTTTTGGTATTTAGTGAATTTTTAAAAAGTTTTTTTCAAATTTTTTTTACTGTTTAGGTATATTTATGTTAGGTATGTCTAAAAATTTTAAAAATTGCTCAAAATATTAAAAAAATTCAGTAAAAATAAAAAAACATAAAAAATAAGAAAGTAAAATTTTCTAAAAAAGTGTTTTTAAAAAGTGATAACCAAGCATAGTGAATCCATTTTCCATCAAGCAATCGTGTGCCGCCATGAACAAGTGTTCAACCTCATACGTCAAGTTGGAAAGTCCAGAACTGTATTTTTGGGACAATGTGATGACTCCCAAAACAATGCTCTGCATTTGGCAGGAGGTTTGTCTCCTCAGGAGCAACCCTATCGTAGAGCCGGTGCAGCTCTACAAATGCAGCGCGGATTGCAATGGTTTAAGGTAATCTTTCCTGACTCCATATGATCAAATATTTATTTATTTGATATAAACAAAATTATTTATAAAATTGAAAAAAATCTCAACAAAATATAAATGAAATCTTTTCTCCATTTCCCTCACATTTAGGGCTGAAAACAAGCTAAATACTAGGTTGTTCAAGCTTAATGAGCTTAAAATTATGTTCAAACTTGACTTGTTTACATTACGAGCCAATCTCGAATGAACTTTTAATGAGCCAAACGCGAGTCGAGCTCGAGTAATTATGTTCAAACTTGACTTGTTTATATAACGAGTCGATATCGAATGAGTTTTTAAAGAGTTAAATATAAGTCGAGCTCGAGTGGCTTAGTTTGTTTAACACCCCTACTTACATTGTTCTTTTCTTTTCTAAATCCGTACTCCAATCCATGATTAAAAAACGAACTTCGTAACATAGTTCCTCAGTTGGAAGTGGCTTGGTTTAAATTTCAACTTTGCTACAGACCCCTACTGGGGGTCGACCCCCAGTGAGGTGGCAGCCCCTCATTCGTCTAAATCACAAAAAAAAAATAATAATAATAAATTTTTTTTTTTTAACCAATAAGAAGCCACCATTCATGACCCCAGTGACCCCCACCGGGGTCTGAGGCATTTTTCTTTAAATTTATACAGGAAGTGGAAAAACGTGCACTGACTCAACACAAAGAAAAAAAGAACAAAGAGGGAAAGACACCAGCAGAGATATTTACTGAAACACACAAAGATTTGATAAAAGATGGAGAGAAGTGATTGAAAGGCACAGCCAATGCGTCCACAATTGTAGCGGCTCTCATTGCCACTATGGTGTTTGCGGCTGCCATTACAGTACCAGGTGGAAACAATGGCGATGGCTATCCAGTTTTTCACAAACGAGCATCCTTTTTAATCTTTGGTATATCTGATGCATTCGCTTTTTTCTCATCCATGACTTCCGTGCTGTTGTTCTTATCCATCCTCACTTCTCGCTATGGAGAAAACGATTTTCTGGTTATCATTCCTAGGAGATTGATTTTTGGTCTCATAAGCCTATTTCTCTCCATATTATCCACTATGATAGCCTTTGGTGCCACACTTTATCTTGTGTTTGGGGATAGTTACAAGACATGGATTATCTTCCCTATGCTTGTGTTGCCTGGTATACCTGCGATTTTGTTCGTGTTCCTGCAATTTCCTCTCCTTGTAGACATGTACAAATCCACCTACTGTACCATTTTTGTTAAGCAAGATGCTGATATGCTCCTCTAGGTCAAACATCAAAACAAGTTGGGAGACTCCATCCATATATAATCTTCAGCTCAACATTTGTTTACGTATTCAGTGGTTCCTACTCTCCTTTCTTCACTAGAATTCTCTCGATGAGCACTTGTAATATAACTTGTGTTATTAATCATAAAAGGGAATAAGCTAATATTGTTATAGAATTGTATAGAACTTTTTATCAAAATAATGTAACAATGGATATATAGTACTGTAATTTTAATTCATAAACAGAAAAATCCATTTTGGGTGGATAGTTCACAATCAAATGTAGCATTATTTTTGGGTGTTGGGAAGAGCTAAATATGTAAGAAATTATTACAGGGGGCAAACTCATCTTAATTGTAATAGTAAATATGTAAAAAAAAAAAAAAAAACCAAAATTAATAATAATAAATAATAAATTTTACAATTTAAAAATTAATAAATATGATAAATTATTCAAATATATAAAGGAGCTTTACTTGAAATTTCTCCTGAGTCTCTTTGTTTGGTTCCAATTTTCTCAATTCAATTTTTTGAGAATTGAATTTTTTTTTGTTTTTCGTGTTTTTTTTCAGTGATTTTTTTAATATTTTAAGCAAAATTTTACTTTTGAAGATTTACCTAACGTAAGTGTACTTAAAAAGTAAAATATTTGTTGATGATACAGTTACTACACAACGGGTCCCAGGTGGAATGGGTAGGACTAATCCACGCTTCTTCAACCGGTAACTCAGTGTTGAAGCCTACCAGAAAACCTGCACAGGAGTTCAATGGGGAACGGGGAGTCCCCCAGCGAACCCTCCGACGAGCAAGTTAGAGAGAGAGAGAAGTGAAATGTAGAGAGATGAATTGGAGATAGAAAACTTAAATGTAGAGAGATGAATTGGAGATAGAAAACTTAATCTTCTTCTTGTCTTCAACGTTTGCTTATATCCTTTGGTCATCATTTCGTTGTCTCTTCCAACCTGCCATCTTGGCCGAAAGTCTATGCTGTAGCTTACCTTGTTCAGGGTAAGGGGGTGATGTTCCGACGGAGAGGTGTTGTCGTAATAAATGCTGTGATGGGCTGCATTAATGGTGATGTACAGTGGCAATAACTTTGCAGATCTTTGTCTGCTGATGTGGCTTGTCCTTTACCTGCCGTATGTCTGAAAGTCATTGGCTCTTTATGCTACGTTGGATTCCAGCTGTTCTGGACTTTACCAGCTAGGTTATGTATTGGGCTTCCAAGTGATGGGCTTGGGTTGTTCATAGTGGGCTATGGCCTTTATGGGCTTACCCACGTCAGTAGTCCCCCATTTTCGAGTGCAGCTTTAGTCCAACGAAGGGAATACTAATGAAGAGAATGAGGGTGTTAGAGATTGGCAGGATGGAGGTCGACCGGCAGGGGCGACCGAGTGGGTGGACCGACCGCGAGGTGGGCCGACCGTAAGGTGGACCGAGTGGTAGGGAGGACCATGAGGTGGACCGACCGTGAGGTGGACCATGAAGTGGACCGACCGCGAATCGTGACCAAGTGGAAGGGCCAACCACGAGGAGGGCCAACCGCGAAAGTTGGCCGAGTAGGAGGGCCGACCGCAAAGGGTAAGGTGGAGGGGCGCGGGGCTCAAGAGGCGGCGTGTCACGTGGTGATTTGAAGTGGAAAAGACAGGGTAAGGGGAGGACACAGTGGATCGTGGTCGCACACGTGGAAACATCTCGTGGGGGGGAGATTAGGCGTTGGATCAGAAATGAAACGATAGGTCATTATGGGTGTTGAAAAGACAGTTTTGGCGGATGTTTTGAAAAGTTTTCAAACTGGCGCAAATTAATTGCGACCCTTGGAATACGGGCAAGCCTTGGGCTTTTGGCATTATTCGATTTACCTACTTCTTTGCGAAAAATCAAAACATCCCAAGTGTTAACTCTTTTGTTGCTGACGATACACCTCTGCAACATTTTTTCAATTTCCTTGCACCTGCATCTGAAGCGATTCGAAGACACACCATAGAAATGGCCCAAGAAGAAGCTGTGAATGTCAGGGTGGATCCGCTTGGTGATGACAACGTAGTGGAGTTAGCAGAGCAATATAGGACGGAGAGGCAAATGGAGATGGTGGGGGAACCGGTGGTACGATCTCATGCTTCCACCATGATAGCAGCTCCGAAGCCAATCAGCCAGGCGGAACCAGATCACTGGCACACAAAGGCTGACAAATCGACGGTTACTGTGGCGGAGTTGGAGGCTATTCACGAAAAATACCAGGTGCCGGCTGAAATAGAGTTATTGTTACCGACGTCAACGGAAAGGCCATCCGACACAAGGCCAGGGGAGTTTGCCCTTTACGAGGAAGCATTGAAGGGAGGACTGAGACTGCCACTACCGCAAGTGGTGGTAGATGTCCTGAACCGTTTGGAAGCGGCACCGGGCCAACTAATGCCCAACGCGTGGAAGATTGTACTGGCCTGTGCAAGGGCGTAGCCGAAGGCGAACGAATGGGCGGCCATGACAGTAGACGAATTCTTCGCATGTTATAAGGCCTCAGGACAACAAGAGACTTGGGTGACGTTGCAGGCGGCGGCAGGGAGTGGTCTGGTGGCGGGGCTGCCGTCATCAATTAAAGGTTGGAGGCCGCGATGGTTCTATGTGTCGGCGAATGGAGGGGCTGGGGTGCGCATGGTGTGGAGAGTGCCCACCAAATCTGTAGAGCCAAGACTGGGAGCAGCGGCAGAGGAGAGAATAAAGAAGGTGAAGGCATGGCGGGAGAATGAGGGGGTCAGCTGGGACGAGCTCGTTCAACCTTCAGCCTTGTTTGCGGCGGGATTGGGCCCTCAGCCGAGCGTTGGAGATCTGGGACGGGCTGAACTAGAGGTGAGGAGGAAAGCGCAAGAGGCTGAGGATATGGCCATCCTTGCCAAAGCTAGTAAGTTCAAAAAGGCGCAGGATGACCGACCGCATAAGCCGATCGCGCAGGAGAGGATCCGACCGCGCCCAAAATTGTTGGAGGAAAAAGACTTGAGTGAGTCTGAGCCACGACCGCCCCCGATTGATCCTTTGAAACAGAGGGCCAAGGAGATAGGCAGTGTGGAGAAGAAGAAAAGAAAGGTGAGGAGGGGTAAGGGGGAGCCTGCCTTGAAGAGGAGGAGGAAAGTGATGGCAGAAGAGACCAGCGTGGCCAAGAAGGCAGAGAAGGGGGGAACGGAGGAGACCCCAGGAGGGGTGGTCGTCCCAGAAGTGGTGGAGATCGCCTCGGAGAGAGTGGAGGTCGTCCCAATAATGGTGGAGATCGTCTCAGAGGTAGCGAGGGTCGCTCCCGAAGTACAAGTAGAAGGAGGGGCAACTGGCCCTGAGCCATGGGGAGGAGAACAGCCCCAGGGGGTCCTGCGCCCCAAAGAGCGGGTGTCGAGCTGACGACCGGGATCTACCACGCTCGCGCAGTGGCTGGGCAGCTGAAGGGGGAAGAAGGCCCGACCAGGGCTGGTGCAGATCGCCTTGTGGGGATCGTGGATGAGGCAGCCGTGCGCTCAGTAGCCAGATTCAATGAGGCTGAGTTGCTGAGGGGGTTATGCTCTGCTCAAATGGAGGTAACCACCTTAGCAGGAGCTCTGTTGAGAAAAGCGGCGGCTGCAAAGATGAAGGCAGACAAGGCCCAGGCTCAACTTGCAAGTTTGAAGGAGGAGCGTGCAGGCTGGGAGAGTGCCCATACTGAGCTGTGAGCGGTCAAGTTAGAGCTGAAGAACGAACGCCGCCAGGTTGTGTCACTCGAGTTCCAACTGGTAGGCGAGCAGAAGAAGCTGGGAGATGCTCAAAAGGACTGCGCGGTCGCCATCGAACGATTTGAAGAGGCTATGACCAGCAATGAAAATCTGCGTGCCAAGCAGATCAAGGAAAAAGAAGACGCAGACCTGGAGATTTTTGGGCTGTAGAAGGAGCTAGAAGATGAGCGTGTTAAGGCAGGGGAGGTGAGGGAGGGCCTGCAGAAGGAGTTGCAGGAAGAGAGGGCCAAGGCGGCTGCTGAAAGGGCGACCCTGCAGAGGGAGTTGGAAGAAGAGAGGGCTAAGGCAGCCTCTGAAAGGGCGACCCCGCAGAAGGAGTTGGAGGAGGAGAGGGCCAAGGCAGCCTTTGAAAGGGCGGCATACCCCGATCTGTGTGTTGCAGCTGTGGATCAGTTCAAGGGGTCTGCTGAATTTCAAATGGCAATTGATGCTGCGGTCGCCAGCAGCTTGGCGAGGAAGAGAGGGCTAAGGCAGCCTCTGAAAGGGCGACCCCGCAGAAGGAGTTGGAGGAGGAGAGGGCCAAGGCAACCTCTGAAAGGGCGGCATACCCCGATCTGTGTGTTGCAGCTGTGGATCAGTTCAAGGGGTCTGCTGAATTTCAAATGGCAATTGATGCCGCGGTCGCCAGCAGCTTGGCGAGGGAGGAGTCTGGGGAGGCGGGCCCATCGAGAACGACTGCTGGGGGCAGGACTGAGGCAGAAGTTATTGAGAGCTTCCAGCGGTCAGACTTCTATAAGCACGAAATGGCTGAGTTCTGGGACAGTGGCTGGAAAATGTTCAAGCGTAAAGCTGAAGAGCTGTTCCCAGGCTTAGACCTCAGTAGTGTAAAAATTGACGAAGACGATGTGGCCCAGACCCCCCTAGATGAGGGGATTGAAGAAGAAGACCTCATTTCCGGTGAGGAAGAATAATTGAAGAAGAAGGAGAAGACCTTGCACATAGAGTTGCTTTTTTTTTTTTTTTTTGAAATGCTGCAATGAACTTATGTACCAGTTGGTGAATAAATGAAATTTGAATTGTGTTTTAAGTTCATTATTTTTTCTTGTGCATCTGGAATGTATAAATTATTGTGAAGTGTAAAATGTAAGGAAAACTCAATGTAAAGTGAATTTTAATTTGTAAGAAAAATTCAACGCAGAGTGAGAGTAAGGAAATTCAATGCAGAGTGAATTTTAACTTGTTAGGAAAAATTCAATGCAGAGTGAATGTGAGAGAACTCAATGCAGAGTGAATTTTAACTTGTAAGGAAAAATTCAATGCAGAGTGAATGTGAGAGAACTCAATGCAGAGTGAATTTTAACTTGTAAGAAAAAATTTAATGCAGAGTGAATGTGAGAGAACTCAATGCAGAGTGAATTTTAACTTGTAAGAAGAAATTCCATACAGAGTGAATGTGAGAGAACTCAATGCAGAGTGAATTTTAACTTGTAAGAAAAAATTCAATGCAGAGTGAATGTGAGAGAACTCAATGCAGAGTGAATTTTGACTTGTAAGAAAAAATTCAATGCAGAGTGAATGTGAGAGAACTCAATGCAGGGTGAATTTTAACTTGTAAGAAAAAATTCAATGCAGAGTGAATGTGAGAGAACTCAATGCAGAGTGAATTTTAACTTGTAAGAAAAAATTCCATTGAGAGTGAATGTGAGAGAACTCAATGCAGAGTGAATTTTAACTTGTAAGAAAAATTCAATGCAGAGCAGTCTGGCCGAGCTCTTCATGCTCAGTCTGGCTGAGGCTTTTTGTGACTCGGTCTGGGTGAGGCTTTTTTGTGACTTGGTCTGGCCGAGCTCTTCATGCTCAGTCTGGCTGAGGCTTTTTGTGCTCAGTCTGGCTAAGGCTTTTTGTTACTCGGTCTGGCCAAGCTCTTCATGCTCAGTCTAGCTGAGGCTTTTTGTGACTCGATCTGGCCGAGCTCTTCATGCTCAGTCTGGCTGAGGCTTTTTGTGACTCGGTCTGGCCGAGCTCTTCATGCTCAGTATGGCTGAGGCTTTTTGTGACTCGGTCTGGCCGAGCTCTTCATGCTCAGTCTAACTAAGGCTGCAATCAAAGCGTTATTGGAATACCACAGATAGTTGAGATATAAGCTTGCTGTTATACAAAGTGTAGCCCGTTGGGTCATAAATTTACATCATATGTGAAATAATGAGAACGTTCAGATGTGCAGATTGTCAGAAAGGACATACATCGATTGGACAATACAAAAAATACAAGTTTTATTGATAATAGCACTTCAAATGCTCAACATTCCAAGGATGGGGGAGGTCTCGGCCTTCCATGTCCTGAAGTCGGTAAGTGCCTGGGCGAGGTCTGGCTTTGACAACGTATGGTCCTTCCCATTTAGCTGCCAGCTTGCCCTCAGCCGGATTCTTGGTGGCGAGGGTTGCTTCGCGTAATACAAGGTTCCCTACGGCGAACTCCCTTGGTCGGACTCTGCAGTTGTAGTGTGTTCTCATTTTCTGTTGGTAGGAGGCCAGTCTGATAGCAGTGGTTTCTCTGAGCTCTTCAATTAGGTGAAGGTCTGCCCAATGGAGCTCTTCGGCCAGTTCAGGGTTCAGGTGTGAAACCCTTGGGGTAGGCAGGCCGACTTCCACTGGGATGACCGCCTCAGCGTTGTATGTTAAGCAAAAGGGGGTCTCCCCAGTGGGAGTCCGAGCAGTAGTACGGTAAGCCCAGAGTACATTCGGTAATTCCTCAGCCCAAAGTCCTTTAGCAGCTTCTAGCTTAGTTTTGATGATCTTCAGAAGGGAACGGTTGGTGACCTCAACTTGGCCATTGACTTGGGGATGACCTGGGCAGGAAAAACAGGGTTAGATCTGGAGGTCTGCACAGAACTTCCTGTACTTGGCGTTGTCGAATTGTTTGCCATTGTAGGAGACGATGGCTTGAGGGATACCAAACTTGCATGCGATCGATTGCCAGATGAATTTGGTTGTGTTCCGTTCGGTAATGGTGGGAAGGGGTTCTGCTTCTACCCACTTGGTGAAGTAATCAATGGCGACAATTGCGAACTTAGTCTTGCCTCGGCCGGTGGGAAGTGGACCAACTAAATCGATCCCCCATTTGGCGAACGGATAAGGACTGCAAAGTGTAAGTGTGGTAGGTAGAGTTGAGTGTGTTAGGTGAGAGTTGAGTGTGGTAGGTAGATGTAAGTGTGTTAGGTGAGAGTTGAGTGTGGTAGGTGAATATGTTTTTCTCTTCTATATATAGGAGAGTCATTGTATACAAACAAATATCAATCAATAATACATCAATTTTAACATGGTATCAGAGCAGGTTTAGAACCTAGTATTTTTCGCTTCACCGGCGGGCGGCAACCTCATCTTAGCCGTCCGCCGGACCTCAATCTATTCCGCTTATTTTCTACACTCCGGTGAGGAAGTCTCACACATCCACTGCAGATCTACTCACCTGGTCTGAACAAAAGGACACCTTGTTCAGGGTATAAATTAAAGGAGATGACTGATAGCTCCATTTTTGCTGCTGATGCAGAAAATGGGGCACTAGAATCTGATGTGAACCCTACCCCAAATAACCAAACTGGGTTACGTATGTACCAGCAAGCGGTCGCTGGACTCAGTCACATCTCCTTTGGTGAAGAAGAAAGTGTTTCTCTCAAGAAGCCAACTGCACTGCATGAGGTGTCAAAGCAGCGTGAGTTGAGTGGGACGCTAGAAAGTGAATCGGAGGCCAAGTTGAAGAAGCAACTTTCTGATGCTAAGTGCAAGGAACTTAGTGGGAATGACATCTTTGCTCCGCCTCCTGAACTTCAACCACGGCTGTTGGCTGCTCGAGCTTTGGCCTTAAGAGAAAGCATAGAAATTGGCGAACCTGCACCACGTAACATACGCACATCTGTCAAAGTTTCTAATCCCGCTGGAGGTCAGAGCAGCGACTTGTTTAATGAGGAGCCCATAATCAAGCCAGCAAAGAAGATTCCCAACCAGAAATTTGCAGAGCTGAATGGTAATCACATTTTCAAAGGAGATGCTCCACCAACATCTGCTGAGAGATCACTAAGTTCAGCTAAGCTGCGAGCAATGAGTGGCCACAATATTTTTGCTGATGGGCAGGTAGAATCTCGAGACTACTTTGGCGGGGTTCGTAAGCCTCCTGGTGGCAGCAGCATCATTGCCCAAAACCTCTCTTTCTCGGAGGCAACCCAGAAACACACCACAGAATCATTATTATGCTTCCCACTCTCCCCACCTTTCTTTATTATATATATATATATATATATCTTTTTATTATACTATATTACCCACACACTTCACTTTCACACCACCACACCGTCTGATCCCACTATCCTTTTTATTTATTTTATTTTATTTTCCTTCTTTCAAAAAAAAAAAAAAACAAAACAAAACAAAACAAACAAAAACCATTGCAGGTTTTAACAAAACCGTGGGCCAAGAAACCCACGTGAACCAATCTCCTTTTTCCCTCACTCTCTCGTTTTGATTTCAAATATATTATTATTATTTCTTTCTGTAGACGTCCCCCGAACGCCCCGGGAGGAACGAGCTCCCGTTCTGTTCATTTGGGGTCACTACAGCTAGGACTCTTAAAATGTCACGGTTCCTAATCTGAACCAAAGAGTCCAAATCCGGCAAATCGTTTTGAGAAACAGATTTTTGAAAAAGTAGTGCCAAACATGGACTGCTTTGCCAGATACAGAGTCGCCACCTAAATATTTTATTTTGGGAAATTTAGGAAACCCTGACTCGGTGCCAAAAGGCCACGTGTCCGTCATCACCAAAGTTGCCTCGGCTCGAGAACTTGGGTACGATTGGGGAAGGTCACTTCGTGAGCACCCCCACTCGCCCGGTCATAGACCGGCCTCTACTAACCATGATATCAATTTTTGAAAACATTGTGAGTTCTTATTCCGGTTTATTAGCCTAGGTTACTATGTGATGCGCACAGCATACAAATATAGACTGGGTCGCCCGAATTGGAACAAAACATTTCATGCTTTGTTTTTGAAAATGGTTTGCTACCCGCAGGTAGGCTTTAAAACATTTGATGATTTATTCCAATTTAAGTAACCCAACCTTCACCCACAGGCATTCAGGCAGATGTATCATATAAGCACATAGCCTCATGGTAAACATGCTATTCATGGCAACACTCACACGCATGCAAGGATGCTAAAGCATAAAGCTTACCGGGTACTCCAAGCCAAAATAGAAACTCATTAGAAATCATGCATGAATCCTAAGTATACAGAAATGCCTAATGCAACACATGCAAAATGCAACTATAGCAGGCTCGGCTATTCTAAGATGGTATATGAAATGCTACAACTACCATGTATTCAACTTGGAATTGAAAGTACGATGCAGTTAGTATGGTGCGCCGAGCCCGGTGCATGCAATACAGATGAATGAATGCAAACATGCTGTCATACTGTATGCTAATTTAAACATGCCCTAATCTAACCATCATAAGCGGATAAATAAAAGGGAGAAAGACGTGGGGTTGGAAGACATACATCACACTCACACACACTTATTACAGTTGTGCCCTCACTCGGAGGGTCCGAATAAATATACAGTCCAAATATTACAGTCCCGAATGAAAGAATATTACAGTCCAAGATATTACAAAATTCTAATTAATTAACAAATTAATTAAGAAAATGAGTAAAACTGGCGTGCAAGCCAGGGACCGCCTTGCTTCTGATGGATGATGCATGTCCGGGTTGTCTTGCGCGGAAATCCATCGGAATGCCCCAATTAGCCTCTGTTTACACCTGTTCTTGAAATACGTGCCAAGTCCAGAAAAGTTGCTGATTCTGCTTTTGCTGTAACAGAGAGCAGGAAAGGGGCATAGCAATGTATTTGCACAAATATATGCATGTCTCGATCCTCGTGCCACCAATCATGCATACCGAGGCATGATGGCCGAGGAGCCGAAATGCACAACTCAATATAGGATGAATGCACATGAAGCTACAGCTAAAAACCTAACTCCATCATGGGTAATCCGAAGTGTCGGTGACTGGGGAATTGAGACACATTCCGTCACTCGAAGTACGAAATGTACCTCGTTTCCCGTGCCCAGGCTAACTCCTATTCCGGACACGATGCAATATGCATGATATGCATGAAATGCAACTAAGATGCAATCCTAACATACACAATGCTATGAAAATGAGATGCTTCGAAATGCGTGCATATGGGCACGTAAACCGAGAAAATGGCAGAATGCTATGAAAATGAGGTGTCTCGAAATGCGTGCACGCGGGCACGCAAACCGAGACGATGATAAAATGCTATGAAAATGAGATGCCTCGAAGTACGTGCACACGGGGCACGCAAACCGGGGCGATGATATGTGTCTCGAAATACGTGCACACGGGCACGCAAACTGAGGCGATGGTATGTGTCTTGAAATACATACACGGGCACGCAAACCGAGGCGATGATATGTGTCTCGAAATACGTGTACGCGGGCACGCAAACCGAGGCGATGATATGTGTCTCAAAATGCGTGCACACGGGCACGTAAACCGAGGCGATGATATGATGTGATGAAATGACATGAAAATGACAAATGGGCTTATACCAACATGAGTGAGCCTCAGCCACACTCACATCGGATGCCGGCGGATAAAAAAGAAGTGCCTCGAAATGCATGCACACGGGTACGCAAACCGAGGCAATGATGAAATGTGATGAAATGACAAATGGGCTTATACCAACATGAGTGAGCCTCAGCCACACTCACATCGGATGCCGGCGGATAAAAAAGAAGTGCCTCGAAATGCGTGCACACGGGCACGCAAACTGAGGCAATGATGAAATGTAATGAAATGACAAATGGGCTTATACCGACATGAGTGAGCCTCAGCCACACTCACATCGGATGCCGGCGGATAAAAAAGAAGTGCCTCGAAATGCGTGCACACGGGCACGCAAACCGAGGCAATGATGAAATGTAATGAAATGACATGAAAATGACAAATGGGCTTATACCAACATGAGTGAGCCTCAGCCACACTCACATAGGATGCCGGTGAATGAAAATGAAGTGCCTCGAAATGCGTGCACACGGGCACGCAAACCGAGGCAATGATGAAATGTAATGAAATGACATGGAAATGACAAATGGGCTTATACCAACATGAGTGAGCCTCAGCCACACTCACATAGGATGCTGGTGAATGAAAATGAAGTGCCTCGAAATGCGTGCACACGGGCACGCAAACCGAGGCAATGGCATAATGTGATGAAATGACATGGAAACATGATATGGACTTATACCAACATGAGTGAGCCTCAGCCACACTCACATAGGATGCCGGTGAATGAAAATGAAGTGCCTCGAAATGCGTGCACACGGGCACGCAAACCGAGGCAATGACATAATGCAATGAAACATGGCAAAAATGATATGCAAGCATGCTAATGGAATTTCAGCAACAAAATATGGGGGAAAACAGTCCCGAAGTGAGGCGAAATGACATGAAATGCATGGAAATGCCCCGAAATGCAACATAAGGCACCCGAAATGGCCTATAGCTATGCCAAACATGCACAATATGGACATGCAATGCAAAGACAGAAGCTAGACAGTCCCAAAAGATGCACTTTCACAGTTATAAACATGGCCAAACAGCAAGCATAGGTAGGGGAAAAATGGCATGCAAGAATAGGGGCCAAAAGAGGGGTAATGAAGCAAGTGATACAAGCAAAACCCAAACTGAAAAATTTCCTTCTACAAAACTGAAGATGGACCAAAAATATGAACATTTACAGTATATGGCAGCCTCAAAATCAGTATACAAATATGCTAAAAATGTGATGCAAAACAAGGCTCAAAAGGTGCTATAACATGAAGTATATAAAATAATCACCAAACAGAAAAAGAATGTTAATGAAACATGAAGTATAGGCCAAAATAAGGCCACTTTCAGTTCGGAGCAAGGTCCAAAAACAGAAGCAAAGGGGGCTGCCAATTTATGCAAAAATGGGGCCAAATAAGGGGTATAACTACAAGTGACACATGGAGACACCAAACAATGTTGAGCCCTTCTCCAATATTGAAGAGGGGCTCAAAATAAGCCTAATGTCAGTTTACCACATGCTCGAAAATAAATTGCTCATGGGTCAAAAATAGCATGCAAAACTATGACATACAAGAGGATCAATGAAGCAAGTGTGTTATGGAGGGATCAAATAGGGTTGAGCCCTTAATGAAAAGTGAAGATGAGCTCAAAATATGGCCCTTTTCAGTTAGGGCCGGAGCTTGAAACCAAAAAGAAGTGGGGCTTAGAAATAGATCAAGAAAAAGGGTCAAAAGGGTAAAAGTGTTACTTACCCTTGAAGATTCAAACTTTTGTTGCTTCTTGGATGGATTTGCAGCTTCTTTAGCCTTCAAGAATCCTTCCTTGTTGCTGGAAATGAGATGGCGGTGGTAGAGCTTGGTGGTGTAGAAGGAATGATGGTTAGGAACTTAGGGTTTTTTCAAGAATTGAGAAGGAAGAAGATGGAGTTGGCTATGGAAGCTTGAAGGAGAGTTTTTCTAACCCTTACAAAGGAGGCCACCAGCTGGTTATAACGGTCCAAAAGGGGGTGTAAAGGTGGGGGAAAAGGAGAGCAAAACTCCCCCACAAAATATCCCCCGGATACAGAAAATATCTGGGGGATATTGCCCCACAGCTGTAAAGTGCACAGTGCAAGGAACACGGCCGGCCTATCACTTTTGTTGGAGGTGGCCGGCCGGCCACACCCCCTAGCCGGCCGACTAGGGGTCAAAAGGTTCAACTGGGGAGGTACTCCTATGTGTGTACAACACAACCATGTGGTTAAAAGTCCGAGAAAGTGGGTCCAAGGGGTTCAACTTTGGCTCGGAAAGAGGGGGTCAAAAGGGTCAAGTTGAATTACTGGCCGGCCATGAACTTTTAGGGGCCTCCCAGGTGTGTAGATCACAGATATGTGGTTGAAAGTTCAAGAATGTGGGCCCAAGGGGTTCAACATTAGCCCGGAAGAAAGGGGTCAAAAGGGTCAGGTAACCTTAATGGCCGGCCACCAACTTTTAGGGGCCTCCCAGGTGTGTAGATCACAGATTTGTGGTTGAAAGTTGGCAACACTAACCCTAGGGTGTTCAACATTAGCCCGGAAGTTAGAAAAACGGGCGCCGGGAGGCTCCGGAGGAGAGATAACTGGTTGCTGCAACAATTGCTGGCCTCCCACCCTTCAGTGACCTTCCCTGTGATAAAACAGAGGTACCTGCCAAAAATGAACGAAAACCGTTGCAAAACGAATGCTCGGGGACCAAAACACGCAGTTCGGGGTCCCGAAAATGGGCTGTTAAGCACCGAAAGTGGTGTTCGGCCACGAAGTGGGTTTCTCAGACCCCAGTGTCCCTCAAAATGGATGAAATAAGATGTATGCCAAAAATCAGAGCAATAGGAGATGGTTAAGCGGTCCCGAACCGAGGCACACGGCCAACGGTCCCGAAAACCGGGAACCGGACTCCGAAATGGGCAAAATGGCCTACGGACATTGAGAGACGGTCTACGGGACCTCTCCCTTCCCTCAGGAAAAGAAACCAAGAAAACCGAGCCTGGTTCGCAAACCGAGACAAGGCACAGAAAAGGGTTCGGAAGTCCGGAGGCAAGGCTCACGGTCGCGACTCTGAAACTTCTGAACGAGCACGATATATAACATCACCAAGCGCTCAATCGGTGACGTCTGAGTCTTAAGGTCGGTCAAAAATGGGGTGTCTACAGTTGCCCCTCTTTGACAGAACTCGGAAGTCACAAGTGACGGGAGTGAATGTCAAAGCCCAGAGACGACCCATTTTTGATAAGGCCGAAGACTTAGACAAACATACAGGATAAACAGAGATGTGCCCGTAGGCATGCCCGCAGGCAGGGGGCAAAATGCAAATGATATGCAAGAAGCCTTTGAAGATTGGACTTATACGCTGCGCGACGCCCGTTTTGAAAGTTGGACTTATACGCTACGCGAAGCCGGTTTTGAAAGTTGGACTTATACGCTACGCGAAGCCGGTTTTGAAAGCTGGACTTATACGCTACGCGAAGCCGATTTTCCTCATGATCATGCGAATGCAGCAAGCTGTAATGAAGCAAGTATTCGCAAATAGATGCAACAGTTTTAAGCAAGAATGCAAAGCAACAACTACATTTCATGCAGTTAAGAATGCGGAGGATTATTCAATCCCCGCCACGTCTCACACGGAGAAGATACGATACCTGCGCGATTCGTCTGGTCGCACCAGCCTCAATTGAACCGTACATGCAATATCGTGCCTGCAAAAGAGAGAAACTCAACGAGCACAATATGTTAACATCATGTATTTAATGTGATTTCGAAAGTTCGACACACGCGGTGCCGGTGAGTAAATGCATCGCAATGCAAGAATGGAACATGCGTGACAACGTATGCTCAAACATGGAGGTATGCCAATAACAAGAAATGTACATGACAAGACAAGTATGCTCATGAAAATGCAAGTTATGTGCATGATGGTATAAAACTAGCATAAATCAGGGCGCCAGTTTGTTATGAAACAACGAGTACGGAAATGCGCGTTTCGGCGAAGGCGACTCGACCACGGCCTCCGATCTGCTTCCCTGAAAGGTTACAACTCATTTAAAAAGGATACACTTTGATTTTGATGAGTGATGATGAGACCTATGCCAGAACTTGAAGCCGAAGTCCCGACGGAGCTATTTCGCGACCGGAAGTGTACTTTTCTTGAACTTTTTCAGGTCCCGGGAACTCCGATCTTCCTCAAAATTTGCAGAGAGCTAGGTGAGTATGTGAGGAACATGGCCGGCCATTTATCTTCCCAATGGGGGGGTGGCCAACCGTTTTCCAATAAAGCTAATGGCTGGCCGGCCATTTCTGCAAAAAGCAGATAGCTGGTCGGCTAGGAATAGGGGCCGGCCGGCCATGTGCTTTTTCCGGGGCTATTTTGGTCTTTTTCCCTCCTTTTTGCATGCTTCTTCAACCAAGGCCTGAGGCCTATAAAAGGCAGCCGAGTCCCCTCCATTTTCTTGCATTCTACAACGCTTTCCTCTCCAGATCTGAGTTTTACGCGCGTTTTCCAACGCCCCGCGCAGATTGTTTTCGCAAAAACATTCAGTTTTAAGCACTTTGGAGTGATTAAATTCCGGCTTCGGAGCTTCTTTTTGCATTTTCACCACTTGAGGTAAGTTTATCTTAATATTTGGAAGATTTTCTCGGGAGTTGACTTTTGTTGACTTTTCATTTCCCGAGAGTTGACTTTTGTTGACTTTTTCTAATTTTTGCTCATTTTGCTCATTTTTGCTCCCTTTTGCAGATTCTTGAAAATGGCGGGAAATTCTTCTCACGACGGAGGTTTTCCAGGTGCCGGCGATGATTTCGATCCTATGACTCTACCCTCGAGGACCCGACCTTTCATTCCCGGGAGGTACCGTCCGCCAGCACACGTTCTTCCGCGCGCTGTTTTCCGTCACTTTACCAGTTTTGACGAGCGAGCACCCGGGGATTTGCTTCTCAGAGAGCCGGAGCAGCATCTCTCTCACGAGGCCCGAGAGGTATTTACCTCATCTTCTGTATTTTACATTTCGCACCTTTGCCATGCTTGAACATGCAGTTTAGCTTATGACATAGTACTTTGCTTACATCTTGAACATGTAGTTTCAACATTCGAATTTCTGAACACTCGGCTCATTAATTAATTGCGAACACACAGCCCACATTAGAACACACGGCTCAAACACTGATTTGTCGAACACACAGTCCGAATTCGAAAGTGAACACACAACCCACACTTTAAATTTTCTGAACACGCAGCCCAGATAGATAATGAACACGCAGCCCACATTTTAACTGAAAGTTGAACACGCAGCCCAAACTTCAATTTTTCTGAACACGCAGCCCAGATAGATACTGAACACGCAGCCCACATTTTAACTGAAAGTTGAACACGCAGCCCAAATTTCAAATTTTCTGAACACGCAGCCCAGGTAGATAGTGAACACGCAGCCCACAATTTGACTGAAAGTTGAACACGTAGCCCAAATTTCAAATTTTCCGAACACGCAGCCCAGGTAGATAGTGAACACGCAACCCACAATTTGACTGAAAGTTGAACACGCAGCCCAAATTTCAAATTTTCTGAACACGCAGCCCAGGTAGATAGTGAACACGCAGCCCACAATTTGACTGAAAGTTGAACACGCAGCCCAAATTTCAAATTTTCTGAACACGCAGCGCAGGTAGATAGTGAATACGCAGCCCACAATTTAACTGAAAGTTGAACACGCAGCCCAAATTTCAAATTTTCTGAACACGCAGCCCAGGTAGATAGTGAACACGCAGCCCACAATTTAACTGAAAGTTGAACACGCAGCCCAAATTTCAAATTTTCTGAACACGCAGCCCAGGTAGATAGTGAACACGCAGCCCACAATTTTAACTGAAAGTTGAATGTAGCTTATTTCACTTCACCGGCACACAGCCCATTTCATTTTATTGGCACACAGCCCATTTCATTTTATTGGCACACAGCCCAATTCATCTCATACTGACACATGTATTCATTCTGAATGCAGGTTTGCTCCCGCAGTGTGCGGGGGTACGGTTCTACCATGGCGCGGGATTGGTATGCCGAGCTCCCGGAGGGCATTCGAGACTTAGTCGACTTGGCAGGGTTCGGGCCCTTCTGCGTCGGGTTGTCACGTTGTCCTGCTAGGAGGACACTGATGGCGGCCTTGGTAGAGAGATGGTGGGACACCACCAACTCCTTTCATTTCTCTGCTACCGGGGACATGACTATGACCCCTTTTGACTTCGCTGTATTGACCGGCCTTGACGTCGGAGGTTGGTCCATCCCCTATGATGAGGATATGGGCGAGTGGGAGGCCTCCTGGATGTATCTGTTGGGGGCTCGCCCGCCTGTTGATAGGGTTTCAGGGAGAGCCAGATACACTTGGTTCTCCTCCCATTTCCGGCGGGCGGAGATGGTGCTTGAGAGTCCCGAGGAGACAGAGCAGTATGCCCGTGGTTTCCTGATGTTCCTCTTCGGGACTACCCTGTTCGCCGACAGAGGGAACACCGTCGGGCTATTTCCTCAGCATAGACACGCAAAACACATTATGCACTCCTGCCAACCTAGGGGGTAGAGCAACACGGTACGCAACTTCACCAACCTTCTCCAATACCTCAAATGGACCAATGTATCTAGGACTCAACTTTCCTTTCTTTCCAAACCTGATCACTCCTTTCCATGGTGATACTTTCAAGAATACCATATCCCCCACATGAAACTCTAAGTCTTTTCTACGATGATCAGCATAACTTTTTTGTCTACTCTGAGCTGTCAATAATCTCTCTCTGATGGTGATAATTTTCTGTGTAGCATCCTCCACCAAATCAGGTCCCAACATTTGCCTTTCACCAACCTCATACCAACACAAAGGAGACCTACACTTCCTTCCATACAAAGCCTCATAAGGGGCTACTCCCAAACTAGAATGATAACTATTATTATATGCAAACTCCATAAGCGGCAAATAATCATCCCAATTACCTCTCCACTCCAAAGCACAAGCCCTCAACATATCCTCAAGGGTTTGAATAGTCCTCTCCGATTGCCCATCTGTCTGAGGGTGATAAGCTGAACTAAAATTTAACCGAGTACCCATAGCTGATTGTAACGCACCCCAAAACTTAGACACAAAATGAGGGTCCCGATCTGACACTATTGACACTGGTGCACCATGCAATCTAACAATCTCCTTCACATACAACTGTGCAAATCGAACTAGAGAATAGGTCATCCGTACTGCAATAAAATGTGCTGACTTGGTTAATCTATCAACAACTACCCAAACTGCATCGTGATTACTACTAGTACGAGGTAATCCACACACGAAGTCCATGGTAACATGATCCCACTTCCACTCCGGTATAGGTAAGGGTTGTAGTTTCCCCGCAGGTTTCTGATGTTCTACTTTAACCTGTTGACACACCAAACACTGAGCCACAAATTCTGCAATATCTCCCTTCATACCATTCTACTAAAAATGTTCATGAAAATCCCAATACATCTTAGTGCTTCCAGGATGAATGCTGTAACTAGAACTATGTGCCTCCGTCATAATCTCCTTCCTCAAATCACCACTAGCAGGAACACAAATTCGGCTACGGAATCTAAGCAACCCATCATCACTAACCACAAAGTCTACGTGTTTACCCTCTGCCATCTCTCCTTTAATACGCTCACACTGGGGGTCAATCTCCTGTGCTAAACGAATCCGTACTCTCAAGGTCGGCTGAACTGTCAATTGACTACAATAAGCCCTATTACCAGGTGTAACAACCTCAAGCCTCAAACGTCTCATGTCTTCCACCAAACAACTCTCAATAGACAAAGCAGCTATATCTCCAACTGCGACCTTCCTACTCAAGGCATCTACAACCACATTTGCCTTCCCCGGATGATATAAAATATTCACATCATAATCTTTTAGTAACTCAAGCCATCTTCTTTGCCTCAAATTTAGTTCCTTCTGTGTGAAAATATACTTCAAACTCTTATGATCAGTGTAAATCTCACATGACTCTCCATACAAATAATGCCGCCAGATCTTAAGAGCAAAAATCACTGCTGCTAACTCTAAGTTGTGCGTAGGATAGTTTCTCTCATGTACTTTCAACTGTCGTGACGCATAAGCAATCACCTTCCCATGCTGCATGAGCACACATCCTAAACCCTGCCGTGAAGCATCACTATAAATCATAAAACCACCTCCATCTGTAGGTAAGGCAAGGATTAGAGCTGATGTCAATCTCTGTTTAAACTCTTGGAAACTACGCTCACAATCATCATTCCACTCAAACTTTACCCCTTTCCTGGTGAGATTGGTAAGTGGCAAAGCAATACGGGAAAATCCTTCCACAAACCGTCTGTAATACCAGCAAGCCCTAGAAAGCTACGTACCTCCGTCACAGAAGTAGGTCGTGGCCAATCAATAATTGCTGACACCTTCGTACTATCCACAGATACCCCATCTTTACTCACTACATGACCTAAAAAGGATATACTGCTCAACCAGAATTCACACTTCTTAAATTTTGCATACAATCTCTTCTCCCTAAGGATCTGCAATACTACCCTCAAATGCTGCTCATGCTCCTCCTTACTCCTGGAATAAATTAGGATGTCATCAATAAACACTACCACAAATTTATCCAGTTGAGGTTTAAATACTCTGTTCATTAAATCCATGAATGCGGCCGGTGCATTTGTGAGACCAAAAGGCATTACCAAGAACTCATAATGCCCATAACGGGTTCTAAAAGCAGTCTTAGGAACATCCTCATCCCTTACCTTCAACTGGTGATAGCCTGACCTCAAGTCAATTTTAGAGAATACTTGAGCTCCCTGCAACTGATCAAATAGATCATCAATGCATGACAAAGGATACCTATTCATCACTGTGACTTTATTCAGCTCTCTATAATCAATACACAATCTCATAGACCCATCCTTCTTCTTCACAAACAACACAGGCGCTCCCCAAGGTGAAACACTAGGCCTAATAAAACCTTTGTCTAGCAACTCCTGTAACTGAGTTTGTAACTCCCTCAACTCCAACGGTGCCATTCTATAGGGTGCTTTAGAGATAGGTGTTGTATTAAGGACCAAGTCAATGGAAAATTCAACCTCACGGTCTGGAGGAAGACCAGGTAGATCCTCCGGAAAAACATCAACAAATTCCCTTACTACAAGCAGCTCCTCTAACCTCTGCTCTGGTTGTTCAGTACTCATCACACAAGCTAAATAACCATGACACCCTTTTCTCAACATTCGGTTAGCCTGAAGGGAAGAAATAAAACAAATAGAAGACCCTTTCACATCTCCCTGAAAGAAAAACTCATGTTGCCCCGGCATAGCAAAAACTACCCTCTTTCTAAAACAATCAATAGAGGCATGATGCTTCGTTAACCAATCTATCCCCAAAATCACATCAAAATCCTTCATCTCTAAAGAAATCAAATCCACTGGAAAAATTCTACCATCTAACTTTATCTCACAAGATCTACAAACATCCCCTAACACTACTGTTTCTCCTAATGGAGTAGACACAGCAATACATGCATCCAAAGGCTCACAAGGAATAGACAAGCAACGTAGAAACTTAGGCGCAGCAAAAGAATGTGTAGATCCTGAATCAATTAAAACTCTGGCAGGTACAAATGATATAAGGAGTGTACCTTGCACCACAGATGGAGCAACCTCAGCCTCCTCTCTAGTGAGAGCATAAACACGTCCTTGGGTAGCTGCTGACTTCTTTTCCTGAGTCCCATTCCCGGATGTCTGACCTTGGGTAGTCCTACTTTTGTCATTATTCTGCTTCTGGTTAAACCCACCGCTATAAAAAGTTCGTCTCTGCCCTTGCCCCTGCCCCTGAAATGACTGTGCTATTGACTGACCTCCCAGTCCCTTAGACCTACATTGTGCAGAGAGATGCCCAGGCTTGCCACACTTAAAACATATTCGAGCTATGCCATCACAATTATACCCAACAGAATGTGACCTACCACATCTATCACAATTCCTCCGATTCTGTTGTCTCATGCCATTGCTAACCTGACCTTGGGTGTAAGGCTTCTTGCTAGGATTTCTACCACCACCACGTTGCTCTACTTGTCTCTCTTCTCTAAGTCTCTTGTTTTGTGGTTCCTTAGCCTTTTGTTCCTCAGCTCTCTTTTTCTCTTCTACTCCCCTTTCAGCTAGTAATGCCTTGCTTACCAATGCAGAATATGTCTTCATCTCCAAAATGGCTACTTTTGCATAGATCTCTGACCGCAAGCCATTCTCAAACAACATCACTTTATCTTCCTCTATGGCCACCTGATGTGGGGCATACCTCCACAACTCCGCAAACTTGGCTTCATACTGAGCCACTGACATGTCATTTTGCTTCAAATTGAGAAAATCCACTTGCTTCTGCCTTCGCACCGCTTCAGGGAAGTATTTCTCATTAAACAATTCTAGAAACTTGCTCCACACTAGCTCTGTTTCTCTACCCTCATATTGACGCTTCACCATGCGCCACCAATGCTCTGCTTGACCCTTGAACCTAAAAGCTGCGAAGGCCACCTTCTGGTCTGCTGAACAACCTAGAACATCAAATATTTTCTCCATCTCTAGTACCCATGCCTCTGCGTCCGTAGGGTCCACTGTTCCGTGAAATTCTGGAGGTTTTGCCTTCATAAATCTCTCAAATAAGGAACCTCTATCCAAAGTTAAAGTTGGGTGAACTGTTGGTTGTGGGGCTACATGATTGTTCAGTAATCCCAACAATGACTGTAAAACCCGTGGGGCTGGTGCAGCAGGAACAACTCCTGGTGCTTCAGGGACGACTGGAGCAGCAAGTGGTGCGGTAGGGGGTATAGGAACAGGGGGAACTCTACGATTAGCAGCTGGTTGATCAGTTCCAAGAGCATTGACACTTCTTCTCCTAGGTGCCATCTCTTAACCTTCAAAATGAAATTAAGAAAAGCTCAACACAAGCTTAAACAAAACTAACTTAACCAAACACTACTAAGGACTATAGGGACTCGGACCTCGTCTAAATGATGAAATGCAAGATATGAAACTCGATAACTACAGCTCTGATACCACAATTGTCACACCCCAAATCCGGGCATGACCGGCCGTGGCCCACAGGGACTTAGCCCAAGGCACACGTAAGCCTAACACGAATCCAATCACATTGAACAACTGAACAATAGTCCAATAATAAATAACCAAAACTCAATCAAGACATGTCACAATTATAAACGGCAAAATCAACCGTAATCAAAAACCATCCAAACTTATGGGATATAAACAACCCACATATCAAAAATAATCCTAAATAAACTTCGATAAGAATAAATATAAATACGCACAAACTTGACATAACACTCTAAACTAAAGGAATGCCCTAGAGGTCCATGCAATTAAGTCCCCGTTACGCCATGAGTCCACTCTAAGTCCTTCTAACACCTGGAAATGGTAAACAACTAAGTCAGCTGATAGCTCAGTGAGTAGCAACATGGATAGTAAATACAGTTTTGAAAACAGGATTCAATTCCAAAATAAGATATATATCACAGAAACTAGATTGGCATACAGTTTGGTAAATACAATCTGTTTCAAAAAGAAGGTTCCACAGTTCAACACTTAAAATACTCATGTCTCGCAAGAACATGATAAACGACATTTTCCACTTAAAACAGATTATAACATGAACACCAATAATTTTCTGGGTACCAAGAAAAACAAATAATCTACCACACAGTTCTCAAGGCTATAAGCCCCGTTGGATCCAATACCGAATTAAGAGTCATCCTCAGGGTGGCACCTAGGCCTTTTCTCAAAGACGATCCGATTGAAGGTCACCTAGTTGTTTTTAAAGGTCTTTTCCTTACAATCGTTGAGCACTAGAGTCATCACGGCTCAACCCGGATCTGTTCCCTAGTGGCCAGAGTCACCACACACAGTGGAATAATTTCCCTGGACTAAATACACACATGGTCCCAATAATCAATACACATCAGTTTTCGCAAAACATGGTGGTTCATCATTATAAACATGAGACCAAAACAAATAGTTTACAGTATGCCAAGTTCACACATGTTTCAGAAATAATTTGATTCAATTGATAATATAATAATTTATCAAAACAGTTTAGTCTTGAAACAACAATTTAATTTTCCAACAGTTCAGGGTAGGGGAACATTTATAAAAATACGTAGCATGAAACTACTCACCTGAAAAATGAAATAATATAATCCTCGTATAGAGTGTAAAAGTCCAACTAGTGCCCTGAACCAAGTATAAAAACTACACGTCACAACTAATTTAAAAATACTAAAAAAAAAAAAGGAACTAAGTAACCTCAAACTAAAGCGCACTAACACGGCTCAACCCAACTCAACGTTACTCTTAAATATTACCTAAGTTCATGTTCTTCAAGGTTTAAAATCACCCAAGACATGAGTTCCGGTTGAAACTTAATTAAATGTGACTTTGAGATAAAACAGAGTTTTAAACAAATTTTCCCAATCTAGTCGCCAACTTTGAAAATTACAAAACCCACTCCACGCTATTCGAAAAATTCCAAAAACCTCCAGATATCAACTAATATATCCTAAGTTTCAAACCCAATTGGTTTCACTTGATTTTCTTATCAAAATAATTATCTACAATTTATTATACCCAAACAGGTTATTTTCTGCAGCACTTTAAAGAAATTGACGGTTCTCTTAATATACACGAGCAATCAATGCAAGGCCAAAAACGTACGAAACTAGACTCGTAACCGGTTCTAATGACACTAATTTGATAATTTTTGGATTTATACCCAAAGAGAACAACACTCCCGAATTTACTGTTTCGGACTGGTTTTCTGGACAGATTTGGATACCTCAATTTATATGAATTTTGACTCCCAAAAATTATGAAAAAAATTCAGATATGCAATTCAATATGTAATTGATCTACTGTAAAAATTTCAGATTAAAATTCATCCGTTTGATATGGTTTCTTGATTTTTAAAGTTTGCGATTATGTGCAGAATTTTTGGACTAAGATTCACACCGATTGTTTATACATGAATTTAACTCCTTAGATTTCTTAACAGTATACATATATACAAAATACATAAATCTACAACCTCTCCATCAATGAACTAAATAATAATAGAGTAAGGATAAAGAACAAAAACAAAGAAAAGAAGAAAGATGAAGACCTACCACACCCAAAAATTACTCCTTGTTTGCAATCCCTTTTTTTTTTCTTTTTCTTCTTTTCTCTCAACTTCTTTCTCCCCGCGGCTGCTGTGGCTGCTGCTATAGAATGTATTAGGAACCTAGGGTTTTTTCTTTTCTTTTCTTTGTTATACATAACATAAATGACTCTAGACAAAAATGTCCTTTGTTTTATTTTATTTTATTTTGTCTCTCCATTAATTTAAATAAAATACAACTACTATTAGATCAAAATATGCTTACTAATTTGACACTTAATTTTATTTTATTTATTTATTAAAATAATAAATCTTGCCTTTAAATTGAAGACTTTCACCATAAATTTATTTTAGGTTTTAAAATTAATTAAAAGACCCTCCAAATATTTAATTTGCACTTTAAGATTCACCATCAAAATATTTGAGATTGTAATATTATTATTGTTATTATTTAATTATTTACTTAATTTTTATATTTGGGTTCTCACAGCACATGCTTTCAAGCAGTGCATGGACATGGAAACGGATGAGACAAAGTTTGAGCATGGCTGGACGACAATGGTCGAAAAATTTGGACTTCAAACCAACAGTTGGGTGTTGGAGACATATGAGAAGTGTCATATGTGGGCTGAGGCATATATGTGTGGACATTTCTTTGTTGGGATGAAGAGCACTCAGCGCTCGGAGTGTATGAATGCTTATTTCAATCCCTTCCTCCAACACAAATTGAAGCTATATGAATTTGTTAGGCACTATGATCGGGCTCTTGCAAGGATAAGGTATAACGAGGCTGGAGATGATGCTGAAACAAATAACACTTTTTCGGTATTGATTACTCCATTGCGAGATATAGAGAGACACGGAGCTGAGCTATTCACCCGAAATATATTTAGAATGTTCCGTGATGAAATCTTAGAAGAGGGGAAGTTGAATGTCAAGGACGTGTTCCCTTTGCCGGATGATCAGAAATGCTACTATATTCATAAGTACAAAGTGAAGGACAGATCATGGATAGTAACACACAGTCCAGTGGATGCTGCAATGAGATGTTCTTGCATGAAATTCGAGTCGTTGGGGCAACCTTGCTGCCACATGATATGTGTTATGAAAGCTGAAAATTTAACGCAAATTCCCCCAACTTGTGTGCTGCATAGATGGACAAGGGCTGCAAGCAAGGATGGCCAGCAATGGCCTCAACCCTCAATTGATAGCACTACAACACAGACGGCCCGGTATGGGATATTGAGTTCTTCCTACAACGAAATGTGTTTCTATGCCTCGTAATCAACGGAAGGTTTCAAAGAGGCTAGGGATGCATGTCTTCCGATGACGAGCCAGATGAAGGAGTTATATGAGAGGAATTTGAACGGTGGGAATGGAGACAAAGGGAAACATTCATTCCGTCGACAATTTGGAGTAGAAGATCCTGATGTTGTGAAGACAAAAGGGAACCCAGGACGGGCCTCGTCCAACTGTCGAAGACCAAGAAAATGTGGGAATTGCAAATGCATTGGGCACACAAAGCGAACGTGTCCTAAGGTTCGGTTTAGCCGAACAGTGGGTACTAACTCAGATGCAGATACACCCCACATAACTGACCGTGAGTACAATGCGGAGTCATTGCCCGTTCGCTGCAAAACTGGGTTGGTGGAACCAAGTACATCGCACATTAAGCAACGGCGACTATTTTTCGATGTTTCTCCTGATTCCAAGCAGCCTATGGGCCAATACGGTAGTGTTGAAGCAGCAGTGTGGAAAAATGATTCGAACACAATTGATGAGGTGAATCAGGTAATTGTATAATTTGTATGATTTATATAGCGATCCCGGGTTTACCCTTGTTTCACAGTGATCCGGATATATGTCCGTGGATGTTGGTAGTTGATCATTATCTTGTTTACATCCCTTCTTACTTTGTATTTGAGTTGTAGGATGTGTTGGGCAGGTTTGTTATAGGTTGGTTAAGTTTAGAAACCAAAACTAGTTGCCCAAATTTTGACCTGTCCGCTCGAGCGGGGAGTTTGACGCTCGAGCGGGGATTTCACCCATCCAGTTTTTCCTGTGCAGTGTTGGACGCTCGAGCGTGGGATTGGACGCTCGAGCGGGATTGTGTGAGTGCCGCTCGAGCGACGATTCGAGCGCTCGAGCGGGAGAACTGTCTGCATAAGTTTTGGGAGTGTGTATCTGGCGTTCGAGCTGGGGAGTGGCCGCTCGAGCGGGAGTCTGTGAGTGACGCTCGAGCGGGGGTTTGGCCGCTCGAGCGGGGAGACTTTTATATAAATCCGAGATCCGACTTTTGGATCACTTTTTCAAGACCTTTTCTCTCTCTTACTTTTCCAAAAAGCCATTTTCAGAGCTTCTCACTCTAAAACCGGCCCTTCTCTCTTAGATTTGATCTAGTAAGAGTTAATTGCTCATCTTTGGCCTTTACAAAAAGGTTGTTGATCGTCGAGTGCTACTTCTTAATCTGAAAATTTCAGAATTTGGAGCATTTTGGTTTTGGTCTTCATCTCCATTGGGGCTCCGAATTTGAGATAGGGATATCCTACTCCTCTCTATGGATTTTGTCTTTAAATTTTAGTATTTTGAGATGTTGGGGTTGGTTTGGTAATTTTGTGAAAGTTTGGGGCTTTTGTGTAATTTTACAAAAGTTGGGGTTTTATTCGTAATAAACCTAGATGCATGTTTGGTATAGAGAAATGGAATAAATGTTGAATCATTGATGAAAATGGGACCTTCAGGGTTGTAATGTTAATTATGGAAAATGCCCTAATTACATTGATTGATTAATTTGTATAATTAATTGTTGGGAATGAGAAATTGAGTTGAGAATGTGGAAATTGGAAAAGGGAAGGGGTTAAAGGGTGTAGTTGAATTATTTATCACTCACCTAATTGAAGTGTTGATTAAATATCCATTGTTGCATTTACTTTCTGTATAGAAATAACTGCTTGGGCTATCGGTGGAGGATAGTCGTGATTGTTGTAGACAATGCATGATGATTAGGCAAACGGAAACTAATCACTGGAATGAGTCATTGAGTATGATGATGGAAAGAACACGTTAAATTTATGTGTTGTGTGATGATGTGTATAATTATTGTTTTTATGCATTGTGTTGTGTTGGAGGAGATAGGGGATGTACTCCGCGGTTTAGGGGAAGATAGGGGATGGACCTCTAAACCGGATGTGTTGGGAGGAGATAGGGGATGGACTCCGTAGATAGAGCTCATATGCTTATCTAGTGATGTATTGACAGAGCTCATATGCTTGTCATTGGAAGTGTAATAGTGCTCATATGCATATCTGTGGAAGTGATGATATAGCTTGTATGCTTATCTGTTGTTGTGTGATATAGCTAGTATGCTTATCTATTATGAAATGGGAAGTGTTTGATATGAGTTACTGTCTCATATGAGTTGTTTGGCCAGGTTCTGAGCCATGTTTGTAAATTGAGAATCGAAAAGAATTGAAAATGAATTGTAATATGGACTTGCATGTCATGAAACTGTAAAGTGTGATAAGTGAAAGTATCTGTGTTGGCCATCTATCAACTGCTAATCTTTTAGTCATTGTTCATATTTGGTTTAGTATGTTTCTACTGGGCTGTGGCTCACCCTATATGGGAATATCATTTTCAGGTACAGGTAGCATGCCACCTCCAAGGACGTAGCTTGGGAGGCTAGAGGCGGACACACTTTTGTTGTCTTATTTTTGATGTATTACATGTAAACTCAAGCCAAGGGCTTAATGTGTAAACGAGCTAGTACTCTTTTGTTGTAACCAAGTGTTAACTTGGAAAGCTGTAAGCCCGTAGGGCATTTGCTTTTGTTGTTAACATGTAATACCTTTGTAAGGAACTACTTCCATGAATAGAAGAATGTCAATCTTTATTACCATTGCATGTCTTTATTGATGGGTTTTATATCATTATTTTGAGGACGTTACAACTTGGTATCAGAGCGTACCGGGTTCGAATACTTTGGGTACGTGGGAAGTGACTAGTATCACAATGGGTTTGTCTCGCTTGATAGAGACTTAGATGTAGTGTCATATGCTATGTGCTTAATTGATAACATGCTTATGTGACTATGTGGGTATGGGATTTAGTTTCTAGGATGTTGATTGGACCTTTGGGTTTCTGGGAGTCTTGTTGGAAACACTTGATCAATGCTGTTTCTAACCGGAACTCTAGTAACGCCTCGGGACTATCATTATCCGGAAATGAAATTCGTAAGTGCTTATGTGTTTATGTGCTTACGTGGAGTGAATTACTGTTGTCCATGTACTAGGACGTGAGTGTTTAGTTTTGGCACATTTGTGAATGTGCTGACGTTCTGTACCACCTTTATTAGGATGTCAGGACGAGGAAGAGGTGCTAGGCGCGGTAGACCTGCGAGGCAGGAGGTACCTGTACCGGATGACGTTCCGGCAGTACAGGAGGGAGTTGGTCAGGCCAATGTGGCCGAGCCAGCGGGTCAGCAGGCTATGGGCGCCTTGGCCCGAGAGATAGCGGAAGCTTTGGGTATTCTCAGAGCTGAGAATCAGGCAGCTGAGGTAGGGCCTTCCTTCTTGAAAAGGGAGTTCTTCCGGTCAAATCCGGATGAGTTTGTTGGGGATCCAACAGAGCCACTGAAGGCTGACGAGTGGTTGGAACAGATGAGTAAGACGTTCGAGATGCTTGGCATCGAGGACGGAGCATTGAAAGTGACCTTGGCATCCTTCCAGCTGAAGGGAGATGCGGGTCAATGGTGGAAGTACGAGAAGGCTCGTGTTGGTGGTACATGGGAGGCGTTTGTGAATGCTTTCCAGGAGAGGTTCTTGTCTGCAGTGGCTAGGGAGAAGCTGAGGGATCAGTTTAGCCGGCTTAATCAGCAGGGCATGTCTGTGGCGGAGTTTGAGGCCACTTTCACTAGTTTGTCCAGGTTTGCACCAGAGTTGGTGGCGTCCGAAGAACGCCGTTGCTATGAGTTTGAGCGGAAGTTGAGGCGGGGCCTCAAGCTGAGGGTTGGTGGGTCTTACATCCGAGAGTATAGACACTTAGTAGACGCTGCAGCTCATATGGAGCTCATGATGCAGGAGGAGGATGAGGGGCAGAGAGGCTCCAAGAGGAGCCAAGATGGCCAGGGCGATGGCAGGAGGCAGAGGGGTTCTAACCCTCCGCAGTTGCAGGGTGGTGTTGCTAGATCGACCTTTCCAGTGCCGAGTGCAGGCTCCGGGAGAGGTAGTCAGGGGGACTTTGCTTGTTACAAGTGTGGCCAGCTGGGTCACAAAGCTTCGGTTTGCCCGCAGAAGGGAGGGGGTCAGCAAGCTGCTTCTTCTTCAGCTAGACCTCAGGGCCAGAGTCAGGGCAGGGGCCAGTCCTTATCTTGTTATCAGTGTGGTCAGCCTGGGCACCTGAAGAGGTATTGCCCGCAGTTGGGTGCCGCATCGGGAGCGTCTAGTTCTAGGTAGACGCAGGGATTTCAGCCAGCTCAGTCTGTGCAGGCCTCGAGGGCCAATCCGGGAGCTTCGTCATCCCAGTCTGTGCACAGTCTTTTGCTCCTAGAGGTGAGCAGGTGGATCAGGGGCCTACAGGGCGCGTGTATGCTGTTACCGCGCAGGATTTAGTATCGGCTCCATCAGTAGTGAGAGGTACTTTTCTGTTTTGCAACTCGGTTGCTAGTGTGTTGATAGACACGGGTGCATCTCATTCTTTTGTATGTGCTGCATTTGCATCTGTTTTGGAATTGGAGTTAGCATAGTTAGCATCTCCTATTTGTGTAGTGTCACCTCTTGGGGGTGAACTGATCTTGAAACAAGGTGTTAGAGGTTGTGATATAGAGGTCGCCGACCATAGACTTCCTTTTCCGTTTGTTGTCATGCCCATGAAGGGCTTTGATGTTATTTTGGGAACTAATTCTAGTATAAGAAAGTTTGAACACGATAAACAATGCATTTTCATAATATTATTTCATTATTGATGACATGTTAAAAGAAAATCACTCTTGCATTTCTTAAAAAAGGGCAACAATTCTAATGAAACTTGGCCCAAAAAAAGAAAAGAAAAGAAAAAGAAAACTAGTACGATAACAAAAACCCCTCGCCAATTGGAACTATGAGACTTGTACAAGTCTGCATCTAGTGTACTTTGTTTTAGGGTATGCAGCACACCATGTTCTTGTACTTACCAAAGAAGAAAAGAAGGGCATACTGTGTTCTGCTACTTATTAACTAGAAAAAGTGGCATACCTCATCCCTGCTCACTAAAGCAATATGCTTTCCATGTAACATAGTTACACGCTCCTTGCATGCATTTGTATGTAAGATGGATAGTTGAATAATAGAACAATGGTGCTTATGCCATTCTGGATTTCATGTCATATGGAAACTGAGTACTGAACTAGTCGCAAATACACTGCATATATGTAATCCGTAGTTGTGTATTTGGTCCACAGGTGTTTACTTGTAATGCATACAACTGACATAGTTAATTATGTGATTAGAATTGATCATTTTAGTGTATAATTGTGCATGACTTGTGTATGCATGACTTGTGTAGTCCTTATTTTGTAGAGCTGGGAGAAAACTATGGACTGTCATAGTCCTGGTCAAGGATTGATGCCTGCTAGTTTCAAGGTGCGCACAGTTCCCCTGGATGGTGATGACTCAGCAGCAGAGGAGGTATTGGATCCTGATTTCGGAGAGGCAGCAATTGGTCGTGTTGCACCTGTTGATTCTGGTAAATAAACATATTATTTCAAAAAGCCTATTAAGCAAAATATACATATCCTGGTATTAGAATTTTATGCATTTTTTTTTCTGTTCATTTTATGATATTAATTCCAGGATTGTGGTGGATTATACTGTTGCGTGCATATGGAAAATGCTCCGGAGATCTCTCAGTTCAGGAGAGAATTGATGTCCAAACTGGAATTAAGATGATTCTGAGGCTATGTCTTGCTGATGGTTTTGATATGTTCCCAACTTTATTAGTGACAGATGGTTCTTGTATGATAGATCGCTGCATGGGGATTCATGGTCACCCTCTGGAAATTCAGGTTAGTAAATTGTTCATATTATTGTTATTTGGATGTGTTTTCAGTTTCTTTTTAAGAAGAAAGTTTCTTGGGCTATGGCCATTGTGTGTGCCTATGAAAGACATATTGCCAATCCTAATGTTAGAAATGATTGTCCTAGAGAGGTGGTTATTTTTAGTTGTGGTTGACTATGCTGAAGGTTGATGATTTTAGAGAAGATACAGTGGCGGTCAGATGATTCTCTAGTTAACATTTGAATCTGATAAAAAATTTAAATCTAAAATTTGATACAAATCTTGACATCTATGTGGTACTGATTGTTCTTTAGATATCACTAGCAAAATGTTGTTGATATTTATTTATTTATTTGTTGAAATGTTTCTCTTATATGTTGGATATATGTAAACTGTACCAGGGTAGATTTTCTTTATTTTTATCATCTTTATGCTTGGTAAGATAAAACAGTATTATTTTGGTAGGGTGTTTCATGTTGTTGTTGCAGGCACTATTTTATTCAGCATTACTTTGTGCACGTGAAATGCTTGCTCCGGAGGATGGATCAGCTGACCTAATCCGAGCAGTGAACAATCGTCTTGTGGCATTATCGTTCCATATCAGAGAGTATTATTGGATTGATATGAGAAAACTCAATGAGATTTACCGCTACAAGACAGAAGAGTACTCATATGATGCTGTGAACAAGTTCAATATCTACCCAGATCAGATTTCTCCTTGGCTTGTGGAATGGATGCCTAATAAAGGAGGTTATTTAATTGGAAACTTACAACCCGCTCACATGGATTTCCGTTTCTTTTCTCTTGGAAACTTGTGGTCTGTGGTGAGTAGTCTTGCGACAGCAGATCAGTCACACGCAATATTGGATCTCATTGAAGCCAAATGGGCAGATTTGGTAGCAGACATGCCATTCAAGATATGTTATCCTGCTCTTGAAGGTCAGGAGTGGCCGATTATTACAGGCAGTGATCCAAAGAACACGTAATATTTCTACCTTGAAGAAGTGATAGTTCTTCATCCTTGAACTAAGGCTTAAAAAATAAATAAATAAATTGTATCTCACCATCCTTTGTGGTTTTTGGTGCAGTCCTTGGTCCTACCATAATGCAGGTGCCTGGCCTACTTTACTCTGGCAGGTAGTCAGTTGCCTTTGATTTTTGGTTGTGGTGCTAAATGCTCATGTTTTACTGCTTTAAGTTTCTTGATTCAATTGATGCTTAACAGAAACCATGGTGGGTTGAGTTTTTTTTTTTTTTAGATAGGATGGTGGGTTGAGTTGAGGGGCCTATTACTGTGTTATATCGACTCCACTTCATTTCTAATTTTCTGTGGGATTATAATTTGCTTCTCTCTGGATTCATTCCTAATTCCAACTACAGCTGGATTATAAAAACTGATCAGCTGGTAGAGTGGGCTTTCTTTGTGAGTTATTTGTCACGTTTTACAGAGTATCTGAAATGAGTCTGTACTGCTTCTGCATAGCATCTTTAAGATGTTAGTGATGTTAGTATTAACTCTTTTAATGCAGTTTTCACTTGTTTGAAACCTAGCACCCCACCGAGTGTTCCAAATAATAATAATAATAATAATAATAAATAACCTGAGCTCCACCCCACCCAGCAATCCGGTTGGTGCATTTCTGTAACTGTCCCACTAATTTGATGAAGCATCACATAGCATGGAAATAAGTCTTTTATTATGTTTAATTTTTATTTTTTGTAGGACTTGTATTATCACTAAGTCTCTGCATGTCCATGCTTGCACATGACTATTTCATTGTATGTGCGAAGTTTGCACTTGTTATTGATTATTAAGATTTGAGCAATGCTAGGTACCATGAAAAAACTTTCATGAAAATGATCATGAAAGATTTATGACCCTTGGATTACACTTAAAATAAAACACCACACACTAACCAAGGTAATCCAAGAGCCATAAATTTTTCATGATCAATTTCATGAAAATTTTTTCATGATCCGTATCTTTTCTCTTAAGATTTTGATGCACTGCCGTCAAATGCTGTAGGAAACATTTTATTTTGCCTATTTTTGTGGTTTCCAAGTGCTTAACTTCAATGGAAGACCTACTCTTTTAATGTAACACAGAAAATGTTTTGTTATTTTTTAGTACTTCAATTTTTTATTCCTTATTTTTTATCATGCATCTTTGAAGAAACACCTGACAATGCTAAATTTACTATCTATTAGGGCCATTTTAGAGTTTGAGAAGGAACTATGTTTTATAAATTTAGATCACATCCTCACAACCCTTAATATAATCCTTGTCACATCCTCACAGCCCTCACATCCTCACAATCTGAGGTCTCTGTTGCTTTAAGATACATCTGAACCCTCAACATATACTCTCTATTAGTCAGAACATGAGTTTGTACTTTAGGATATTTGCTTTTTTCCTTTGTAATGATGTTTAATTAGCACTATACACTAATGAGTTTGTACTTTAGGATGACCAGCTGGGTATACACTATTTTCATATATGTGGATCTGCATCATTGTTCCACGCACATATTCTGGGTATCATTCTAGTAGTAGTTTAGTGTTGACACTGCTTTATCATTTTGATGATAACAGAAATTATGGTTAAATGGAGTTATGCTTGTCTAATTTGATTTTTTTAACATAGTACATAGTAGTTCCTTTGTAAAAATTAGAAATAGTATGTTGTAATAATTTAACTGGTCTTTTGCAGCTCACTGTTGCATGCATTAAGATGAATAGACCAGAAATTGCTGCAAAAGCAGTAGAGGTTGCAGAGAAGCGCATATCCAGAGACAAGTGGCCTGAATATTACGACACCAAAAGAGCAAGGTTCATTGGGAAACAATCGCGGTTGTTCCAGACCTGGTCAATTGCAGGATATCTTGTTGCCAAACAACTCCTTGCTGACCCTAGTGCAGCCAAGATTCTGATTACTGAAGAAGATTCTGAGCTTGTCAATGCCTTCTCTTGCATGGTCAGTGCCAACCCACGAAGAAAACGTGGTCCAAAGAGGCCAAATCAAACCTATATAGTGTGAGCAGATTTTGTGAGTCTGCCACAAAATTATTTGGCAAAAGTCAATTGATTGTAAAGATGGGATTTATAATATACACCTGGGCGAAGGTTTTGGACTGTCTTCCATTGGTCATTGTTTCTTGGCTATTAATTGTAATATAATTTTCATTTTCATTTTTATTTTATTTTTTTTCTCTTTCTTTGGATGGGTAAGCTCCTATTCAATAGCCTATCCATGTATTATTATTATGTTCTCCTGTTTTGCACTGCAAATATCACATTATACGGATTATGAAACTATTTCTTGTTTAAAGCTTCTATGGCAGACATATCACTGTAATGGATAATTGAACCTATTTCTTCTGTTTGGCGGACTCTACAAAATAAATGGTTTAGATTATCAAGATGATTTGAATGAGACCGACAATCCTGAAAAATCTTGAAAAACTCCCTAGATATTAATTTGCAATTATGATTTAATTTTAAACAATAAATAATAATCATAATCAAACAATCAATAACAAATCGGCACAATGATTTAACGCGAAAAAAATTATAATTGGACTTCTCCAATTGTGATAAAAAAATCGCGGGTCAAAGTCACAAGATAATCCACTGAGCATCTCCAACCCACTAGGCATATCATGCTTGTTAGTCAAAATGCCTAGTATAACTTATTTTTTTCAACTCCAATGCACTAGGCATACGATTAGGCATTTTAGCTCAACTCACATTCACTAGCTACATGTAGCTAGCCTTCAAGACTAGGCAAAATATATTTAATCATTAGGATCATTTCCCTCCATCTTTGTTGCTGATGTGGCATTTTATAAAATTAATAGTATTTAGATGAATAGCTAAAATAAAGAGCATGGTTGGAGTAGAAATATGAAATAGTTGATAGGCAAAATAAAATATATACTTTATAGTAATATTTAGATAGGTAAAATGCCTATTAAGACAAAAATTACACACGAGAACCCTTAATTACTTAGAGAATTTACGCCCGAATTGAACGAAATGCATCTACCAACACCGTTTTCATTTTGGAATTGCTTTGCCTAACGTTGAATTCACAATACCAATGTCGAATCCACAAAGATGAGCCATTCCAGAATTTACCAAAGTTTCAGGGCCAAGTTCCTCGGAATCCACCGATGAACACCTATCTCTTTTTGTGAATGAAAGAATGAAATAACCGTTGATGTTTGTCAATATGTAGTTCATTGATCAATGAATCACCTTCTATACATCATGGAAACTCATATAAAATACCCTCTAATATAGAACACTTTATATTTTACACATCTCTTAAAATCTGGACAGGTAAATCTTAAAAATAACAAATGGCATACTTTATACTAAATAGAGTCGCGAAAACCACTTGAGCGCACACTTTACCGCTCGTGCACTCGAGCGGTTTAACTAAAGGTGGTGCTCACATATAGGCCAACCGCTTGAGCGCAACATCCATTGCTTGAGTGGTGAAACATCTTTTCGAGAAGTTTAGAACACAGATAGAAATACTGGATGAACTACTTCACTGTTCGAGCACACTCGAGCAGTCAAACAATTTTGAACTCTTCTTGGCTTTGGAGGCGCTGTTTAATATAAAGTGGCAAATAAAGAATACTTAAGTCAAAATATGATATGTCTGTACAAACTTCTCTAATACAATTCGGGTTGGATTCGTATCTAAACTCTCATAACTCATAGATATACTAGAGTGAATAAAAATACAACTGAATAAAGTTTTATCCAATGAGATTGCCATTTATAAAAATCTTACAAATCCAGTACGTTGGAATCAGTACGTTGTTATAAAGTTTTATAAAGTTTTATCCAATGAAACTGTTGTTCACCCCACTGGATACCAGTACGTTGTTATGAGCAAGGCATTAAAAAAAAAACGAAAATCATATGGTGCAAAGATCATTAACGTAAACAAATCCCACACGCAAGAGGACAAAACAAAAAGTGGAGATACCAGTCTGTTGTAAGAGCAAGGCACAAAAAAAAAATGGAATCACTCAACAGTGGGACCAAAAAAATAAAATAAAAATGAAGGGTGCAATTCATCAATGGGGCGCAACTCCCTCTGTATTTGTATATTTTTTTCTTTTTCTGCCTCACTTAAAAAAATAAAATAAAATAAAATAATCATGATACAAAGCATCATTGAAGTAAACAAATGCAACACTCAAAGGACAAAACAAGAAGGATAAAAATAGCTACCATGGACAAGGATGGAATCATACGAAAGGGCTGAGCAAATATAAATTGCTGATCATAAGCATTGCATTAGACACTGAAATAGGAACCATCTGTGTAAACTAGCTAGCTAAGCAAACTTTTTCATCAATGGCTTCCTCAATTGAGAATTACCCATTATACCCATACCCCTCGGACTTTAACGTGACGGATTTTGTCCCCGACAAACTCTCTGACAGCAACTACGAAGAGTGGAAGGAACTGATGTTGGACTTCATTGAGAGTCGAGGCTTGGTTGGTTTCATCGATGGCACAGTTGAGGCTCCTCCTTCTGCTCCACCTGAGAATGAGGAACAGTACAGGTCCTGGAAAAGATCAGACAGTCTCGTACGGGGATGGATTCTCACAACGCTCACCAAAGAAATCTTGACGCGAGTTCTGCCCTTTAAAACTGCTGAGGAAGTGTGGGCAAAGTTGTATGCAATTTTCCACTCACGACCTATTACCTTTGGTAATCACTTTTTAAAGGTTTTGGGCTTGTTTGGTTTCTTTTTCAGAAATTTTTTTGAGAAAAATTCTCTACAAATAAATTTTTAAGAGTAATTAAATTAAATAAATTTTTCAAAAAAAATCTTAAAATTTGGTTTGGTTACCTACTTTTCAAAATCACTCTCTCTCATATACATCAAATCAATCGCTTTTTTAAAACTCTCTCTCCAAAATAATTTTCTAAAACCATTTCTGAAAAAGGTAAACCAAACAAGTTTTTTTTTTTTTTTTTGATCAGCAAAGAGAAACTTTATTGATGAAATGAACAAGTACAAGGTACAAGATAAAATACATCAATAAAGGAAAGAGACGTGCAAAAGCATGACAGTGAGCTAAATGATCCCAACTAGGTTGGCACCACAGAGCTCACCCTATCATCTGCTAGCACCCCGAAGTTGGTGAGAGACCAACGGAAAGAAGAAGAAAGGAGAACCAACCAACCACGGCTATCACCTAAGCACATCTGCCAAGCACTGCAGCAGATGGAGAACTAATACTAGCCCAACACCCCAAAGATAGTCAAATAGCAGCAAAGCATCCAGAGTTAAAAATGTATAGCAGCAAAACAGAACTCCCACAACAGCTGGGACAGAACACATAGCAGCAGATAGCAGCAGATGGGAGAGGATGGAGAAGCCATCTTTTAGACCACAGCAACTCAGATCGCAGCCAGAAGAGGATAGAGCACAGAGAAAATTGGTGAGGGGCCAATCAAACAAGACCAACAGGAGAAATCAACCAAAACAAGCACTACCACTTCAGACCATGACCATGTACCAGCCCAACATAGCAGCCTCTGCAGCCAACACCTTGCCTTGAAGCAGCCACAGCAGTGCATGTCCTCATATCAGCAGAGCCAAAGCCAAAAACCAAAGCAAAACACAGACTGGAGGAGATCTGCAACTCTGCTGGAGCACCCAGACAGCAAGGACTGAAGGAAAAGCACTGCCTTCATAGACCAGAGCCAATCTGGCCTCTGCACTGCCTTGACAGACCAGAAACTGGAACCTCCCACTCGGCAGTCCTGTTTGCTGGTTCGATGCTGCCAGCTTACACACCCCTTCTGGCTTGAAGCAGACTACACAGAGGGCAACATACCACTCACACACACCACAGAAGCACAAACCCCCAGCAGCAGAGCCCTAAATACAAGAAGTCACCTGATTCAGATTAGCCACTACGTCATGCACGGAGTAATGAAACCCGGGCTGCCCAGACTTGGCCCACAACCCAACCCTCACTTTCACTATTTCGCCAAGCTCTTCCATATTAGGCTGATTTTCTTTAAAAACACACTCATTTCTTAACCTCCATACTGACCATAACATTGCAATTGGAACAAGCCTCCAAATCCTCACAACTGACTTTTTGAATTTTGTTCCCATCCACCATAACAGCACACCATCAATAGTAGCAGGAATGACCCAGGATACTCCCCACCATCGAAGCAAAGATGACCAAACCTTCCAAATTTCCGTGCATTGCAGGAACAAATGGTCCACGGACTCTGGTGGCAGCTTGCAGAAAAGGCACAGATTCTCCACATTACTGCTTAAGGCCCTAAACCTCTGTAAAAGACTAATGGTTTTAACCCTGCCCCTCCATGCCAACCAGCTCAAAAATTGAGCTTTTGGAGGGGCCACACCTCTCCATAACAGATTAGGAACCTGCATTTTTGGGCCTTGCGTCTCCTCAAACCAATTCCTCATTGAAGCCACAGTGAAATGACCTGAAGGAGATGCAGTCCACCTGACTGAGTCTGGCAGCTCCTCAGTTATCCTGGGAGCAGCTCCTGTCAAGGCTTGCAGTCTATGAACCTCTTCTTCCTCCCACGCAAGAAGAGATCTTGTAAACAGAAACCTCCAATTTCCTGAGATATCCCTCCTCTGCATGAAAGAGCTCAGATTCCCTTCTTTATCCACAGATAATCTAAACAACCTTGGGAACTCTACCTTCAGTTGAACATTCGACAGCCACTTATCATGCCAAAAGTGAATCCTACATCCATTTCCTATCACCAGCTTGCAATTAGACGTAAAGAATTCGAAGCGCTCTGCATTCTCCCTTAACACACTCAGAATATCACTCCAAACAAGAGATTCTTTGCCAGTCCCTTCCAACATTGGTAACCATCTACCACCAACTCCCCCATACTTGTTCAAAATTACTTTCTTCCACAGAGATTCATCTTCCACCCCATATCTCCACCACCACTTAGTTAGCAAAAAATCATTAAAGTCCCTCACCCTTCTAATGCCTAACCCTCCTTGCTCTTTACTAAGAGTTACTAACTTCCAGTTTACCAAATGAATCTTCCTCCGGATTTCTGAACTGCCCCATAAAAATGTTGCCCTCCACTTATCAATCTCCTTAGCTACCCCTTTAGGTAATTTGAAGAGAGAGAGAGGTAGTAACCAGGCAGACTATCAAGGACAGATTTGATCAGGGTTAGACGACCAGCAAATGAAAGCGTCCTTCTCTTCCATAAGGCTAATTTAGCTTTTACCTTCTCCACCACAGGTTGCCAAGTCTTCTTTCTTCTTGGGTTAGCACCTAGGGGTAACCCCAGGTACAGAAGAGGGAGCTGCTTACTAAGACAATAAAGTTTAGAGGCAAAAGCTTGAGCCAACTCTCCACTAATCCCAACTCCGCACACCACACTTTTGTGGAAATTTATTTTAAGGCCTGACATAATCTCAAAGCATCTAAGAATCCTTTTAACATTTACTATCTCCTCCCACTCAGCATCGCAAAAAAGAATAGTGTCATCGGCAAATTGGAGATGGGACAGATTCAAGTTTCCTGACCCAATAGAAGCTCCCTTAATAACGCCCAAAGCTTTAGCCCTTTCCAACAACACATTGAGACCCTCAGCTGCAATGTTGAACAAAAAGGGGGAGAGAGGATCACCTTGCCTTAACCCCTTCTGTGGACTGAACTCTTCTGTTGGTGACCCATTAACAAGAATTGAAATTCTGGCTGTGGTGACACAAGTTTTCATCCAATCCAGCCATCTCTCCCCAAACCCAAGATTGGCCATCATAGAAAAAAGGTAACCCCAGTTGACCGAATCATAAGCTTTTTGAAAGTCAAGTTTAAAAATGACACCCTTCTCTTTAGACTTCTTCCACCAATCCACCACCTCATTGGCAATCATAACCCCATCGAAGATATTCCTCCCCCCCCCAAAAAGGCAGTCTGCACTACTCCAATTACATCTGGAAGCACCCTTTTCAATCTTTTGGAGAGAACCTTAGCCAAGATTTTATACACTACACCCACCAAACTAATTGGTCTAAAATCTGACAAACCCGATGGACTAGAAATCTTAGGAACTAAGGTGATAAAAGAGCTATTTAATCCCGAGACCAGCTTACTGTGCTGGTAGAACTCCTACATAAACTGGAAAAAATCACTTTTCATAGTCTTCCAGCATTTCTGGATACACATCATGTTGAAACCATCCGGCCCCGGAGCTTTATTCCCATTACAGTCTTTTACAGCCTCCCAAACTTCTTCCAAAGTGAACTCAGGATCAAGAAACTCCACCACCTTAGCACTATTGATCCTCACAAAACTACCAGACAGTTTAGGACGAGATGGCCAATCTTCCGAAAATGCCTTTGAAAAGAACCTCAGCACTTCTAGTTTTACCAAAGCTGGATCTTCAACGCGAGCCCCCTCCACAACCACTGAGTCCACTAAGTTCCTATTCTGCCTTTGGCTAGCCATAATATGAAAAAATCTGGTGTTCCGATCACCATTCTGAGCCCAATTTACTCTAGACTTTTGGAACCATATCCAATCCAATTTCTTTCTATATGACCACACCAAGTTTTTTACCTCCCTTCTTCTAACAACTTCTTGAGGATCTAGAGTCCCCATTTCTTCCACCAGGTCCAGCTCATGCAACTCAGCTTCAGCCTTTCTAAGTTGGTCCTCCACGCAACCAAACACCTCAGAGTTCCACCGTTTCAACTCGGCTTTGAGACTACACAATTTCACCTTTACTCTGAACCCAGCCCACCCTTGTACCTGCGCATCCAACCAGGACTTTTGCACAACAGACAAGAAGCTAGGATGCAGGGTCCAAGCATTCAGAAACCTAAACGGCTTAGGGCCCCAGTTTTTCTCATCTTCCGTAAGCAATAGAGGACAGTGGTCGGACACCAGTCTAGGTAAGCCCCACAACTTCAAACTAAAGGTTTCTACCCATAGGGGATCCAACAAAAACCTATCAATTCTACTCCACCTATCACCGTCCACAGAATTACACCATGTAAACTTCCTACCCAACATTGGTAAATCCATCAATTCCAGCAGATCAACAAAATTATTAAAATCCTGCATCCCTTTGGAACTTCTAGAGCATCCTCTTCTTTCATCTGGAACTCTAATCTCATTATAATCACCACCCATGCACCAAGGCTTTTGGAAAGAGGATCTTATATTGAGGATAGAATCCCATAGCTTAGCTCTATGAACCACATCATTTGGAGCGTAAATATTTAAGAAAACACACTCAAATGAACTAGACAGAGTACCTGACAGAAGCAAGAAATTTCTGTTACTGCAACACTCTGATAAGGAGAAAACTTCAGGGTTCCAGATACTCAAGAGCCCTCCAGCACTCCCATCCGAATCTGCACCCATAAACTCCAGCTTCTCCCAAGGCCAAATAGATCGCACAAAGGGAACATCAATATCTCTGCTCTTAGTTTCTTGAAGGAGTACAACATCTACTCTTTTTTCTTTAATCAGCTGTTTCACTCTACGACGTTTTTCCAGCCTCCCCAATCCTCTAACATTCCAAGACATGATCTTCATTGGAATCAAGCTTTAACCGTGCTAACACCCCCAATTCACAGCCCCTTAGGTCTGACCCTCCTGACCCCCTTCTGCAATTTTGTCAAACCGCTCTGCATCTTGTAGCTCTAGCTCAACAATCTTTTGTACCACTTCATGCTCATTCCCTTCACAGTTCATACCCAGACGTTTGCCAAGCTGCAAAGTGGCGTGAGCTTCCTCGATAGCCAGCTTCCTTCTCCTACTCGATCGGCTGTTCTGGGACTGAGAGTGTGAGAGGACTGCAACCGCAGCCCTGAGTAACGCACCCCGCTGAAAACTACCTGAAAATGAAGCACCATTTCTGGGCACTCTTCTCCTTCCCCTTCCTCTCGAACCTCCTTCCTTGCCTTCCTGAGGACGATGGGTGTTAATTGGAACCACTGGTTCTCTGCCCACGGTAGTAGTATTGACCCTTACAGGCTCATGGGCTTGTGATAGACACCGAGTCTGCTCTCGGGACTGGGCCAATCCTTTTGGAGTTGGGGGAGCCACTTTGTTAATACGCTGACAGCTAGGCCCATCAACAGGACCTCCTTCTTGGGCCCCTTCTAATACTACCTCAATATTAATACTGGGTCTCCTCCCCTCCGACCCACTCAAACTCTTAACAAATCCTGGAGCGAGTAACGACAACCCACCCGAGGCCACCCTGCTGTCAACACTTACTATTCTTGGTAACTTTTTTAGCATGCTAACCTCCTCTGCAAAACAGCTGTTATCCTTCCTCACGTTAGCCTCCACCTGTTCTACTAGGCCTTCGTGCATGCCACCATCCTTCACCAAGCCACTGTCTGCAAAAGTATCCTTCACCACCGAAATGGTGTTCCCCTGGTCTGACGCCACCAAAATCAAGTTCCCATGCTGCTTTTGGTCAGAGTGGTTCTCCTCCTCGATTCTGACATCTTGTTGAGGGTTAACTCCGGCAACTGAACTCTCCGCCCGGGAAGGTAAAGAGATGTTCAGCCCCCATTTCTGGCGCATCTCATAGTCAAAATCTACACTGTAACTTCCTTCCCCCACCGAAACCTTATAAATTCTCTTATTACACTCGACCTCTACCGATGAGCTAATTGCTTCCAATAACCTAGTATGAACCAATACCTTGCCACAGTTCAGTGATTTTGATCCCACAAGGTTATCTTCCACTCTGATGATGTCCCCCCATAAAGATCCAATACTATGAAGTGTGCTAGTGTTCCATGCATGGAAAGGAATACCATAACAGTGCAACCAAACTAGCCTAGAAGTCATCATCGGCAAATCGTCATCCCATAATCTTATACCGTCACAGAGATCTTGAATGAGGTCTGCCACCAAACTAAACTTCTGGTGTAAAAGCTCTTCGGTTGGAAAATTTAATAGAATTAAATTCCCACCTCCAAAACGAAAATGGATTTCATGTACACTGGAATTCCAGAGCAAGCTCTGCATCTCCCCCAGCATCGACATACTCTTGATACGCACCACCATACATCTCTGTAACCAGTCACTGCCTTCGTCTGAAACTACCACTTGTAACAGCTTATCCGCCTCGTCCCCCCCATTCCTTCACTATGTCTGCATACGATTTTGTTCCTCTACATGTACTCACCCCAATGCCTTTACGACCAGGCACATTGGCTGCATTTGGTTCACCGCCATCCCCTGCTACACCTTCCACTCGTAGTCGTTTCTCATGAGCTTCTCCAGACACCGATCTCTGATAATTCTTCTCATTATCATAATCTGCGAACTTGACCTTCAGTTGTTTCTTGCCACACCAGACCCCATTTGCCTTATGGATCGCCATCTTTGCTGCCACTACACACTCGTACCGAACAAACCCAAATCTTGTTCCCACTTTGCTGCGCTTAAATGATATGTAGGCATGCTTCACCACTCCAAACTTTGAGAACATAATAAACATGCCTTTAGGATCCATATCATACGGAAGGTTGTCAACAAAAATGGAGAACAACTTCAAGCCTGGACCACTTCGTCTAGGACCGGCAGCTCTCCCTCTATAAAACACCGATTGCCAACCCCCTTCAAATCTCTTGCCATCAGCTCTTCCAGCTTGCCCCTCCATCGCCAAACAATTTATTGTATAACTAAATAATATTTTAAGATTCTCTGTAATGTAAACCAAACAAGTTTTCGTACTTTTTATCTCAAAAACTACTCTACATACACATCAAATCAATCACAAGTTTTGTTTTTGTAAAGTCTCTCTTCTCTGTTAAAATTAGAATAAATTACATCATTAGTCATGTAATTTAAATAACGTCTCACTTTAGTTTCTATAACATATTCAATTTCGTTAAAATATGATTCCTCCATCATTTACCATTATAATCTAAAATGAAAAAAATTACCATGTATGCAATTAAAGGGACTAAAGTGTAATTTAAAATAAATTACAAGAACTGTAAGGACGATTTGATTATTTTAATTGTTATTTTGGTTAGTCGAGAAAGAAGTTGTATTTTGGATGATATGTAAATATATATATATATATATATATTTGTAGTTCAATAGATGATTGTGAGTAGGGGTGGGCGCGGGTCGGTTGCGGCCATAGAACCTCCAATCCGCCATCCGTCCGCCAGATTGGCGGATTGGAGAAAATCAATCCGCATCCGTCCGCCAATCCGGTGGATGTGGATTGAGCGGATTGGTGGTTTGGCGAATGGATGTGAATCGGTTTGGCAGTTTAAAATTTTATAAATTTTCAATATAATTCAACTTATGTACTTCCTCAAAAAAATGAAGAAAATATTACAGTCAACAACTTAAAAAAATATTACAATCACTGCATGCCTTATCCAAAGCAAAAAAGTTTGAAACTTTAGAATATCACATTTACTGCATGCCTCATCCACATAAAGTATTACAATTTGTGGTTTTTAAAATATAAAAACTATTCAAACCACCAAAACCATGAATAGAGCAGTAGTAGAGATTGTATGTCTCTGTATTGTTACATCTATATCTGTTTGTGAAAACAAAAACCAACTAGCATATATCATATTTTCTATTTATTATTTTTAGAGATATATTTAAAAATAAAAAAATATAGATAAATAATACGTTTATTTTATTCAATTCAAAAAAGATATTCAAGTTGAAAACTTTTTTTCAACAGAATATTTAAACTCTTTTTTAATTAAAAACACAAACATAATATTTAAACAAACTGAAAACACAAAGTCTTATAAATTACTAGCGGTGCTCGCGGTTTGGCGGTTCGGTTGCGGCCAAAAGAATCTCAAATCCGCCATCCGTCCGCCAAATTGGCGGATTGGAGAAAATCAATCCGCAACCGTCCGCTTGTCATTACGCATCCGTCCAAAATGCGGCGGATTGGTTCGGTTTGGTCGGTTTTGACGGATCGATATATCCACTGCTCACCCCTAATTGTGAGAGAAAAATTGATTAATTGATATATAACATATGCCATTTTGCCTTATTAATTATTTTAGTTAAAATCCAAGTTGTTAAACAAGGCTATAATTTGTTTTGAATTTCATTTTGGTCCATATATGTGATTTTTTTTTCTTCAAAAAATTAACACTGAGAGATTATAAACCAAATTAAAAATGTAAAGACTAAAATTATTTAAATTGAACTACGAAGATCAAAGTGAAATTTCACTAAAACTAGAGACAACAGTAGTGTAATATATCCTTAAAGGTAGTACTACTACATTTGAAACTCTTAAAATTAGTACTACTAAGGCCTCGTTTGGGGAGTAATCATTTTAGTTAAAAAGTTAAAAAATCATTATAAGTTATTACACTATTCTTTTATTTTTCTGAATATCTTTTCGTAAAAAGTAAAAAAATTATTAAAATAGCATATTCCCAAACAAGACCTAAATTTGAAGGGGTAATGAAAAATTGTTGTAAAATTTTGTGGCTGAAAATTATTATTCAGTGTGATTGATTTGAGTTTTTTGGATTAAATTTTTTAAAAATTGAGTTTTTTGATTTTCGTGTTTTTTTTTTGTTTTTGTTTTTAGTGAATATTTTTAAAATTTTAAATATTTTTTTAAAACTTTTTAGATGCACCTTACTTAGATGTATCTAAAAAGTAAAAAATTTGTAAAAAAAATATTTTAAAAAATTAATAAATATATAAAAATACAAAAAATGTACTGAATTCTTGTATTTTTTTTTAATATTTTTTGTATTTTTAGTATTTAGTGAATTTTTAAAAGGTTTTTTTTCACAACTTTTTTACTTTTTAGGTATATTTATGTTAGGTACGTCTAAAAAGTAAAAAAAATTACTTAAAATATTAAAAAAATTCAGTAAAAACCAAAAAACACAGAAAGTAAAAAAATAAGATTTTCTGAAAAGTATTTTTGAAAAAATTGAACCAAGCAAAGTGTTATTATTTTTTCCCAACAACCTTTTCATGACAATGGGAGTCAATATCCTAAGGTTTTTTTTTTTTTTTTTTTTTTTCAATAAAATTCTTACTTTGTTTGGAGGCAAAAAAAAAAAAATGTTTAGTTGGTAAAATTCTTAATTATTATATGTTGTAGTGACGTACGTGTTAAATGGATGACAGACGAAGAAACAGAGGAGATTCTTTTGGAATATCAGCCACTGGAAATAGCGGCAATCAAAGGTGATTGGGGGAGCGCCATTAAATTCATAGAAGAAGTACCATATGCAGTCAGGGTTCCCATCACTCGTTTTGGAGAAACGGCACTCATGATCGCCGTCAGGATTATTCGAAGAAACCATTTTGTGAAGAAGCTGTTGGAGAAGATGGTACCAGAAGATCTTGCTCAACATGATGCTGTTGGCCATACTGCCCTTCAGATTGCTGCAGGAGTGGGCAACATTGAGGCAACCAAACTGTTGCTAGAGAAGAACCCGACACTGTCTAATGTTTGTGACGTTCGTGGAAGAATAGCTCTCCATTACGCTGCTGCCTGTGGGAAAAGAGAGGTTGTTCTTTACTTATTGGACGCCACAAAACAAGACCAACAGCATCAACCATTTGACGATAAATTAGGTGCTGTGCTGTTGTGTGATCTGTCAAGTTCTGGACTCAATGGTAAGTGATTATTAACTAAAACTGTAAATTTACAAGGTTAGTCCTCTAATAGTTTAAAGGTTAAAAATTATTTTATATGTTCCTTTCCTTGTCATCTTAGTCCCTTCAGTCATTTTGGTCTTAAAGTTGTCAATTTGAGTTAATTTAATCCAATTTCAAACCATTGTTTAAATGGTTAATGGAAAAATTATAAATATTAACTATGATTCATAAAGTATATATTTTGTGTCATTTTGATTCCTAAAGTATCAATTTTGTCAATTTCGCCTTTCAATACTAGAAGGTTATGTTTCATTTTCTTTAGAGTAAACTAGATCGATAATCCCTATATTTTGCTTATTGTGCCATTTGGGTCTCTGCCATTTTAATTAGCTCGATTTTGATCATTAATTTTAGATTTTTTTGGTCAAATTAGTCCAATTAATAACACCGATTAGAGTTTTCAAAGAAAAATGGCGGCTAGTTGTTTGAGATTAACTTAGTAAGTTGAACAAATTTACAATTTTGCCTATAAAAACGCGACACGTGTTAATTACATAAATTGACACGAAATTATAAATTCAGGATCAAAATTGAGCCAATTAAAATTATAAAGACCAAAATGACACAATGACTAAAGTATTATGACTAAATTGATTTGAATTTAATATTTTAAAAATTTAATTAACAAAATCAAACTTGAGGGACTTAAACAAAAATGTGTTAAACTTTAGGAACTATAGCTTTAATTTATCCAATATAATTTTTTTTGGTCATTGTAGACAAAAATTTGACTTTTTGCAAAAAGTCAAATTTTAGCACATTTGAATGGCAAAAATGACTTTTTGCAATATTTTTCACATTTTCATAAAATGAACTTGAAATTGGAAAAAAAATAATTAAAAATGGTGTAGACACCCCATTTTTGACCGACCTTAAGACTCAGACGTCACCGATTGAGCGCTTGGTGATGATGCATATCGTGCTCGTTCAGAAGTTTCAGAGTCGCGGCTGCGAGCCCTGCCTCCGGGCTTCCGAACCCTTTTCTGTGCCTTGTCTCGGTTTGCGAACCAGACTCGGTTTTCTCTGTTTCTTTTCCTGAGGGGAGGGAGAGGTCCCGTAGACCATCTCTCAATGTCCGTAGGCTACATTTTGTGGCCGTAGGCCATTTTGCCCATTTCGGAGCCCGGTTCTCGGTTTTTGGAGCCGTCAGGCCGTGTGCCTCGGTTCGGGACCCCTTAACCATCTCCTATTGCTCTGATTTTTGGCATACATCTTATTTCATCCCTTTTGAGGGACACTGGGCGCTGAGAAACCCACTTCGAGGTCGAATACCATTTTTGGTGCTTAACAGCCCATTTTTCGGGACCCCGAACTGCGTGTTTTGGCTCCGGAACATTCGTTTTGCAATGGTTTTCGTTCATTTTTGGCAGGTACCTCTGTTTTATCACAAGGAAGGTCACTGAAGGGTGGGAGGCCAGCAATTGTTGCAGCAGCCAGTTATCTCTCCTCCGGAGCCTCCCGGCGCCCGTTTTTCCAACTTCCGGGCTAATGTTGAACACCCTAGGGGTAGTGTTGCCAACTTTCAACCACATATCTGTGATCTACACATCTGGGAGGCCACTAAAATTTGGTGGCCGGCCATTAAGGTCACCTGACCCTTTTGACCCCTTTCTTCCGGGCTAATGTTGAACCCCTTGGACCTTTTTTCTCGAACTTTGAACCACATATCTGTGATCTACACATCTGGGAGGCCACTAAAAGTTCATGGCCGGCCAGTAATTCAACTTGACCCTTTTGAACCCCTCTTTCCGAGCCATTGTTGAACCCCTTGGACCCCCTTTCTTGGAATTTTAACCACATGGTTGTGTTGTACACACATAGGGATACCTCTCCCATAGCTGGCCGGCCAGAAAATCACCTTGACCCTTTTGACCCCTAGCCGGCCGGCTAGGGGGTGTGGCCGGCCGGCCACCTCCAGCAAAAGTAAGAGGCCGGCCGTGCTCCTTGTACTGTTCCCTTTACAGCTGTGGGACAATATCCCCCAGAAAAGATCTTTATCCGGGGGATATTTTGTGGGGGAATTTTGCTCTCCTTTTCCCCCACCTTTACACCCCCTTGTTGGCCTATATAGAAGCAAGCCTTGTAGTATTTTGGGGTTAGAAAACTTTACCTTCAAGCTTCCATACAAGACTCCATCTCCATACCTCTCATTTCCTTGAAAAACCTTAAGTCCCTAAGCACCATTTCTTCTACACCACCAATCTCTACCACCACCACCTCATTTCCAGCAACAAGGAAGGTTTCTCAAAGGCAAAAGGAGCTGAAAATTGATCCAAGAAGCAACAAAAGTCTTAGTCTTCAAGGGTGAGTAACTTTTCTTCACTTTGACCCTTTTTCTTGATCTATTTTTAAGCCCCCTATGCTTTTTGTTTCAAGCTCCGGCCCTAACTGAAAAGGGCCCTCGTTTGAGCTCATATTCACTTTTCATTAAGGGCTCAACCCTGTTTGAGCCCTCTATGATGCACTTGCTTCATTGACCCTCTTATATGTCATGATCTTGCATGCTATTTTTGGCCCATGAGTAATCTGTTTTTGAGCATGATGTAATCTGTAAATATGATTATTTTATGCCCTTCTTCAACATTGTTGAAGGGCCCCTCACCATTTGGTGCCTCCATGTGTCACTTGTAGTTATATCCCTTATTTGGCCCCATTTTTGCATAAATTGGCAGCCCCCTTTGCTTCTGTTTTTGGACCTTGGTCCGAACTGAAAGTGGCCTTATTTTGGCCTATACTTCATGTTTCATTCACACTTTTTTTCTGTTTGGTGAATATTTTGTATACTTCATGTTATAGCCATTTTTGAGCCTCATTTTGCATTGCATTTTTAGCATGTTTGTATACTGATTTTGAGGCTGCCATATACTGTAAATATTCTTATTTTTAGTCCCTCTTCAATGTTGTAGAAGGAAAGTTTTCAGTTTGGGTCTTGCTTATATCACTTGCTTCATTACCCCTCTTTTGGCCCCTATTCTTGCATGCCATTTTTGCCATACCTATGCTTGCTGTTTGGCCATGTTTATAACTGTGAAAGTGCCTTTTTTGGGACTTTCTAGCTTCTGTATTTGCATTGCATGTCCATATTGTGCATGTTTAGCATAGCTATAGGCCATTTCGGGTGCCTAAATTCACATTTCGGAACAATTCCATGCATTTCATGTCATTTCGCCTCATTTCGGGGCTGTTTTCCCCATGTTTTAGTGCTGAAATTTAATCAGAATGTTTGCATGTCATTTCCATGTCATTTCATCACATTTATCATCGCCTCGGTTTGCGTGCCCGTGTGCACGCATTTCGAGGCATTTCATTTTTATCCATCGGCATCCTATGTGAGTGTGGCTGAGGCTCACTCATGTTGGTATAAGCCCATTTGTCATTTTCATGTCATTTCATCACATTTATCATCGCCTCGGTTTGCGTGCCCGCGCGCGCGCATTTCGAGGCATTTCATTTTTATCCACCGACATCCTATGTGAGTGTGGCTGAGGCTCACTCATGTTGGTATAAGCCCATTTGTCATTTCCGTGTCATTTCATCACATTTATCATCGCCTCGGTTTGCGGGCCCGTGCGCACGCATTTCGAGGCATTTCATTTTTATCCACCGGCATCCTATGTGAGTGTGGCTGAGGCTCACTCATGTTGGTATAAGCCCATATTACATTTTCATATCATTCGCATTGTGTATGTCATTGCCTCGGTTTGCGTGCCCGTGTGCACGCATTTCGAGGCACTCCTTTTTTATCCGCCGACATCCTATGTGAGTGTGGCTGAGGCTCACTCATGTTGGTATAAGTCCATGTTGCATTTTTCATGTCATTTGCATCGCATTCCGTCATTACCTCGGTTTGCGTGCCCGTGTGCACGCATTTCGAGGCACTCCTTTTTTATCCGCCGGTATCCTATGTGAGTGTGGCTGAGGCTCACTCATGTTGGTATAAGTCCATGTTGCATTTTTCATGTCATTTGCATCGCATTCCGTCATTGCCTCGGTTTGCGTGCCCGTGTGCACGCATTTCGAGGCACTCCATTTTTATCCCCCGGCATCCTATGTGAGTGTGGCTGAGGCTCACTCATGTTGGTATAAGCCCATATCATGTTTTCATGTCATTGCATCGCATTTTTGCATCGTCTCGGTTTGCGTGCCCGTGTGCACGCATTTCGAGGCACTTTTATTTTTATCCGACGGCATCCTATGTGAGTGTGGCTGAGGCTCACTCATGTTGGTATAAGCCCACATCATGTTTTCATGACATTACATCGCATTCTATCACTGCCTCGGTTTGCGTGCCCGTGTGCACGCATTTCGAGGCACTTCATTTTCATCAACCGGCTTCTTATGTGAGTGTGGCTGAGGCTCTCTCATGTTAGTATAAGTCCATGTCACATTTTCTATACCATTTTAGTCACTTGCATTGCATTCTGTCATTTTCTCGATTTGCCTGCCCGTGTGCACGCATTTCGAGGCATCTCATTTTCATAGCATTGTGTATGTTAGGATTGCATCTTAGTGGCATTTCATGCATATCATGCATATTGCATCGTGTCCGGAATAGGAGTTAGCCCGGGCACGGGAAACAAGGTACATTTCGTACTCCGAGTGACGGAATGTGTCTCAATTCCCCAGTCACCGACGCTCCGGATTATCCATGAAGGAGTTAGGTTTTAGCTGTAATTTCATGTGCATTCATCCTATATTGAGCTGTGCATTTCGACTTCTCGGCCATCATGCCTCGGTATGCGTGATTGGTGGCACGAGGATCGAGACATGCATATATCTGTGCAAATACATTGCTATGCCCCTTTTCTGCTCTCTGTTGCAGCAAATCAGGAATCAGCAACTTTCTGGGACTTGGCACGCATTTCAAGAACAGGTGTAAACAGAGGCTAATTGGGGCATTCCGGTGGATTTCCGCGCAAGACAACCCGGACATGCATCATCCATCAGAAGCAAGGCAGTCCCTGGCTTGCATGCCAGTTTTATTCGCTTTCCTAGTTAATTCTTTAATTAATTAGAATTCTGTAATATTTTGGACTGTAATATTCTTTTATTCGGGACTGTAATATTGGGACTGTATATTTATTCGGACCCTTCGAGTGAGGGCACAACTGTAATAAGTGTGCGTGTGTGTGTTGTATGTCTTCCAACCCCACGTCTTTCTCCCTTTTATTTATCTGCTTATGATGGTTAGATTAGGGCATGTCTAAATTAGCATACAGTATGATAGCATGTTTGCATTCATTCATCTGTTTTGCATACACCGAGCTCGGCGCATCATACTAACTGCATTGTATTTTCAATTCCAAATTGAATACATGATAATTGTAGCATTTCATATACCATCTTAGAATAGCCGAGCCTGCTATAGCTGCATTTTGCATGTGTTGCATTAGGCATTTCTGTATACTTAGGATCATGCATGGATTTCTAATACAGTTTTTGTTTTGGCTTGGAGTACCCGGTAAGTTTTATGCTTTAGCATCCTTGCATGCGTGTGAGTGTTGCCATGAATAGCATGCTTACCATGAGGCTATGTGCTTATCTGATATATCTTCCTGAATGCCTGTGGGTGAAGGTTGGGTTATCTGAATTGGAATAAATCATCAAATGTTTCAAGCCAACCTGCGGGTAGCAAACCATTTTCAAAAAACAAGCATGAAATGTTTTGTTCCAATTCAGGCGATCCAGTCTATACTTGTATGCTGTGAGCATCACATAGTAACCTAGGCTAATAAACCGGAATAAGAACTCGCAATGTTTTCAAAAATCGATATCATGGTTAGTAGAGGCCGGTCTATGACCGGGCGAGCGGGGGTGCTCACGAAGTGACCTTCCCCAATCGTACCTAAGTTCCCGAGCCGAGGCAACTTTGGTGATGACGGACACGTGGCCTTTTGGCACCGAGTCAGGGTTTCCTAAATTTCCCAAAATAAAATATTTAGGTGGCGACTCTGTATCTGGCAAAGCAGTCCATGTTTGGCACTTCTTTCAAAAAATCAGTTTTCCTAAAACGATTTGCCGGATTTGGACTCTTTGGTTCAGACTTAGAACCGTGACTACGAAAAGTCGAGTTCGAGCTGTAGCGAGGTCCCCCCGCGGGGCTTGTTACAGTTTCTGGAGACTCTGCTGGGGATTTAGAGAACTTGACTCGAACTCATGATATCTGTTTTTGACTACACTTGTGTGTTTCTTTGCATTGCATTTGCATTGGTGCGCCTAGGACACCGTGTTTGCCATCTGCTATTCCTGAACAGTTTGCCGGAGGCTTGTCTTGTCAAGGCATGACCATAAGGCTGACCGGTTGTGGGCTCTGCCAGTATGGGAACACAAACCCCGGTTTTACCGGGGCACCCTCTTTGACCATTCGACCTAGTACATATTCGGATCCATAGTGACCATTCCAAATTAGGACAGGTTGCTTACCCGTTTGTAAGTTGTTTGAAACCGCTGCGTGCGTAGTGAAACCCTAGCTCCTGACAAAATAGGACAGGGAAACCCTACCCCAACATAGGGGTGTTTTGGCTCTCACTTATCTGTTATGTGCTTTAGAGTGCGTCTCTACAGGAATGCATGTATCAGTATATAAGTTTGGGCATCAGGCCTGCGGGCATCAGTTCAGTATCATCAGCATCAGGCCTGCGGGCATCAGTTCAGTATTATGGGTATCAGGCCTGCGGGCATCAACCAGTATTTGAGAACGAGTTATCTGCGGATATCAGATTCTGTTTTAGGGAACAGTGATACAGGGATGATAATCAGTGTTTGAGGACAGTGTGTATTTCAGCTTATTGACTGTGTGTTGATTATGCCCGACTGTGTGTCATGCATTTTATTTTAAGCTGTTGTGCTGTCCGTTTATCTGTTTATTTATTTCCTTTTCGCTTTATTTATCTTTTGCTAGGTCAGTTTTTAGCACGATTGCTTCTGACCCAACAGGCATTCCCCAAGCACCTTGGACACGAGGTCATCGACTCCACCGATCTGAGGATCTAATCGACGGACAGCCAGTGTTCTATTCTCTACCCCCTGTTACCAGAAGAAAGCCGAAAAGGCGCAGTGTATCAGAACAGAGGTTGTCAGGGCAGTGGGTTACCCCGTCAGAGGACAACAGAGGTGAAGTCCTGATTAGTGCTATAAGAGTAGACATACCAGTCAGTCGAATGGAACAACAGAATACATCAGGGATAGAGGCTCTAATGCGCCAGATGCAGGAGAGTATGAAGCAAATGCATGACGATGCCGCCCGTCAAGCGGAATTCTCCAAACAACAGGCCACAGTCATGGCCCAACAGGCTGAGCTGATTGCCAGATTGCAACAACAGGATACAGCATCCGCCTCACACCAAATCCCTCCTCCAGCAGGAGCCCCAATACCTGAGCAGGCACCTGTTGTTCAAAACGCTCCTCCGAACACCCAAAATACTGTACCGACTGTCCAAATTTTACAAGAGGACACAAGTCTTCCAACGGGGCTAGCTCCGCCCCCGCCTCCACCACAACTGTCCAAGGTCCATACATCCAATCACCCGGACTCTCCCACCGAGGTCGAGGTTGATCTTACAGCTCTGAAATTGAGCAAATTGGAGAAACTCTTTAAGAAATCCCAAGGGGCCAAGGCTATGCCGGATATCGGAGATGGATATACCGAGGAGGCCGTAACACTCCCCGATAGGTTCAAAATGCCACAAATCGACCATTTTGATGGTATTGGCGACCCCATGGTCCATATCCGATTGTTTGCGGATGTCTTACGGCCGATGGGCCTTACGCGACCACAGAAGCTCTCGCTATTCGGCCGAACCCTGTCGGGTGTGGCCTCCCATTGGTACGCAAGATTATTGGATGAGGTGAAGAAGTATTGGGACGAGATGGCTGAGGCCTTTGTCACACAATATTCATACAACACTCAGATCGAGATCACAACCCGTGATCTTGAAACGACGAGGCAAGAGCCCAAGGAATCTTTCTCGAACTTTGTGATCCGATGGAGGGCAAAGGCGTCAACAATGACTTTAAGGCCTACTGACAGAGATCAAATTCGGATGATTGTGCGCAATCTCCACCCAAAGCTAATGCAGAGGATGATTGTAGTCCCCTTCCCTACTTTCGCAGACTTACATGATATGGGGGTGCAAATAGAAGATGCTATGAGGCAAGGACTGTTTGACCAGGACAGAGAACAACCGAGGAGGACCTTCAATCGCAATAACAATGCAGGCCCGAGCGGCGCTGCAAATACGAGAGCCTCGGAAGTTGGTATGGTCACCACCACTCCCCCTCCCCCTCCAAGGCCCCTGACTGCCACACCATTCTCCGGCGCGTCCAGAAGCAACTCACAAAGCAGATTCCAACCACGAGGCCAAAGAACCTTTACCCCACTATATATGCCTCTGACCAAGGTTCTGGGGATACTGATCAGAAAGAATCATTTAAAACCCCTAGAACCAAAGCCATTACCAAATCCACTTCCCCCCTCATATGACCCGTCAAAATACTGTGCATACCACCAACAACACGGTCATGACACCGACCGTTGTTACAGATTACGTCATGAGATCCAAGATCTTATTGACAAACAGGTGATCGCACCTCCCGATCAACCCAATGTTACAACCAACCCTCTCCCATCACATAACCAAGCTCCCCCTCCCAAAAGAATTAACTTTATCCAGACTGGGGTCGCATCTTACGATCCTAGTATTTATATTACTCCCACCCACCTACCCAAGCCAGAGGTGCTCCTCCCCGATTGCACTAATTTCCTGTGCATGGTGGACATCTCCAAAACCCAACCAGAACCGGTGGTGATGACTGTCGAAGACGAAGCAAGGCAGATTTTGGGAGAGACTGAGATTGCTGAATCAGGGACTGGGCAGAATTTTGCTGAGGGAGCCTATGATCCAAGCAAGCACATCCTATCAACGAGCCGAATTGGGCTAAGTGTAGAATTGCCAGAGGCAGGAGAGCTATGCATGATCCGGGGGGATGGATCTGGGCTGTGGGCAGATGATTTGACAGCCGCAGGGGAGGACTTTGCCCACCTGCAACTTCTTGATGACCAGGAACTGGGGGAGGCATCGATTAACTGGTATGATTATGAGGAATCAGAGGAGGCCACGGGATGGCTCGAAGATCAACCGGATGCAGTGGGGGAAGCCCGACCAGAACAGAGCCCGGCAGGGGCAGAAATATCAGTTGTGGCCGGAACGGCCGAAAATCAAGTTGTACCGCCGGAGAGCGCCGGTGTAAAGAATTCCGCTCAGGACATGGGCATTATGGATGCAGGAATTGTTAAACAACCAACTGTACTGATGCAGTTAGAACAAGAAAAGTTCGAGGCTACTGAGAGAGCCAGGAAGGCAAAGGGCCCTGAGGGGACCGAAAGTGCTGCGTGCACGGAAACAGACAATGCTGCGAGCATATGGACAGAGAGCACTGAGAGTGCGAATAAACCGGGGCCAGACAGGTGTCTGTTGGCTGCCAGTGGAATGTGGTGGGAAGATGACGATTTGTGTCTTGCCCACACCGATGAAGACTGGGGGAATAACCAGCCGGATGATACTTGGTACCTCGATGAGGTTGACCATATGACAAGAAGTGGGCGGTACTTCAAGCCCCCACACCTGGACCAACCCGAGGCATCCGGGAAAGATAGAGAAGCAGAAAGACAGAAGGAGAAGCAGATTGAAGAGGAAGCTGTGCTGAAACAGTTGAAGAAAATACAAGCAGACATCTCCATCTGGGGACTGCTAATGGCATCACGAGTGCACAGAGAAGCTGTCCTGTCTGCTATGGACAAGTCCAAACTCTCCATAGACACCACGCCTGAACAGCTGGTTGGGCTGGTTTTTCCGGGAGGAGGTTCCCCGGCATTAACCTTTTCGGACAAGGAGCTACCGCCTGAGGGCACAAGCCATAACAAACCTCTCTATATTTCTGTGGAATGTAGAGATAAGTGGATACCGGTGGTACTTGTTGATACTGGGTCTGCGATTAATGTCTGCCCGACCCGAACGGCATATGCAATCGGGTTAAAACCCGCGGACTTCGTCCCAACCACCCAAGTGATCAGAGCATATGACAATACCAGTAGAGAAGTGATGGGGACTGTTAAAATCCAAACCAAGGTTGGTCCAGGACAACACAGCATTGAATTTCATATCCTGGATGTTCCCGCAACCTTTAACCTACTTTTGGGGCGACCGTGGTTGCAAAAGGTCAAAGCAGTCTCTTCCACTCTACATCAGATGCTAAAATACCCCCACGGGAAAGGGGTGGCGATAGTTTTTGGGAATTCATCAATCCATCCGCCGCCGGAAGTGTCTACACCTGTCTTGGAGATTGAGCACGGCACGGAGGATGTGTTTTTGTCGGGGTTCACTTTGGCCGAGGCTCAAGTGGTTCAGAACGTCATGGCTGTGAATGAGGGCATGTATGTTAGTGCACAATCTATTTACCTCATGAACAAGCTAAAACATACCCCTGGGATGGGATTAGGGAGAAGCGGCCGGAAGGGCGTCTCAGTATTGGCCGAAGTGCCACACAATCCTTACGCCTTTGGACTGGGTTATCTGCCCACCAAGGAGGATTGGGTAAGGAAAGGAAAAGAAATGGCCGGAAGGGCCAGAGCAAAGAAGGCCAGGAAGCCATTTGATTTAATGCACAGGCCCATCTGGGGTACCCTAAACGGACGTTTCGTCCGGGAGGGGGAAGATTTTCCATTCTGCGGCTTCCCGGAGCCATGGCTAAACGCGGAGGGGACGCGCGTGCCTGGTTTTGAAATCTTTTTCGACATACAATTATCTGGGGACGACGTTGCCGAAGCGCAGACAGACCCACCAACGGAGGTTGAACAATGTGAAACAGTGGATCCTGAGATTACAGAGCTTGAAATGGGGGTAGCACTGGCGAGTCTACTATCAGATCCTCCGATCGGCCAAGAGTGCTTAGGGGATAACTCTTCGGTTTCTGTGATTGGAGATGAAATAGCTGCGGGCTTTCCAGCGCCGATCTTGGATGCATCTATCGCACCTTCTCTCATCTGGCAATATGAAGAAGGCTTTTTATCTAGCAGTTCCGGGTCAGGTAGTGAGCCGGAATCTGATTCTTCCGAATCTTGTACGTCGGAATCAGATTCCAGCTCGACTGAGTCTGAGTCCGGTATTCCTGGGGGTGATAACCCGGATACCACAGTCCTGTCTAGGTCGTCTTTTTCATTTTCCTTTAAGTCTGTTGTAACAGAGGAATCTGACGGCTTGGAAGTATTTAATGAGAATGATGTGGATGTGGTTTCCGAGTATTTTTCTGTGCCTTTGATTTATTGCTTAAATCAGGATTTTCAAAATTTTGATGAAAACAGCGAGGAAGAAATTCCCCCAGTTTTGCAACGATTAATTGATCAAGAGTAGGAGAGATTTGTTAAACCTTTAATGGATGAAATCACTACTGTGAATGTTGGTACTGAGAAGGACCCGCGGTTGGTCCAGATCGGGTCCACGTTGTCTTCAGAGGAGCGCGAGCGCTTAGTCGCTTTATTAAAAGATTTCAAAGATGTTTTCGCGTGGTCCTATGAAGACATGCCTGGAATCGATCCTGAGATTGTACAGCACCGGATCCCTCTTGATCCAGAGGCCCGCCCTGTCAAACAGAAACTCAGAAGGATTCGCCCGGACTGGGCTCTCAAAATTAAGGAAGAGGTCACCAAGCAAATTGACGCAGGGTTCCTGCTGGTATCTGAATATCCAACTTGGTTGGCCAATATAGTTCCGGTGCCAAAGAAAGACGGCAGAATTCGGGTCTGTGTAGATTTCAGAGATTTGAACAGGGCCAGTCCGAAAGACGACTTCCCCTTGCCACACATTGACGAATTGGTGGATTTCACGGCAGGACATGCCTTGCTTTCGTTTATGGATGGTTTCTCAGGCTATAATCAGATAGTGATGGCACCCGAAGACCGGGAGAAGACTGCGTTCACTACCCCGTGGGGGACATATTGTTATAGAGTGATGCCATTCGGGTTGAAAAATGCTGGAGCTACGTATCAACGAGCAGCAACTACAATATTGCATGATATGATCCATAAGGAGGTCGAAGTGTATGTGGAAGACATGATTGTCAAGTCCAAAGATAGAGAGGGCCACTACACTGCCTTACAAAAATTCTTTCAAAGGATCAAAGAGTTTCGGCTGCGACTGAATCCCCAGAAATGCACATTTGGTGTTACAGCAGGGAAGATGCTAGGGTTTCTGATCACACAAAGGGGCATCGAGGTCGACCCTTCCAAAATTAAGGCCATCTTAGAAATGCCACCACCAAGGACTGAAAAGGAGGTGCGAGGCTTTCTGGGTAAAGTGCAATTCATAAGACGGTTTATTTCTAAATTAACCTTGACTTGTGAACCACTTTTTGGTCTCTTGAAGAAAGGAAAGAAATTCCAATGGGACGGCCGATGTCAAGCAGCTTTTGAGCAAATCAAAGAATACCTACAGAACCCACCCGTGTTGTCACCGCCAGAGCCAGGGAGACCGTTGATACTGTACCTTTCGGTAACTGAGACTACCATGGGCTGCATGCTCGCGCAGGAGTCAGAAGACAATGTGGAAAGAGCCATCTACTATCTGAGCAAAAAGATGCTGGATTACGAGACCCGCTATACACCGCTGGAGAAGGCTTGTTTGGCCTTGGTATGGGCAACCAGGAAGCTGCGGCACTACCTGTTAGCCCACTCAGTAATGTTGGTTTCGCGTTTGGATCCCATCAAATATCTCTTCGAGAAACCAGCACTTACGGGTAGGCTAGCTCGTTGGCTGCTGTTGCTCTCCGAATTTGATTTGAAGTATGTAACGCGTAAGTCAGTAAAAGGCAGAGCGGTAGCGGAGTTCCTTGCCGACCACCCGGTTGAAGGGGATGAAGCGGTTGAGTATCTATTCCCGGATGAAGCTATTCTGCACGTCGAAGATGAAACTTGGACGATGTACTTTGACGGAGCGTCAAACCAGTATGGGTATGGGATAGGGGTGTTGCTGATAGCGCCTGATGATTCCCGTATCCCTTTAGCATTCAAGCTCCGGTTCAAAGTCTCGAATAATGAAGCAGAATATGAGGCATGTATTGCTGGCCTGGAAGCAGCCCTGGAACTAGGGGCAAGACGGTTGGACGTCATTGGGGACTCGAACCTTGTTGTGTCTCAAGCAAAAGGAGATTGGAAAGTCAAGGAGGAAAGGATGATAATCTACCACCAAACCTTGGATCTGCTAATTCCTCGGTTTGAGAAGCTAAATTTCACCCACCTCATAAGAGAGAACAACAGGTTTGCAGATTCATTAGCAACTCTATCTTCTATGATAGACATCCCGTCCGGAGTCTGGATGCGTCCAGTCATTATTGATCAGAAGTTCGTGCCGGCATACGAGTCAATTTCCGCCATAGATGAAGTTCAAGACGGCAACCCCTGGTATTACGACATCTGGAACTTCTTGGAAAAGGAGATATATCCACTAGGGGCAAATGCCAAAGATAAGAGGGCTGTCAGAAGAATGGCTGCTCAGTTTAGCATCTGTGGAGGAAAGCTGTACAAAAGGGGCCATCTGGGAATGCATAAGCTCTGTGTTGAAGCTGAAGAGTCAAAACGTCTGATGGAAGCCATCCATGGGGGAGAGTGTGGTGCACACATGAATGGAGTGATGCTGGCCAGAAAGATCCTCAGACAGGGCTACTACTGGTCAACCATGGAGGAAGATTGCATTAGCTTTGTTCGGCGATGCCACAAATGCCAAGTTCATGCGAACCGCATGAACATCCCGCCGTCAAAACTGTACAACATGACTTCACCATGGCCTTTTTCAGTCTGGGGAATTGATGTGATCGGAGCTGTTACCCCGAAGGGGTCAAACGGGCATGAGTTTATCCTAGTAGCGATAGATTATTTCACAAAGTGGGTCGAGGCCCAATCATACGCGGTGTTGAAGGCGTCGCATGTCGCAAAGTTCATCAGGAACAACATCATCTGTCGCTACGGGGTGCCAAACGAGATAATTTCAGATAATGGTTCCCACTTCAAGAAAGAAGTGATAGACTTGTTGGAGAAATACAATGTGGCTTTTCATAAGTCATCTACCTACAGGCCGCAGACCAACGGAGCGGTTGAGGCCGCCAACAAGAATATCAAGCATATACTACAGAAGATGGTGGAAACCTATCGGGATTGGCCAGACAAGCTGCCATTTGCTCTGTGGGGCTATAGGACTTCAATCAGAACTTCTACTGGAGCAACTCCATATTCATTGGTCTATGGAATGGAGGCTGTTCTACCCATTGAGATTGAGGTCCCATCGTTACGAGTATTGGCTGAATGCCAGATAGCCGAAGCAGATTGGCAGCAAAGCAGATTCGAAGAACTCATGCTCTTTGATGAAAGAAGACTGAAAGCACTGTACCACATCCAAGGCTATCAACGCAGAATCGCCCGGGCTTTCAACAAGAAGGTTAAGTCCAGGAATCTGAAAGAAGGAGATTTGGTGCTCAAAGACAACCGAGCTCCCATCCACGATCCAAGGGGCAAGTTCAAACCAAATTGGACTGGTCCTTACATCATCAAAGCTATCTGGTCAGGTGGGGCTGTGGTTCTGATGGATCTAGATGGCTTGGAATTCTCACAACCGATCAATATGGACAAGTTGAAGAAATACTATCCTTGAGAGGCTCGCTAGGCCGAAAACCTGAAAGGGCGACCTAGGCAAAATTCAGAGCACAAAAAATTAGAAAATATAAAAACTGAGCTCACAAGGTTGAAAACCCGCAAAGGGCGGCCTTGGCAAAAGTTAGAGCGCAAAAGGAGAGTGAAAATACTCGAGTGAACCTAAGCCTGAACTACGTAAGGCTTGATTCCCATCTTTGGGATACGTAGGCAACTTCACCTTGAAGTTCAGCCATAAACTTTTCCCCGATCAACTCTGTCCATCTTGATCATCTCAGTCATCATTATCCATCAGCATTTATCGTGATCTCCGGTACAGTGCTGTTCAAACTAGGGGCAACTTTCCGTTGCTATGAAGCGTCGCATTGTTCTTCAAACTAGGGGCAACTTTCCAGTTGCGGGGATCTGGGGTTGTGCATCTCAGTGACAGATTTTCGGCGTGTCCAATTCTGATTCACATCGAAAATGGTTTTGAAAAGTTTTAATAAAAGTTGACTTTGTTCAAATCAATCTTTTTACAACTAAGACCATTTTTGGACCAAAAACGGAAAATTTTCAGTACTACAACTTTCAATTTCATCGATTTCAAAATAGAGTTCTCCTGCTCTTGCATTACAATCGAGGTTGCTTTTTTTAGTACATTCATAAAGAAAACTTGAAAATGCTAAATAAGCAATAAATTTGGGGCATAGTTGAATCAAGTATCTCTGCGTCCCCTCCCAGAGCTGGACGAAGCATCTGATGCCAAGCTAGGCCCGACCTGTGCCTCCTCATTGAGCCAATCCAAGCACTCATCGGACAAAGTGCAACTGAAAGTAGGAGTAGGGGCCAGAAGCTCTCTAGTCCTCCATGCCGCGGCATATCGGGCAAGCTGTGCACCCCGGACCGGGAAAGCAGCTGGATACTCAATCCCCTCTGGTGGACAGGTCTGATCATGACCAAACTGACGCAGGAACCGGAACGGAAAATAAAATACACAGTGGGTTAGACCAACCAATTGAATCCCTGTCAGCCGGGACATACTATAGCTCATTGCCGGGAGGTTGAGCCAAGGACAACGCCAAGCAATGCTGTCTGCGGACAAATTGCACATCCAGTCGAACCACCACCTTTCGTCGAGAGCATTGACTAGGTGCTGCCGAAAGAAGTAGCCTCGAGCTGAATAGGCCGGGCAAGAGTCCACAACCTGCAACTTGTCCATTAACCATACCTAGGGGAGGGATGAAAAATGAGAGAATAAAGAATAGAGAGATGAACGATGAGAGAAAAGTAAGACAAAGGTTTTGTGAGAAAAATCGAGCTTGAGGGCCGAGTGATGTGAGCAAATATATATGTGAGGACGGGTGGGAAACATTACCTGCAGTAGCAGTGGACTCCCGGCAAACCTAGTCGCCTCCCGGCGATAGACAAAATCTAAACCCATCAGAGTCTCGGCCAAGGTCATGGCAATACAGCTCTTTCCTTCTCTCAAACCCTGGGCGACTTCAATTAGGCGGATGCTAGCCCCGCCGAAGCCCGAGGAAAGTAGAAAATGAGACAACAAACATAAGCAGAGGGCGTGTTGCCGGAAACCCTGCCAATAATAGTTGCTGCGGTCACCGGCGTCGGAAAAACGTTGAATCAAGCCGAGGATGTCCAGCTCTCCACTGCAGATCAGAGATCGAGCGTCATGCGCTGTGAGCCCACACATCCGCCCTAAAGCCTGGGCATGACCAAAACGGAGCTGGGGCAAGATCACTTCAGAACATGCAGACTCCATCAAAGCCTGAAAATCTTCGAAAGTAGGGCACATCTCTTGGCCGCCAAAGCTAAAAACATGCGTCACTGGATTCCAGAACCTTGCCGCGGCATGGAGAAAAGGGAGATGTAGCGGAGTACGGCTCAGCGTGAATAGTGCATTCAAGCCGAAACCCCGGAAATTCAGCTTTTCCGAGCCATCTAGAGAAGAAATCCAAGATGTGATATTTTCTGCAAGAAACGCCTCCATCTTTGGCTAAAACTAAGATGAAATGAATGTTCCCGAAGTTGAGGCCTTTATAGAAGGAAAGACACTATTCATGGGGACACGTGTCAAAAATCTGGTGGCTGCAGGACTGAATGGCCGGCCAGCTACTTTTTCTGGCTGGCCAGCCATTTACTTTTTCAGAAATGGTTGGCCAGCCATTCTCTTTTTCAAAAATGGCCGGCCGGCTCCCGGGGATGGCCAGCAATGCAGCAGTGTATCTCCTTGGCCCTGTTTTACCCTTCGAGGGAGAGTTCCAAGCATTTCCATGCAACGGGAAAGTCAAAGGCCTCCGTTTCGGATGCGTTCCGGTGCCAAGATCGTCAGAAGTACACTTTGTTGTTGTTGAGTATTGTTTATCGAGTTGTTGTTTTGCTTATCGAGTTGTTTGTCGAGCGGACGTGTTTGTGTTTTTGAGTCATTGCTCTCTGTTTAAGCAATTTTTGTTAAAGTCTTGTTTATTTGTGTTGTTGCATTTTACTTATCGAGTTGTAAACTTCCTAAGGTTCTGTTATATCTTAGTAAGTTGAGTTGTTTAGTTTGTTGCGTCGGTTCACTACCTGACTTGGTGATTACACAATGCGCATGTCCATTCAATTTCATTTTTGTGCAAAATAAAATGATGCGATACGATGCTAAAAATACAAACACCCTTTCAAAAGCTATTTCATTTCATCATGCTTTACAACAAACAAAGGTACAAGTTTTACAAAAATAAAACTACCTAACAATGTGCAAAGTGCTACAAACTACTAGTAAAAGAAAAATAAAGCAGGAGATAGCAGCATCAAAATCCTCGGGAGCGGGAACGAGAAGCACGCCTCGTCCTCTTTTGCGGGACGACCTCCACACCATCATCTGAGTCGGAGCTGTCATCCTCAGGATCCTCCTCAGCCTCACCTCTGTTCCCCGAGCCAAAACCGAAGCCTCCCTCCTCAACAGATGTCTCGAACTGACGGTCGGTAGCCTCAGCATCCTCCTCCTCCTCATCAGACTCCACCTCCACAACATGAGCCCTACGTCTGCGGACGGGCCCTCCTCGAGATCCTCGAAAAGGCCTAGATGGCCCGGCTCCTCGGGAAGGCCGAGATGACCCCGCCCCCTGAAAAGGCTCAGATGGCCCAGCTCCCCAATGAGGCCCAGGTGGCCTGGCCTGCGGCTGACCGGACCATGTAGGCATCTGGAAACAAGGAGTTCAAATCAAATACATCAGTCCAAATATGTACATCGGATACAGATATAAGCAAAGGCTACATGAAGTGGGTGCATGTAAATACAGTATATAAGTGAGGTGTGTGTCAGATGTGCTCTACACAAATAGTCTATTGATGCAGTAGAAATCAGCATGTCATCAGAAGTATGATAAATGCCAGAAAACTGAAGGGTACCTGAATACCCGCGACAGACAACTGTGCCTCCCTGCGCAGGACCATGCCCTCGAGTGTGGCCACTAGTCCAACCATCTCCTCTAAGTACCCCCGCGATGGCTGCAAAAATGAGCTCATAATCATCAGTGAACAGAAGGGTGTCTAAATATCTGAATGATAAATGAAAACAAGCGGAGCATACCGGCGGTGAGTCCGGATCAATGGCGTATCGATCGCTGGGCATCAGAGGCTCTAGTGGAATCGGAATCGGAGAGCTAGCCCCGTACTGCCACGCCATCAACTCAGTGGGCATATCTGGCCATCCGACATGAGGATGAATCGACGGAGCCGGAGGAACTAGTCTACTCCCACCTCTAGATGTGCCAGCCCTGCTAGAAGAAGGGATGTCTGTAGCCCGAGCCTGGGCCTGACCCGAGGATGACATACCGGCGGGCCTCATCATCGGGATACGAGCTTCCGTCAATGGAGGCATCAAATATATATGACGGTAAGTGGCGTAGTCCCCCTCCTCAACGTATAGTAAAGCATCCGTACCCAGCATGGCGCCGACCACCTCTGAGTAGGAAAGTCTGTCAGCGGTCCGCATACTGGCTGGAGGTGCTGCGGGAATATCTTGAGATAAATACCCCCGTACCTGGCGCAGAAAGCGCTCCCCCAGGAACCAGGCCCTGCCAACCGGCCCTTCAAGCAAGACCCTGTACTGGGAGATGCCCGACGCCCCGGTATACTGAAGTCGGAGATCATCACCCAGGGGCGCCCAAGGCTGCCATGTAATCTGCGGATGATAAATGCATAAACCAATCAGAAACCGAGAATATACACAGTAAATCAAAGATGAAAATGAAAAGAACTGAAAGTTCTGGAGTACCTCTGAGTGTCGCACAGTGTCGAAGTACTGTCGCAGGCGAACGAGGGTCTCTCGAGGTCTCGGCCGGTGTGGGCCCTCGAATATCAATGAATACGGGGTCACGGGAATCCCTACCACCTCCAGCTCTGGCGCCAATGATGGGAAGTATACATAGGCCCATAGCTGAGAAAGGCAGTGCAGAATGTAAGTACGAAATGCTGAGAGCAAAATACAGACTGTAAAAGTGCGCTATGTGTTTAAATGTACAAGTAATGAGAAGCAGAAATGTAAATCGAGGGGACAGAAAGTACCTCCCAAGCTCTCCAGTAGCCGCCGAGCAAATCGCCCCGCCCACGGGAGGTCGCGCTCATGTAAAAGTAAAGGTAGCCAGGCCGGCGCCACCCCAATCATATCTATGGACCTGTGATAGGTCAACCAGAGCGTTCAGCAAATATAGCCCAATGGTGTTCCCTCTGTCGGCGAACAGGGTAGTCCCGAAGAGGAACATCAGGAAACCACGGGCATACTGCTCTGTCTCCTCGGGACTCTCAGGCACCATCTCCGCCCGCCGAAAATGGGAGGAGAACCAAGTGTATCTAACTCTCCCTGAAACCCTATCAACAGGTGGGCGAGCCCCCAACAAGTACATCCAGGCGGCCTCCCACTCGCCCATATCCTCGTCGTAGGGAATGGACCAACCTCCGACGTCTAAACCGGTCAATACAGCGAAATCAAAAGGGGTCATAGTCATGTCCCCGGTAGCAGAGAAATGGAAGGAATTGGTGGTGTCCCACCATCTCTCTACCAGAGCTGCCATCAAGGTCCTCCTGGCAGGACAGCGTGATAACCCGACGCAGAAGGGTCCAAATCCTGCCAGATCCACTAAGTCTCTGACGCCCTCCAGGAGCTCAACATACCAATCCCGTGCCATGGTGGAACCATATCCTCGCACACTGCGGGAGCAAGCCTGCATTCAGAATGAATATATGTGTCAATAATGAAATAAATGGGCTGTGTGCCAATGATAATGAAATGGGCTGTGTGCCAATGAGATGAAATGGGCTGTGTGCCGATGAAGTAAAATAAGCTACATGCAAATTCTATCTACCTGGGCTGCGTGTTCAGAAAATTTGAATTTTGGGCTGCGTGTTCAACTTTCAGTTAATTTGTGGGCTGCGTGTTCACTATCTACCTGGGCTGCGTGTTCAGAAAATTTGAATTTTGGGCTGCGTGTTCAACTTTCAGTTAATTTGTGGGCTGCGTGTTCACTATCTACCTGGGCTGCGTGTTCAGAAAATTTGAATTTTGGGCTGCGTGTTCAACTTTCAGTCAATTTGTGGGCTGCGTGTTCACTATCTATCTGGGCTGCGTGTTCAGAAAATTTGAATTTTGGGTTGCGTGTTCAACTTTCAGTTAATTTGTGGGCTGCGTGTTCACTATCTACCTGGGCTGCGTGTTCAGAAAATTTGAATTTTGGGCTGCGTGTTCAACTTTCAGTTAATTTGTGGGCTGCGTGTTCACTATCTACCTAGGCTGCGTGTTCAGAAAATTTGAATTTTGGGCTGCGTGTTCAACTTTCAGTTAATTTGTGGGCTGCGTGTTCACTATCTACCTGGGTTGCGTGTTCAGAAAATTTGAATTTTGGGCTGCGTGTTCAACTTTCAGTTAATTTGTGGGCTGCGTGTTCACTATCTACCTGGGCTGCGTGTTCAGAAAATTTGAATTTTGGGCTGCGTGTTCAACTTTCAGTTAATTTGTCGGCTGCGTGTTCACTATCTACCTGGGCTGCGTGTTCAGAAAATTTGAATTTTGGGCTGCGTGTTCAACTTTCAGTCAATTTGTGGGCTGCGTGTTCACTATCTATCTGGGCTGCGTGTTCAGAAAATTTGAATTTTGGGCTGCGTGTTCAACTTTCAGTTAATTTGTGGGCTGCGTGTTCACTATCTACCTGGGCTGCGTGTTCAGAAAATTTGAATTTTGGGCTGCGTGTTCAACTTTCAGTCAATTTGTGGGCTGCGTGTTCACTATCTATCTGGGCTGCGTGTTTAGAAAATTTGAATTTTGGGCTGCGTATTCAATTTACAGTTAATTTGTGGGCTGCGTGTTCACTATCTAAATCTGGGCTGTGTGTTCAGAAAATGTAAAGTGTGGGCTGTGTGTTCACTTTCGAATTCGGGCTGTGTGTTCGACAAATCAGTGTTTGAACCGTGTGTTCTAATGTGGGCTGTGTGTTCGCAATTAATTGGTGAGCCAAGTGCTCAGAAGTTCAAGTGTTAAAACTACATGTTCAAGATGTGAGCAAAGTACTATGTCATAAGCTAAACAGCATGTTCAAGCATGGCAAAGGTGCGAAATGTAAAATACAGAAGATGAGGTAAATACCTCTCGGGCATCGTGAGAGAGATGCTGCTCCGGCTCTCTGAGAAGCAGATCCACGGGTGCTCTCTCGTCAAAACTGGTAAAATGACGGAAAACGGCACGAGGGAGGACGTGCACTGCTGGACGGTACCTCTCGGGCATGAAAGGTCGGGTCCTCGGAGGTCGAGTCATGGGATCGAACTCATCCCCGGCACCTGAAAAACCTCCACCGTGAGGAAAATTGCCCGCCATTTTCAAGAATCTGCAAAAGGGGAGCAAAAATGGGCAAAATGAGCAAAAATTTGAAAAAGTCAACAAAAGTCAACTCTCGGGAAACAAAAGTCAACAAAAGTCAACTCCCGGGAAAATATTCCAAATATTAAGACAAACTTACCTCAAGTGGTAAAAATGCAAAAAGAAACTCCGAAGCCGGAATTTAATCGCTCCAAAGTGCTTGAAACTGAATGTTTTTGCGAAAACAATTTGCGCGGGGCGTTGGGAAACGCGCGTGAAACTCAAAACTAGAGAGAAAATCTTTGAAAGAGGCAAGAAATGAAGTGAGGTTCGGCTACCATTTATAGGCTTCAAGCCTTGGGTGAAAAGGCATGCAAAAAGGAGGGAAAAAAACCAAAATGCCCCTGGGAAAAGGTGATGGCCGGCCAGCCCCTTTTTCTAGCTGGCCAGCCATCTGCTTTTTGCAGAAATGGCCGGCCAGCCATTAGCTTTTGTGGAAACCGGTTGGCCACCTCCCCTTGGGAGGATAAACGGCCGGCCATCATCCTCACATGCTCACCTAGCTCTCTGCAAATTTTGAGGAAGATCGGAGTTCCCGGGACCTGAAAAAGTTCAAGAAAAGTACACTTCCGGTCGCGAAATAGCTCCATCGGGACTTCGATTTCAAGTTCTGACATGTGTCGCATCATCATTCATCGAAATCAAAGTGTATCCTTTTTGAATGAGTTGTAACTCTTCAGGGAAGCCTATCGGAGGCCATGGTCGAGTCTCCTTCGCCAAAACGCGCATTTCCGTACTCGTTGTTTCATAACAAACGGGCGCCCTGATTCATGCTCATGTCACGTTATCTTGCATTTTCATGAACATACCTGTATTAACATGCACGTTTCTTGATGTTAATCATACTTCTGTGCTTGAGCGTGCGTTGTCACGCATGTTCCGTTCTTGCATTGCGATGCATTCACTCACCGACACCGCGCGTGTCGAACTTTCGGAATTACATTGAATACATGTTGTTAGCATATTGTGCTTGTTGCAATTTCTCTCTTTTGCAGGCACGATATTGTATGTACGGTTCAATTGAGGCTGGTGCGACCAGACGAATCGCACAGGTATCGTATCTTCTCCGTGTGAGACGTGGCGGGGATTGAATAATCCTCCGCATTCTTAACTGCATGAAATGTAGTTGTTGCTTTGCATTCTTGCTTAAAACTGTTGCATCTATTTGCGAATACTTGCTTCATTACAGCATGCTGCATCTGCACGATCATTAAGTTACCTTCGGCTTCTTGCATATCATTTGCACTTTGCCCCTTGCCTGCGGGCATGCCTGCGGGCACATCTCTGTTTATCCTGTATGTTTGTCTAAGTCTTCGGCCTTGTCAAAAATGGGTCGTCTCTGGGCTTTGACATTCACTCCCGTCACTTGTGACTTCCGAGTTCTGTCAAAGAGGGGCAACTGTAGACACCCCATTTTTGACCGACCTTAAGACTCAGACGTCACCGATTGAGCGCTTGGTGATGATGCATATCGTGCTCGTTCAGAAGTTTCAGAGTCGCGGCTGCGAGCCCTGCCTCCGGGCTTCCGAACCCTTTTCTGTGCCTTGTCTCGGTTTGCGAACCAGACTCGGTTTTCTCTGTTTCTTTTCCTGAGGGGAGGGAGAGGTCCCGTAGACCATCTCTCAATGTCCGTAGGCTACATTTTGTGGCCGTAGGCCATTTTGCCCATTTCGGAGCCCGGTTCTCGGTTTTCGGAGCCGTCAGGCCGTATGCCTCGGTTCGGGACCGCTTAACCATCTCCTATTGCTCTGATTTTTGGCATACATCTTATTTCATCCCTTTTGAGGGACACTGGGGGCTGAGAAACCCACTTCGAGGTCGAATACCATTTTTGGTGCTTAACAGCCCATTTTTCGGGACCCCGAACTGCGTGTTTTGGCTCCGGAACATTCGTTTTGCAACGGTTTTCGTTAATTTTTGGCAGGTACCTCTGTTTTATCACAAGGAAGGTCACTGAAGGGTGGGAGGCCAGCAATTGTTGCAGCAGCCAGTTATCTCTCCTCCGGAGCCTCCCGGCGCCCGTTTTTCCAACTTCCGGGCTAATGTTGAACACCCTAGGGGTAGTGTTGCCAACTTTCAACCACATATCTGTGATCTACACATCTGGGAGGCCACTAAAATTTGGTGGCCGGCCATTAAGGTCACCTGACCCTTTTGACCCCTTTCTTTCGGGCTAATGTTGAACCCCTTGGACCTTTTTTCTCGAACTTTGAACCACATATCTGTGATCTACACATCTGGGAGGCCACTAAAAGTTCATGGCCGGCCAGTAATTCAACTTGACCCTTTTGAACCCCTCTTTCCGAGCCATTGTTGAACCCCTTGGACCCACTTTCTTGGAATTTTAACCACATGGTTGTGTTGTACACACATAGGGGTACCTCTCCCATAGCTGGCCGGCCAGAAAATCACCTTGACCCTTTTGACCCCTAGCCGGCCGGCTAGGGGGTGTGGCCGGCCGGCCACCTCCAGCAAAAGTAAGAGGCCGGCCGTGCTCCTTGTACTGTTCCCTTTACAGCTGTGGGACAATATCCCCCAGAAAAGATCTTTATCCGGGGGATATTTTGTGGGGGAATTTTGCTCTCCTTTTCCCCCACCTTTACACCCCCTTGTTGGCCTATATAGGAAGCAAGCCTTGTAGTATTTTGGGGTTAGAAAACTTTACCTTCAAGCTTCCATACAAGACTCCATCTCCATACCTCTCATTTCCTTGAAAAACCTTAAGTCCCTAAGCACCATTTCTTCTACACCACCAATCTCTACCACCACCACCTCATTTCCAGCAACAAGGAAGGTTTCTCAAAGGCAAAAGGAGCTGAAAATTGATCCAAGAAGCAACAAAAGTCTTAGTCTTCAAGGGTGAGTAACTTTTCTTCACTTTGACCCTTTTTCTTGATCTATTTTTAAGCCCCCTATGCTTTTTGTTTCAAGCTCCGGCCCTAACTGAAAAGGGCCCTCTTTTGAGCTCATCTTCACTTTTCATTAAGGGCTCAACCCTGTTTGAGCCCTCCATGATGCACTTGCTTCATTGACCCTCTTATATGTCATGATCTTGCATGCTATTTTTGGCCCATGAGTAATCTGTTTTTGAGCATGATGTAATCTGTAAATATGATTATTTTAGGCCCTTCGTCAACATTGTTGAAGGGCCCCTCACCATTTGGTGCCTCCATGTGTCACTTGTAGTTATATCCCTTATTTGGCCCCATTTTTGCATAAATTGGCAGCCCCCTTTGCTTCTGTTTTTGGACCTTGGTCCGAACTGAAAGTGGCCTTATTTTGGCCTATACTTCATTTTTCATTCACACTTTTTTCTGTTTGGTGAATAGTTTGTATACTTCATGTTATAGCCATTTTTGAGCCTCATTTTGCATTGCATTTTTAGCATGTTTGTATACTGATTTTGAGGCTGCCATATACTGTAAATATTCTTATTTTTAGTCCCTCTTCAATGTTGTAAAAGGAAATTTTTCAGTTTGGGTCTTGCTTATATCACTTGCTTCATTACCCCTCTTTTGGCCCCTATTCTTGCATGCCATTTTTGCCATACCTATGCTTGCTGTTTGGCCATGTTTATAACTGTGAAAGTGCCTTTTTTGGGACTTTCTAGCTTCTGTCTTTGCATTGCATGTCCATATTGTGCATGTTTAGCATAGCTATAGGCCATTTCGGGTGCCTAAATTCACATTTCGGGACAATTCCATGCATTTCATGTCATTTCGCCTCATTTCGGGGCTGTTTTCCCCATGTTTTAGTGCTGAAATTTCATCAGAATGTTTGCATGTCATTTCCATGTCATTTCATCACATTTATCATCGCCTCGGTTTGCGTGCCCGTGTGCACGCATTTCGAGGCATTTCATTTTTATCCATCGGCATCCTATGTGAGTGTGGCTGAGGCTCACTCATGTTGGTATAAGCCCATTTGTCATTTTCATGTCATTTCATCACATTTATCATCGCCTCGGTTTGCGTGCCCGCGCGCGCGCATTTCGAGGCATTTCATTTTTATCCACCGGCATCCTATGTGAGTGTGGCTGAGGCTCACTCATGTTGGTATAAGCCCATTTTTCATTTTCGTGTCATTTCATCACATTTATCATCGCCTCGGTTTGCGGGCCCGCGCGCACGCATTTCGAGGCATTTCATTTTTATCCACCGGCATCCTATGTGAGTGTGGCTGAGGCTCACTCATGTTGGTATAAGCCCATATTACATTTTCATATCATTCGCATTGTGTATGTCATTGCCTCGGTTTGCGTGCCCGTGTGCACGCATTTCGAGGCACTCCTTTTTTATCCGCCGACATCCTATGTGAGTGTGGCTGAGGCTCACTCATGTTGGTATAAGTCCATGTTGCATTTTTCATGTCATTTGCATCGCATTCCGTCATTACCTCGGTTTGCGTGCCCGTGTGCACGCATTTCGAGGCACTCCTTTTTTATCCGCCGGTATCCTATGTGAGTGTGGCTGAGGCTCACTCATGTTGGTATAAGTCCATGTTGCATTTTTCATGTCATTTGCATCGCATTCCGTCATTGCCTCGGTTTGCGTGCCCGTGTGCACGCATTTCGAGGCACTCCATTTTTATCCGCCGGCATCCTATGTGAGTGTGGCTGAGGCTCACTCATGTTGGTATAAGCCCATATCATGTTTTCATGTCATTGCATCGCATTTTTGCATCGTCTCGGTTTGCGTGCCCGTGTGCACGCATTTCGAGGCACTTTTATTTTTATCCGACGGCATCCTATGTGAGTGTGGCTGAGGCTCACTCATGTTGGTATAAGCCCACATCATGTTTTCATGACATTACATCGCATTCTATCACTGCCTCGGTTTGCGTGCCCGTGTGCACGCATTTCGAGGCACTTCATTTTCATCAACCGGCTTCTTATGTGAGTGTGGCTGAGGCTCTCTCATGTTAGTATAAGTCCATGTCACATTTTCTATACCATTTTAGTCACTTGCATTGCATTCTGTCATTTTCTCGGTTTGCGTGCCCGTGTGCACGCATTTCGAGACATCTCATTTTCATAGCATTGTGTATGTTAGGATTGCATCTTAGTGGCATTTCATGCATATCATGCATATTGCATCGTGTCCGGAATAGGAGTTAGCCCGGGCACGGGAAACAAGGTACATTTCGTACTCCGAGTGACGAAATGTGTCTCAATTCCCCAGTCACCGACGCTCCGGATTATCCATGAAGGAGTTAGGTTTTAGCTGTAATTTCATGTGCATTCATCCTATATTGAGCTGTGCATTTCGATTTCTCGGCCATCATGCCTCGGTATGCGTGATTGGTGGCACGAGGATCGAGACATGCATATATCTGTGTAAATACATTGCTATGCCCCTTTTCTACTCTCTGTTGCAGCAAATCAGGAATCAGCAACTTTCTGGGACTTGGCACGCATTTAAAGAACAGGTGTAAACAGAGGCTAATTGGGGCATTCCGGTGGATTTCCGCGCAAGACAACCCGGACATGCATCATCCATCAGAAGCAAGGCAGTCCCTGGCTTGCATGCCAGTTTTATTCGCTTTCCTAGTTAATTCTTTAATTAATTAGAATTCTGTAATATTTTGGACTGTAATATTCTTTTATTCGGGACTGTAATATTGGGACTGTATATTTATTCGGACCCTTCGAGTGAGGGCACAACTGTAATAAGTGTGCGTGTGTGTGTTGTATGTCTTCCAACCCCACGTCTTTCTCCCTTTTATTTATCTGCTTATGATGGTTAGATTAGGGCATGTTTAAATTAGCATACAGTATGATAGCATGTTTGCATTCATTCATCTGTTTTGCATACACCGGGCTCGGCGCATCATACTAACTGCATTGTATTTTCAATTCCAAATTGAATACATGATAATTGTAGCATTTCATATACCATCTTAGAATAGCCGAGCCTGCTATAGCTGCATTTTGCATGTGTTGCATTAGGCATTTCTGTATACTTAGGATCATGCATGGATTTCTAATACAGTTTTTGTTTTGGCTTGGAGTACCCGGTAAGTTTTATGCTTTAGCATCCTTGCATGCGTGTGAGTGTTGCCATGAATAGCATGCTTACCATGAGGCTATGTGCTTATCTGATATATCTTCCTGAATGCCTGTGGGTGAAGGTTGGGTTATCTGAATTGGAATAAATCATCAAATGTTTCAAGCCTACCTGCGGGTAGCAAACCATTTTCAAAAAACAAGCATGAAATGTTTTGTTCCAATTCAGGCGATCCAGTCTATACTTGTATGCTGTGAGCATCACATAGTAACCTAGGCTAATAAACCGGAATAAGAACTCGCAATGTTTTCAAAAATCGATATCATGGTTAGTAGAGGCCGGTCTATGACCGGGCGAGCGGGGGTGCTCACGAAGTGACCTTCCCCAATCGTACCCAAGTTCCCGAGCCGAGGCAACTTTGGTGATGACGGACACGTGGCCTTTTGGCACCGAGTCAGGGTTTCCTAAATTTCCCAAAATAAAATATTTAGGTGGCGACTCTGTATCTGGCAAAGCAGTCCATGTTTGGCACTTCTTTCAAAAAATCAGTTTTCCTAAAACGATTTGCCGGATTTGGACTCTTTGGTTCAGACTTAGAACCGTGACTACGAAAAGTCGAGTCCGAGCTGTAGCGAGGTCCCCCCGCGGGGCTTGTTACAATGACATTGTTAAAATTGAATGACTTCCTACTAATTACATATTTTTCATTAATCTTACAGACATTGCTCTAACCTTGGTTCAGCGCTACCCTAATTTGGCATGCATAGAAGAAGTCTCTCCTTTGGAGAAAATTGCTGCAAAATGTTCTTCATTTCGAAGTGGAACCTCCTTAAACTTTTGGCAGAATTTAATCTATACGTGTTAGTCTCTTCAATATTCTTTCTTATCTATTACCTATTCTTAAAATTTTCTTTATTGATTTTTTTTTTTTTTTTAATCCATTTGTTGGCAAAATGATGGACTACCTATACCAGTAGTTCCCAAAATTGTACTTTCTTGCACTTTAGTTAAGGAAAGAGGATATATAATCTAGTTAAAGCAAAAAAATTCTATGAATTTCAATCCATAAATCATTTTATACGAGCATAATTTGTTGGGATATTTTAACAAAAATAAATTATATTTGATAAAATAATTATAGTTTTATTACAAATTAATATTGTACATAATATGTATTTATTAGAAACTTTTAATATTTATGAAGGATTAAATTCATTATTAATTCTATTGATTATACAACTCCAATATAAACCCATCCTCTACACCTATTTTGAAAAGAGTAATGCTACACTTACTACTTGTTTATATCATTTTCAATGTACCACCTTATGTGTTAGCACATCATTTGATATAAATATGAGTGATGATACCCATTACACAAATTATGGGTTATCTTGGAGAAGAAGAGTGAATTGAAAGGTGGAATGTTTTTTTAGAGAGTTTTATAGTACTTTTGTATATTTTATATGTTTTGGGCACCTCTGGTTCTTGACATGATTCAAGTTTTGGATGGTAATGAATATTGGATGAAAGACGTTATGAGCATTTTGAGTTTTATCTTAAAACTGCTTTACTCTAATTGTAACTTGACGAGGGAATGAAAAACAATTTTAAGATAGTGACAATCCGACTCTCAAAATCTTACATCTATTTTTCTCTACTCATGTTTTTGTCTATATATTATTTATTGTCTCTGTTACTACAATATTTGTGCTCAATATCTTTGCTAATTATTTTGCTAGACTAAAATAATTCACTAAACTTTCCAGTCTCTCTCTCATGTAGATGTTCCTGTGGAATTGGAAAACATTGCAAAGCCCCAAAGCGGAGGAGATATTAAGAATCCTATCGACTGCTTGATTTATGGTAACCTTTAATCTAACTCCATCCCCACAAAATACCATATATTTATAGGGACAAAAAATTAATGAAATATGGTGTGTTTGGTTGTAGGAAAAATTTGATTGTTTATTAAACATTATTTTTTAAGGTAAAATTGGCATTTTGGATAACAAAGAATGTTGACAAGTAGTGTAATTTCAAAAACCTCACTAATCCCCCTCTAAACCTGTCAATCAAACAAAACAACCCAAATAATTTATCATTCTCCTCAAATTTTCCAACTCGCGGCCCTCTTGCTTTCCACTATTGTCAAAAAGGAAAATACATTTCATTTTGCTCTGTCATGTCATCCCTTTTCACTTATTACTAAATCCATACCACAATGCGTATCCACAAAAAAGTAATGATAAAATTTAAATCATAGCTTGGGAAAAAAATACATTTATAATTATTGATTAAAATGATTCATTATGAGCATTACTTGTGATTGAAAATCTATGTTTTTGAAATCTTGGCTTTGATTTGGTAGCAGTAAGTTTGCCACCATGGCATTATTGCCTCTCATATTTTAACTGGTTTAGTATTTGTTGTGCAGTGAATCAAAGATTGCGTACAATGTTTTGGAAAGTTGTTGAAAAAATTGGTAGGGATCGGGGTGAATATATACCCTTTTTTTTTTAAAAATGTTTTTGCTAGACTATAATTCATTTTTTAAACTAAATCTTTAAAAAAAGTTCATTTTAATTATAGTGCCACACATAAAGCACATCCGAGAAAAGAAATTGGTACACTGTCAAGCACAGAAGCTTGTCGAATGCATTTGCATGGAAGTTGCAAAAAAAAAATTCCCAGAAGTTGTTAGGATATTTGCACGAGCGTTACAAGAAGCAACATCGGCTGGGATTCATGAAATTGTTGAAAATATTATAGATTCATGCCCTACTATGATTCAGTTTCCTACCACAAAGACGCAAAGCATATTCCAATATGCAATTGTATGTCGTCGTGAAAATGTGTTCAACCTCGTATATCAACTTGTGGAGTCTAGTTATATATTTCTGTCACGACAAGACGTGTCAGGGAACAATGCTCTGCATTTGGCTGCATTGTTGGGACCTCGGCAGCAACTCAGTATCAGAGTAAGTGCAGCTGGTGCAGCTCTACAAATGCAGCGCGAATTGCAATGGTTTAAGGTAAAATTTTCCATTCCCCAAAGGAAATAAATAAAATGATCAAGCAATTTCTTTATATTTCATTCTTCTCTTAATTACTTGACTTACCACACAAGTTACATATGCCCATATTACTATCCATGTTTTTAACTATGAACTTTGTCAATTCAGATGTCTTAGGACAACCCCTACCATACTCAAACTAGAGGTTGTTGATCTTAAAGCTGTGTTGAATCATGGATTTCGATAGAGATTTAGAAATAGAAAAGAAAATCAAAATTTTTTTTTCTTCTTCTTATATGTTTCATTCACATTATTTTCACGTTTTCTCTTTCCCTTTTTAAATCCTTATCTAAATCTATGATCCAAAAACATCTAAGTCTGAAATAGATGAAAGTTGCTTTCTGATTCCAAAATCCCCAAGTTTTGATGCAAAAACTTTCTCGACTGATATGTCTCATGACAACCCTTTCCCACTACTCAGATTAAAGGTCATTGAGTTTTTATGAAAATTGCCTTTATCATTCGAAAGCTATTTTTTGTTAATTTGTACAGGAAGTGGAAAAATTGGTACAGCCTAGAGACAAAGAAGTGAGGAACACTAATGGAATGACACCTGCAGAAGTATTTACTGATACACACCAGGAGTTGGTAAAGGAAGGAGAGAGGTGGATGAAAGACACTGCCACTTCATGCACAATTGTAGCTGCCCTCATTGTCACCGTGGTTTTTGCGGCTGCCATTACAGTGCCAGGTGGAAACAACAATGACGGACATCCATATTTTTCCAAACATAAAGCCTTTTTAATCTTCGGCATATTTGATGCATTGGCTCTTTTCTCATCCATTACTTCTGTGTTGATGTTCTTGTCCATCCTTACTGCTCGCTACGCAGAAGAGGATTTTCTCTATGCTCTCCCCAAAAGATTAATCATTGGTCTTGTTATGTTATTTGTCTCTATATTATCCATGATGATTGCCTTTGGAGCCACACTCTATCTAATGTTTGGAGATAATAAGGTCTGGATTCTTGCTCCTGTCGTTGGATTCTCCTGCATACCTGTGACCTTGTTTGCAGTCTTGCAATTTCCTCTCCTTGTAGTGATGATAAAATCCATTTCGGGTTCGGGCATCTTTGGCAAGCGAAGTGATCGTATGCTCATGTAGGTAAAAATTTAAAAAACATCAAATGTTGAGAGTGTGAAAACATATCTTCTCCAAACTCCTCTAGTATTCAATGGTATTTCAAATTACAATTGCTATTTGATTATTCAATTGCTTTGTAACTAATGAGTTATTACTGTTTGATTATTTTGTCATTGTTGTCAAATTTCAATAACAAAATATGTGAGTGGTAGTCATGTATGTGAGTTATTGCTGTTGGTATTGGTTTGGCTATTTTCTCTCTATTTCTTTTATGATGGGATTCACAAATGGTATTTATATTTAATTTTTTATTAAAGGAAATTTATTAAAAAAAATTCTTTGAAGTATTTGTATCTTAATTAGTTTATAAGATATTCTTATATATATTCTAATAAGTCTTATTATTTTGGACATTTGATCTACCAAATTCTAATTCTCATATTTAAGGTTATGGACAATTTTACCCTTACAAATATTTGTTAAACCCTTAGTAACTTGGTGACGTGAACATCCACATTAAATAAATTTGACAATATGAATGTTCGCATTATAAAATATTCACATTGTCAATGTGAATATTAATGCACATTTCACCTTATTATTATTAGGGATATTTTGATAACTATATTATCCATAGGACTTAATAGAACATAGAAAAAATAATTTAAATTAAGTGGAACATAAGTAGGTGAAAAAAGATTTATACATAAATGTCCCCCCCCCCCCAAAAAAAATAGAACAAATAATTATTTGAGTTAATTACATTTTTCACTCTGGTAGACTTAAAGTGTAGGGATCAAATTGTTCAACTTGAAAATATAAAAACTGAAATGAAATTTAGGTCAAACTATTGAGGGTGTGTACTATAACATTACCCCTTTTTGACTTTATTGTTTTCTTGTTAAATAGAACAAATAATTATTTGAGTTAATTATCCTTTTCAGTCCTGTAGACTTACTCCATGTTTGTTTGGGTGGACATGAGCTTGGGATTGGACTAATAGTCCAATAAAATTATTAATCCGATGTTTGGTTAAACAATTGAAGTATGGACTAATTATTTTAAACTTGACTATTAGTTAAGATAGGATACATAATCCAACGGATTCGTAGTCCTAGGACTATTAGTCATGAGAATGCTAATCCAGTCCACCCAAACAAACATAGCCTTAAAGTATATGAATCAAATTATTTAGATTTAAACTACAAAAAACTAAAATAAAATTTAGATCAAACTATTGAGGGTATCTACCATAACATTACCCGTTTTTAACTTTATTATTTTCTTGTTATTGTCTCTACACATCACATGTTAGACGAAATGCTGAAATTGTGGAATGCTCAAGGTGATTCACCAGGTTCTGTGGATCATTTCCTGTTATGGTGGGCAGGGGGGAGTATGAAGAAGATGGAGAGAAAGATATGGAGTGCTATCCCATTGGTTGTGTTGTGGTCAGTTTGGAAACATAGAAATGAGTGTGTTTTCAGAGCATCTAATCCAAACCAAACTGAGTTGTGTGACTTGATTAAGATTATGATAGCTTTGTGGTTGAAACCACTCTTTAAGGATTTTCATTTACAGTCGATGACTTCATTCTCAACTTGAGGCAGATCAGGATGTGTTCGGGAGGAGTTGTGATGCAATGAGTTGGGAGTGATTTGCTAATGGGGGTGGCCCAGGGATTAGGCTAGTTTATTAGCTCTGCTGTTTGTTTTTTGTTTTGTTTTTCTTGGCTGTAGTGTTGGTTAGTCACCAACTTTGGGGTTGTGCTAGCATAGAATCGGGGTAGGCTTCACAGCGTCAACTTAGTTGGAATGACGTAAGTCTATTGTAATGCTCTTTGCATTCCTCCACTTTGTTGACGTAATTCAAATGGTTGTACATTTATTCATTAATAAAGATCCTTTTTGACCGATAAAAAAAAAAAAAAAACATTTTAGACGAAAGCAAAGTGGTTTTTGAATTAAGGATTTGAGACGATTTGTTGAGGAAAATAAAAATTCTATTTTATTTACTTTTTATTTTTATTTTTTCCCTATAAATCTCAAATCTTAAATCCAAACACAATTTGAAAAGAAAAAAGAAAAATGTGAGTGAAATGTAAATGAAAAATAGTTACATTTCACTTATATTCTTTTCTTTTCTTTTCTAAATCCTTATTCAAATCTAGGGCAGGACAAATATCCATTCAACCCGCTAAAACCGAATGACCCGAACCAATCCGCTACAGAATGTACGATTTCAATGGTTTGAGCGGATGAATGTGGATGCATTTTCCCAATCCGCCTAAGTTTGAACGGGTGGCAAACCACCCGATTTGCCAACACTCCTAAGAAAATGATGTTATAGCCACCCGACCCAACCCAATCCGGTGAAGCCACCCGACCCAACCCAATCCAAACACAACCAATAGACATCACATGACAAATATGCTAATGGCATCTAATAAAACCTTAACAATTCAATTGGGTACATATACATTTTTTGCCACAGAAATGTTATCTACTGAGTCCAAAATGTTTTCAAGTAGTTAGGATTTGGGTGGATTTGGCTGTAGGAGGTTTATCAACATTGATCACTGCTAAAAAGACGTTGCATTGCATGTGAAGGACGGTTCACATGCTCTTTTCTTATTAATTACCAGGTCTCATATTTTTTTTTAAATTTCATTCATATGTAACTATGAGATGTTTGTTGTTTTAGAAACAACCCAAAACTACTTGTTTTAAACGTTTATTTTTGGATTAATTACACTAAGACCCTTTAATTATTAAAAATTATTATTTTATCTTCTTTATCGATGAACTCATTGACTCCTCTATTGTGCCTAGGACTCAAGGACTCAGAAAGAAACACCAAACACACACAGAAAAGAGACACACAAAGATTTACGTGGTTCGATAAATCACCTACGTCCATGGGCAACGAAACTCTCAGTAATTGAACAAAGAGATACAAGTTCTTCTCTATACTCAACCTCACCTTACTCACTGATCTCACTCTGTTTTTAGCTCATATTTGCTCATCTCTCACCCTCTTTATTAATGGAGGCCATTTTTTCCTCTTCCTTACGGTACTCCTTTTGACAAACTTGCACATGGCAAGTCTTCAACCACTTCAGACTTTGAGCATCCTTCTTTCGGTGCCTACACCCTGACTTGGAGTATCCGAGCCAACTACCCCAACATCCTCAACTATGAAAATCATATAAACACACCCTTTTGGGAGGTGGCTTAGAGAGGATTTACAGGGGTGAAAGTAATACATTTTTACAGTTGAGTGGGTCAAAATATATATGGTTTATATATGAGAAAAGTAAAGTAATATTAGTTAATAGTTGAGGAGTCTTAGTGTAAATAATATTTTTTGAAAAAAATAATTTATTGTTTATGTTCATAAAAATTATGGATAAAAACTTGTCTGATATTTATTTTTGTTTTTATAAAACTCTAAATCTCAACGTGTTTTACAATTAAAGAAAGAATAATTTAAATATTAGGGACCAAATTAAAACACTTATCTTCTCTATGCTTGTCTTGCCCGGTACACCTGCGACTTTGTTCGTGTTCCTGCGATTTCCTCTCCTTGTAGACGTGTTCAAATCCACCTACTGTACCATTTTTGTTAAGCAAGATGTTGATATGCTCCACTAGGTCACTTCAAAACAAGTTCAGAGACTCCATATATATATATATATATATAATCTTCAGCTCAGCAACTGTTTATATATTCAGTGGTTCCTACTCTCATTTCTTCTCTAGAATTCTCTCGATAAGAACTTGTAATATTATTTGTGTTATTAATAATAATAAAAGAAATAAGCTAATATCATTATAGAATTATTTAGAACTTTTTATAAAATAATGTAACAATGGATATATAGTACTGTAATTTTAATTCAGAAACAAAAAAATAATCCAATTTTTTGGATGGATAGTTCACAATCAAATGTAGCATTATTTTGGGTGTTGGGAAGAGCTAAATATGTAAGAAATTATTAAAGGTGACAAGCTCATCTTAATTGTAAAAGTAAATATGTAAATAAATAAATAAAATTAAATAATTAAATAATAAATTTGACAATTTAAAAATTTAAAAATATGATAAATTACTCAGATATATAAAGGAGCTTTATTTGAAATTTCTCCCAAGTCTCTAATCATGTATGTTTGGATTCAGAATTAGATGAGATATTTGGGAAGAGAAGAAAATGTAAAGGGAAGGGAAATCAAGAACTGGCATGTATTAATTTGATTCACAAAATTTCAAAATTGTGTCAATTTTAATTTTTAATTTTTATATATTATCAATTAGCATATTACCCGTGTTATATACGGAATAAAATAATATATTATTTAATAAAAATATGATAATTATATTTAATTTTTTTATATTTTGTAAAATAAAAGTTAAATGAAAGCTAGTCAATCGGGGATGTTCTTAATTGTTTAAAATTAAGAAAATTAAAAAATTAGTATGAGGTATTGATCATAAGGTTTCTCACTAAAAATCTTCTTTTGTTCATATAAAAGTGAGCATAAGATTCACTTTATGTAAGTGAAATAATTCATTTTTTCTTTCTGTTCTCGATGTGGGATTATAAAATAAAAGTTAAATGGAAGCTAGTCAATGGGGATTTTCTTAAGTGTTTAAAAGTTAACAATTGTTTGGGTGGAAAATTTATTTCAAAACAAGCAATTTTAGCCGTTCAATTTTAATTAGGTCAATCTTTAATTTATTTCGAATAAAACAAATTTAACCAATATATTTTGATAAAACGGCTAAAATCGCAATTAAACTAGCGAATCAGTCAAACCGAAAATAGTTCACCCTATCGGCTAGGTCAAAGAACCAACCAACTTTTACAAAAATTAATTAATTAAAAAAAATTATATTTTATTTTAATTTTAAAATAAAAACTGTCTTGAACTGAAACATACATAACACTACAATATTAAATGGGAGCATAAGGTTTATATAGTGAAATAACTCATTTTTTCATCCCTTTCCTGATGTATGATTGTAAAATAAAAGTTAACAATTGTTTGGACAAGAAATTCATTTCTAATCAAGCAATCTCAATCGTTCAGTTTTTAATAAGCTCAATCTTAGCTTATTTCAAATCTAACAAATCTAAGGAATATATTTTGATAAAATAGCTAAAACCGTGGTTAAACTAGTGAATCAGTCAAATCGAAAATGATTCAGCTTAATCGATTAGGTCAAAAGACTAACCAATTTACAACAAAATTAATTAATTAAAACTTTTAAATTTTATTTTAAATTTAAGGGTCCTGCTTAAGTGTGCAACCCCCTTAAGGTTGCACACCATATGCAACCCAATTGTTAGCCGTTAGATTACAATAATTGATCAAGACCATTGAATTATTTAATCGTGAAAAAGTTGAAACCGGGGCAACCGGTTAATGCTTGTATTTGCATGATTGCATCCCACTCACTCTCTGTATTTCGTCTCTATCTCTCTCTGTTCTTCTCTCTGTGTAAGGTTGAGTCAGTGTAACTGTTGATTTCCATTAACAGGGAGAAGCCCCTGTTGGGTTCGTTCCATTGACGAAGCTCTGTAGGGAACAGTATAACGGGCAATTTCCAACAACAACGTAACTACAAGGCTGTGTTGGTTCCATTGCTGAAGTGAAGCCCTTCTCTCGAACTAGATATGAGGTATGGAGCTGTCTCCCTCTCTCTGTCTCCCTCTCTGTCTCTCTGGCCCGTTCACTTCAGCTATTTTCCCTCAACTAAACCCCCATCCTAACTTCAACCGCTCTATGCTTCGCTCCAACGGAAACCCCTCCATTGGCAGCTAACCATTCTCTTTCTCTTTCTCAAGCGAGTGTTTGTGTTTGCACAAACAGCTAAACCGTGTGAAAATGTTATGTTTGTGTTTGTGTTAACATTTTTCGGTCATCAAGTAATTGTTTGTAGTAATGTGATGTGCAGTATGGCCCTAACGGAAGTTAAAAGGGAAGGTGATGATTATGACATTCCAAATGAAGCAGATGACATTCGTTTGATGAATGAAAGTCGGGCAGAACCTGATCATGGTTGCGAAGCTGGTCCGAGCAATGAAGAAGCAACCAACATGAACGTTGAAGATGGCGGAGTCGATGTGAAAAAAGAAATGGTTGACGATGCTCATCGCAATGACATGGTTGGTGATGTTGAACGTGCTATTCTGGAACAGAAATTTGATTCGGTCGAAGATGGAGAAGATTTCTACAATGCGTATGCTAAAGCTAAGGGATTTAGTATACGAAAATCCAGATTTAACACAAATAAAGAGGGAAAGGTCGTTAGTAGGCTGTGGTTGTGTTCAAGGGAAGGTCAGAGATTACCAAAATACTTGGACCGTGTTGCTGAGAAGAGTAGAGCTCCCAAGGCACTAACAAGAGTAGGTTGCAAAGCCCAATTTCGCATACGGTACGATGCGGATGCTGGTGAAGGGGGAAAGTATGTTGTGACTCACTTCGTCGCAGACCACAACCATGAATTGGCGGAACAACACTGTGTGATGTATCTGAGGTCACATCGCAGTTTAAACAGCGCTGACAACGCTCAAGCAATGGCTATGCGCAATGTCGGTGTGAAGACTAGCCAAATCATGGACTATATGGTAAATCAGTCCGGGTCTTATGAGAATGTTGGTTTCATCCGTACGGATCTACACAACCACATTCAAGCCGAACGTAGAGCAGAAGTTGAGGATGGTGATGCGCAGGGTGCGTTGGTTTACCTATGCGCAAAACTTGATGTTGATGCACGTTTTTTTTACAAGTATGATGTGTATAACGATAACAAGTTACAAAATCTGTTCTGGGCAGATTCGAAATCGCGGGCCGACTACGCAAAGTTTGGTGATGTGTTGATATTTGACTCAACTTACAGAACCAATGCATACAAGAAACCTTCTGTCATGTTGGCTGGTGTGACTAGCCACTTTAGGACCACGATATTTGCATGTGTTTTGCTAGCTAATGAGACAATTGAGACATACACATGGGTTTTGGAAACATTTATGGAGGCGATGGGCAATAAAGCACCTGTGTCCGTACTGACAGATGGGGATAAGGCGATGCGAGAGGCAATCAGAAGAGTATTTCCAGACGCAAGACATCGATTATGTAATTGGCATCTTGGGAAAAATGCTGTTTCAAATGTTCACATAAGTGGCTTTGCACATGTCACACCCCAAATCCGGGCATGACCGGCCGTGGCCCATAGGGACTTAGCCCAAGGCACACGCAAGCCTAACACGAATCCAATCACATTGAACAACTAAACAATAGTCCAATAATAAATAACCAAAACTCAATCAAGACATGTCACAATTATAAACGGCAAAATCAACCGTAATAAAAAACCATCCAAACTTATGGGATATAAACAACCCACATATCAAAAATAATCCTAAATAAACTTCGATAAGAATAAATATAAATACGCACAAACTTGACATAACACTCTAAACTAAAGGAATGCCCTAGAGGTCCATGCAATTAAGTCCCCGTTACGCCATGAGTCCACTCTAAGTCCTTCTAACACCTGGAAATGGTAAACAACTAAGTCAGCTGATAGCTCAGTGAGTAGCAACATGGATAGTAAATACAGTTTTGAAAACAGGATTCAATTCCAAAATAAGATATATATCACAGAAACTAGATTGGCATACAGTTTGGCAAATACAATCTGTTTCAAAAAAAAGGTTCCACAGTTCAACACTTAAAATACTCATGTCTCGCAAGAACATGATAAACGACATTTTCCACTTAAAACAGATTATAACATGAACACCAATAATTTTCTGGGTACCAAGAAAAACAAATAATCTGCCACACAGTTCTCAAGGCTATAAGCCCCGTTGGATCCAATACCGAACTAAGAGTCATCCTCAGGGTGGCACCTAGGCCTTTTCTCAAAGACGATCCGATTGAAGGTCACCTAGTTGTTTTTAAAGGTCTTTTCCTTACAATAGTTGAGCACTAGAGTCATCACGGCTCAACCCGGATCTGTTCCCTAGTGGCCAGAGTCACCACACACAGTGGAATAATTTCCCTGGACTAAATACACACATGGTCCCAATAATCAATACACATCAGTTTTCGCAAAACATGGTGGTTCATCATTATAAACATGAGACCAAAACAAATAGTTTACAGTATGCCAAGTTCACACATGTTTCAGAAATAATTTGATTCAATTGATAATATAATAATTTATCAAAACAGTTTAGTCTTGAAACAACAATTTAATTTTCCAACAGTTCAGGGTAGGGGAACATTTATAAAAATACGTAGCATGAAACTACTCACCTGAAAAATGAAATAATATAATCCTCGTATAGAGTGTAAAAGTCCAACTAGTGCCCTGAACCAAGTATAAAAACTACACGTCACAACTAATTTAAAAATACTAAAAAAAAAAAAGGAACTAAGTAACCTCAAACTAAAGCGCACTAACACGGCTCAACCCAACTCAACGTTACTCTTAAATATTACCTAAGTTCATGTTCTTCAAGGTTTAAAATCACCCAAGACATGAGTTCCGGTTGAAACTTAATTAAATGTGACTTTGAGATAAAACAGAGTTTTAAACAAATTTTCCCAATCTAGTCGCCAACTTTGAAAATTACAAAACCCACTCCACGCTATTCGAAAAATTCCAAAAACCTCCAGATATCAACTAATATATCCTAAGTTTCAAACCCAATTGGTTTCACTTGATTTTCTTATCAAAATAATTATCTACAATTTATTATATCCAAACAGGTTGTTTTCTGCAGCACTTTAAAGAAATTGACGGTTCTCTTAATATACACGAGCAATCAATGCAAGGCCAAAAACGTACGAAACTAGACTCGTAACCGGTTCTAATGACACTAATTTGATAATTTTTGGATTTATACCCAAAGAGAACAACACTCCCGAATTTACTGTTTCGGACTGGTTTTCCGGACAGATTTGGATACCTCAATTTATATGAATTTTGACTCCCAAAAATTATGAAAAACTTCAGATATGTAATTCAATATGTAATTGATCTACTGTAAAAATTTCAGATTAAAATTCATCCGTTTGATATGGTTTCTTGATTTTTAAAGTTTGCGATTATGTGCAGAATTTTTGGACTAAGATTCACACCGATTGTTTATACATGAATTTAACTCCTTAGATTTCTTAACAGTATACATATATACAAAATACATAAATCTACAACCTCTCCATCAATGAACTAAATAATAATAGAGTAATGATAAAGAATAAAAACAAAGAAAAGAAGAAAGATGAAGACCTACCACACCCAAAAATTACTCCTTGTTTGCAATCCTTTTTTTTTTTTTTTCTTCTTTTCTCTCAACTTCTTTCTCCCCACGGCTGCTGTGGCTGCTGCTATAGAATGTATTAGGAACCTAGGGTTTTTTCTTTTCTTTTCTTTGTTATACATAACATAAATGACTCTAGACAAAAATGTCCTTTGTTTTATTTTATTTTATTTTGTCTCTCCATTAATTTAAATAAAATACAACTACTATTAGATCAAAATATGCTTACTAATTTGACACTTAATTTTATTTTATTTATTTATTAAAATAATAAATCTTGCCTTTAAATTGAAGACTTTCACCATAAATTTATTTTAGGTTTTAAAATTAATTAAAAGACCCTCCAAATATTTAATTTGCACTTTAAGATTCACCATCAAAATATTTGAGATTGTAATATTATTATTGTTATTATTTAATTATTTACTTAATTTTTATATTTGGGACAAAAATGTCCTTTGTTTTATTTTATCTCTCCATTAATTTAAATAAAATACAACTACTATTAGATCAAAATATGCTTACTAATTTGACACTTAATTTTATTTTATTTATTTATTTATTTATTAAAATAATAAATCTTGCCTTTAAATTGAAGACTTTCACCATAAATTTATTTTAGGTTTTTAAATTAATTAAAAGACCCTCCAAATATTTAATTTGCACTTTAAGATTCACCATCAAAATATTTGAGATTGTAATATTATTATTGTTATTATTTAATTATTTACTTAATTTTTATATTTAGGTTCTCACATTCTCCCCCACTAAAAAAAAAAGTTTCGTCCTCGAAACTAACCTGAATAAATCATGAGAATAGATGTGGGTACTTCTCGCGCATCTCGTCCTCACATTCCCAAGTCGCCTCTTCAACTAGATGATTACGCCACAGTACCTTAACCAATTTAATGACCTTTGTACGCAACCTTTTCTCTTTTGAATTCAAAATCTGAACAGGCATCTCCTCATACGAAAAATCCTCTCTAATCTGAAGTGGCTCATAATCTATCACATGCGACGAACTATGCACATATTTCCTCAGCATAGACACGCAAAACACATTATGCACTCCTGCCAACCTAGGGGGTAGAGCAACAAGGTATGCAACTTCACCAACCTTCTCCAATACCTCAAATGGACCAATGTATCTAGGACTCAACTTTCCTTTCTTTCCAAACCTGATCACTCCTTTCCATGGTGATACTTTCAAGAATACCATATCCCCCACATGAAACTCTAAGTCTTTTCTACGATGATCAGCATAACTTTTTTGTCTACTCTGAGCTGTCAATAATCTCTCTCTGATGGTGATAATTTTCTGTGTAGCATCCTCCACCAAATCAGGTCCCAACATTTGCCTTTCACCAACCTCATACCAACACAAAGGAGACCTACACTTCCTTCCATACAAAGCCTCATAAGGGGCTACTCCCAAACTAGAATGATAACTATTATTATATGCAAACTCCATAAGCGGCAAATAATCATCCCAATTACCTCTCCACTCCAAAGCACAAGCCCTCAACATATCCTCAAGGGTTTGAATAGTCCTCTCCGATTGCCCATCTGTCTGAGGGTGATAAGCTGAACTAAAATTTAACCGAGTACCCATAGCTGATTGTAACGCACCCCAAAACTTAGACACAAAATGAGGGTCCCGATCTGACACTATTGACACTGGTGCACCATGCAATCTAACAATCTCCTTCACATACAACTGTGCAAATCGAACTAGAGAATAGGTCATCCGTACTGCAATAAAATGTGCTGACTTGGTTAATCTATCAACAACTACCCAAACTGCATCGTGATTACTACTAGTACGAGGTAATCCACACACGAAGTCCATGGTAACATGATCCCACTTCCACTCCGGTATAGGTAAGGGTTGTAGTTTCCCCGCAGGTTTCTGATGTTCTACTTTAACCTGTTGACACACCAAACACTGAGCCACAAATTCTGCAATATCTCCCTTCATACCATTCTACTAAAAATGTTCATGAAAATCCCAATACATCTTAGTGCTTCCAGGATGAATGCTGTAACTAGAACTATGTGCCTCCGTCATAATCTCCTTCCTCAAATCACCACTAGCAGGAACACAAATTCGGCTACGGAATCTAAGCAACCCATCATCACTAACCACAAAGTCTACGTGTTTACCCTCTGCCATCTCTCCTTTAATACGCTCACACTGGGGGTCAATCTCCTGTGCTAAACGAATCCGTACTCTCAAGGTCGGCTGAACTGTCAATTGACTACAATAAGCCCTATTACCAGGTGTAACAACCTCAAGCCTCAAACGTCTCATGTCTTCCGCCAAACAACTCTCAATAGACAAAGCAGCTATATCTCCAACTGCGACCTTCCTACTCAAGGCATCTGCAACCACATTTGCCTTCCCCGGATGATATAAAATATTCACATCATAATCTTTTAGTAACTCAAGCCATCTTCTTTGCCTCAAATTTAGTTCCTTCTGTGTGAAAATATACTTCAAACTCTTATGATCAGTGTAAATCTCACATGACTCTCCATACAAATAATGCCGCCAGATCTTAAGAGCAAAAATCACTGCTGCTAACTCTAAGTTGTGCGTAGGATAGTTTCTCTCATGTACTTTCAACTGTCGTGACGCATAAGCAATCACCTTCCCATGCTGCATGAGCACACATCCTAAACCCTGCCGTGAAGCATCACTATAAATCATAAAACCACCTCCATCTGTAGGTAAGGCAAGGATTAGAGCTGATGTCAATCTCTGTTTAAACTCTTGGAAACTACGCTCACAATCATCATTCCACTCAAACTTTACCCCTTTCCTGGTGAGATTGGTAAGTGGCAAAGCAATACGGGAAAATCCTTCCACAAACCGTCTGTAATACCAGCAAGCCCTAGAAAGCTACGTACCTCCGTCACAGAAGTAGGTCGTGGCCAATCAATAATTGCTGACACCTTCGTACTATCCACAGATACCCCATCTTTACTCACTACATGACCTAAAAAGGATACACTGCTCAACCAGAATTCACACTTCTTAAATTTTGCATACAATCTCTTCTCCCTAAGGATCTGCAATACTACCCTCAAATGCTGCTCATGCTCCTCCTTACTCCTGGAATAAATTAGGATGTCATCAATAAACACTACCACAAATTTATCCAGTTGAGGTTTAAATACTCTGTTCATTAAATCCATGAATGCGGCCGGTGCATTTGTGAGACCAAAAGGCATTACCAAGAACTCATAATGCCCATAACGGGTTCTAAAAGCAGTCTTAGGAACATCCTCATCCCTTACCTTCAACTGGTGATAGCCTGACCTCAAGTCAATTTTAGAGAATACTTGAGCTCCCTGCAACTGATCAAATAGATCATCAATGCATGACAAAGGATACCTATTCATCACTGTGACTTTATTCAGCTCTCTATAATCAATACACAATCTCATAGACCCATCCTTCTTCTTCACAAACAACACAGGCGCTCCCCAAGGTGAAACACTAGGCCTAATAAAACCTTTGTCTAGCAACTCCTGTAACTGAGTTTGTAACTCCCTCAACTCCAACGGTGCCATTCTATAGGGTGCTTTAGAGATAGGTGTTGTATTAAGGACCAAGTCAATGGAAAATTCAACCTCACGGTCTGGAGGAAGACCAGGTAGATCCTCCGGAAAAACATCAACAAATTCCCTTACTACAAGCAGCTCCTCTAACCTCTGCTCTGGTTGTTCAGTACTCATCACACAAGCTAAATAACCATGAAACCCTTTTCTCAACATTCGGTTAGCCTGAAGGGAAGAAATAAAACAAATAGAAGACCCTTTCACATCTCCCTGAAAGAAAAACTCATGTTGCCCCGGCATAGCAAAAACTACCCTCTTTCTAAAACAATCAATAGAGGCATGATGCTTCGTTAACCAATCTATCCCCAAAATCACCTCAAAATCCTTCATCTCTAAAGAAATCAAATCCACTGGAAAAATTCTACCATCTAACTTTATCTCACAAGATCTACAAACATCCTCTAACACTATTGTTTCTCCTAATGGAGTAGACACAGCAATACATGCATCCAAAGGCTCACAAGGAATAGACAAGCAACGTAGAAACTTAGGTGCAGCAAAAGAATGTGTAGATCCTGAATCAATTAAAACTCTGGCAGGTACAAATGATATAAGGAGTGTACCTTGCACCACAGATGGAGCAACCTCAGCCTCCTCTCTAGTGAGAGCATAAACACGTCCTTGGGTAGCTGCTGACTTCTTTTCCTGAGTCCCATTCCCGGATGTCTGACCTTGGGTAGTCCTACTTTTGTCATTATTCTGCTTCTGGTTAAACCCACCGCTATAAAAAGTTCGTCTTTGCCCTTGCCCCTGCCCCTGAAATGACTGTGTTATTGACTGACCTCCCAGTCCCTTAGACCTACATTGTGCAGAGAGATGCCCAGGCTTGCCACACTTAAAACATATTCGAGCTGTGCCATCACAATTATACCCAACAGAATGTGACCTACCACATCTATCACAATTCCTCCGATTCTGTTGTCTCATGCCATTGCTAACCTGACCTTGGGTGTAAGGCTTCTTGCTAGGATTTCTACCACCACCACGTTGCTCTACTTGTCTCTCTTCTCTAAGTCTTTTGTTTTGTGGTTCCTTAGCCTTTTGTTCCTCAGCTCTCTTTTTCTCTTCTACTCCCCTTTCAGCTAGTAATGCCTTACTTACCAATGCAGAATATGTCTTCATCTCCAAAATAGCTACTTTTGCATAGATCTCTGACCGCAAGCCATTCTCAAACAACATCACTCTATCTTCCTCTATGGCCACCTGATGTGGGGCATACCTCCACAACTCCGCAAACTTGGCTTCATACTGAGCCACTGACATGTCATTTTGCTTCAAATTGAGAAAATCCACTTGCTTCTGCCTTCGCACCGCTTCAGGGAAGTATTTCTCATTAAACAATTCTAGAAACTTGCTCCACACTAGCTCTGTTTCTCTACCCTCATATTGACGCTTCACCATGCGCCACCAATGCTCTGCTTGACCCTTGAACCTAAAAGCTGCGAAGGCCACCTTCTGGTCTGCTGAACAACCTAGAACATCAAATATTTTCTCCATCTCTAGTACCCATGCCTCTGCGTCCGTAGGGTCCACTGTTCCGTGAAATTCTGGAGGTTTTGCCTTCATAAATCTCTCAAATAAGGAACCTCTATCCAAAGTTAAAGTTGGGTGAACTGTTGGTTGTGGGGCTACATGATTGTTCAGTAATCCCAACAATGACTGTAAAACCCGTGGGGCTGGTGCAGCAGGAACAACTCCTGGTGCTTCAGGGACGACTGGAGCAACAAGTGGTGCGGTAGGGGGTATAGGAACAGGGGGAACTCTACGATTAGCAGCTGGTTGATCAGTTCCAAGAGCATTGACACTTCTTCTCCTAGGTGCCATCTCTTAACCTTCAAAATGAAATTAAGAAAAGCTCAACACAAGCTTAAACAAAACTAACTTAACCAAACACTACTAAGGACTATAGGGACTCGGACCTCGTCTAAATGATGAAATGCAAGATATGAAACTCGATAACTACAGCTCTGATACCACAATTGTCACACCCCAAATCCGGGCATGACCGGCCGTGGCCCACAGGGACTTAGCCCAAGGCACACGTAAGCCTAACACGAATCCAATCACATTGAACAACTGAACAATAGTCCAATAATAAATAACCAAAACTCAATCAAGACATGTCACAATTATAAACGGCAAAATCAACCGTAATCAAAAACCATCCAAACTTATGGGATATAAACAACCCACATATCAAAAATAATCCTAAATAAACTTCGATAAGAATAAATATAAATACGCACAAACTTGACATAACACTCTAAACTAAAGGAATGCCCTAGAGGTCCATGCAATTAAGTCCCCGTTACGCCATGAGTCCACTCTAAGTCCTTCTAACACCTGGAAATGGTAAACAACTAAGTCAGCTGATAGCTCAGTGAGTAGCAACATGGATAGTAAATACAGTTTTGAAAACAGGATTCAATTCCAAAATAAGATATATATCACAGAAACTAGATTGGCATACAGTTTGGCAAATACAATCTGTTTCAAAAAAAAGGTTCCACAGTTCAACACTTAAAATACTCATGTCTCGCAAGAACATGATAAACGATATTTTCCACTTAAAACAGATTATAACATGAACACCAATAATTTTCTGGGTACCAAGAAAAACAAATAATCTGCCACACAGTTCTCAAGGCTATAAGCCCCGTTGGATCCAATACCGAATTAAGAGTCATCCTCAGGGTGGCACCTAGGCCTTTTCTCAAAGACGATCCGATCGAAGGTCACCTAGTTGTTTTTAAAGGTCTTTTCCTTACAATCGTTGAGCACTAGAGTCATCACGGCTCAACCCGGATCTGTTCCCTAGTGGCCAGAGTCACCACACATAGTGGAATAATTTCCCTGGACTAAATACACACATGGTCCCAATAATCAATACACATCAGTTTTCGCAAAACATGGTGGTTCATCATTATAAACATGAGACCAAAACAAATAGTTTACAGTATGCCAAGTTCACACATGTTTCAGAAATAATTTGATTCAATTGATAATATAATAATTTATCAAAACAGTTTAGTCTTGAAACAACAATTTAATTTTCCAACAGTTCAGGGTAGGGGAACATTTATAAAAATACGTAGCATGAAACTACTCACCTGAAAAATGAAATAATATAATCCTCGTATAGAGTGTAAAAGTCCAACTAGTGCCCTGAACCAAGTATAAAAACTACACGTCACAACTAATTTAAAAATACTAAAAAAAAAAAGGAACTAAGTAACCTCAAACTAAAGCGCACTAACACGGCTCAACCCAACTCAACGTTACTCTTAAATATTACCTAAGTTCATGTTCTTCAAGGTTTAAAATCACCCAAGACATGAGTTCCGGTTGAAACTTAATTAAATGTGACTTTGAGATAAAACAGAGTTTTAAACAAATTTTCCCAATCTAGTCGCCAACTTTGAAAATTACAAAACCCACTCCACGCTATTCGAAAAAATCCAAAAACCTCCAGATATCAACTAATATATCCTAAGTTTCAAACCCAATTGGTTTCACTTGATTTTCTTATCAAAATAATTATCTACAATTTATTATATCCAAACAGGTTGTTTTCTGCAGCACTTTAAAGAAATTGACGGTTCTCTTAATATACACGAGCAATCAATGCAAGGCCAAAAACGTACGAAACTAGACTCGTAACCGGTTCTAATGACACTAATTTGATAATTTTGGGATTTATACCCAAAGAGAACAACACTCCCGAATTTACTGTTTCGGACTGGTTTTCCGGACAGATTTGGATACCTCAATTTATATGAATTTTGACTCCCAAAAATTATGAAAAAACTTCAGATATGCAATTCAATATGTAATTGATCTACTGTAAAAATTTCAGATTAAAATTCATCCGTTTGATATGGTTTCTTGATTTTTAAAGTTTGCGATTATGTGCAGAATTTTTGGACTAAGATTCACACCGATTGTTTATACATGAATTTAACTCCTTAGATTTCTTAACAGTATACATATATACAAAATACATAAATCTACAACCTCTCCATCAATGAACTAAATAATAATAGAGTAAGGATAAAGAACAAAAACAAAGAAAAGAAGAAAGATGAAGACCTACCACACCCAAAAATTACTCCTTGTTTGCAATCCCTTTTTTTTTTCTTTTTCTTCTTTTCTCTCAACTTCTTTCTCCCCGCGGCTGCTGTGGCTGCTGCTATAGAATGTATTAGGAACCTAGGGTTTTTTCTTTTCTTTTCTTTGTTATACATAACATAAATGACTCTAGACAAAAATGTCCTTTGTTTTATTTTATTTTATTTTGTCTCTCCATTAATTTAAATAAAATACAACTACTATTAGATCAAAATATGCTTACTAATTTGACACTTAATTTTATTTTATTTATTTATTAAAATAATAAATCTTGCCTTTAAATTGAAGACTTTCACCATAAATTTATTTTAGGTTTTAAAATTAATTAAAAGACCCTCCAAATATTTAATTTGCACTTTAAGATTCACCATCAAAATATTTGAGATTGTAATATTATTATTGTTATTATTTAATTATTTACTTAATTTTTATATTTGGGTTCTCACAGCACATGCTTTCAAGCAGTGCATGGACATGGAAACGGATGGGACAAAGTTTGAGCATGGCTGGACGACAATGGTCGAAAAATTTGGACTTCAAACCAACAGTTGGGTGTTGGAGACATATGAGAAGCGTCATATGTGGGCTGAGGCATATATGTGTGGACATTTCTTTGTTGGGATGAAGAGCACTCAGCGCTCGGAGTGTATGAATGCTTATTTCAATCCCTTCCTCCAACACAAATTGAAGCTATATGAATTTGTTAGGCACTATGATCGGGCTCTTGCAAGGATAAGGTATAACGAGGCTGGAGATGATGCTGAAACAAATAACACTTTTTCGGTATTGATTACTCCATTGCGAGATATAGAGAGACATGGAGCTGAGCTATTCACCCGAAATATATTTAGAATGTTCCGTGATGAAATCTTAGAAGAGGGGAAGTTGAATGTCAAGGACGTGTTCCCTTTGCCGGATGATCAGAAATGCTACTATATTCATAAGTACAAAGTGAAGGACAGATCATGGATAGTAACACACAGTCCAGTGGATGCTGCAATGAGATGTTCTTGCATGAAGTTCGAGTCGTTGGGGCAACCTTGCTGCCACATGATATGTGTTATGAAAGCTGAAAATTTAACGCAAATTCCCCCAACTTGTGTGCTGCATAGATGGACAAGGGCTGCAAGCAAGGATGGCCAGCAATGGCCTCAACCCTCAATTGATAGCACTACAACACAGACGGCCCGGTATGGGATATTGAGTTCTTCCTACAACGAAATGTGTTTCTATGCCTCGCAATCAACGGAAGGTTTCAAAGAGGCTAGGGATGCATGTCTTCCGATGACGAGCCGGATGAAGGAGTTATATGAGAGGAATTTGAACGGTGGGAATGGAGACAAAGGGAAACATTCATTCCGTCGACAATTTGGAGTAGAAGATCCTGATGTTGTGAAGACAAAAGGGAACCCAGGACGGGCCTCGTCCAACTGTCGAAGACCAAGAAAATGTGGGAATTGCAAATGCATTAGGCACACAAAGCGAACGTGTCCTAAGGTTCGGTTTAGCCGAACAGTGGGTACTAACTCAGATGCAGATACACCCCACATAACTGACCGTGAGTACAATGCGGAGTCATTGCCCGTTCGCTGCAAAACTGGGTTGGTGGATCCAAGTACACCGCACATTAAGCAACGGCGACTATTTTTCGATGTTTCTCCTGATTCCAAGCAGCCTATGGGCCAATACGGTAGTGTTGAAGCAGCAGTGTGGAAAAATGATTCGAACACAATTGATGAGGTGAATCAGGTAATTGTATAATTTGTATGATTTATATAGCGATCCCGGGTTTACCCTTGTTTCACAGTGATCCGGATATATGTCCGTGGATGTTGGTAGTTGATCATTATCTTGTTTACATCCCTTCTTACTTTGTATTTGAGTTGTAGGATGTGTTGGGCAGGTTTGTTATAGGTTGGTTAAGTTTAGAAACCAAAACTAGTTGCCCAGATTTTGACCTGTCCGCTCGAGCGGGGAGTTTGACGCTCGAGCGGGGATTTCACCCATCAAGTTTTTCCTGTGCAGTGTTGGACGCTCGAGCGGGATTGTGTGAGTGCCGCTCGAGCGACGATTCGAGCGCTCGAGCGGGAGAACTGTCTGCATAAGTTCTGGGAGTGTGTATCCGGCGTTCGAGCTGGGGAGTGGCCGCTCGAGCGGGAGTCTGTGAGTGACGCTCGAGCGGGGGTTTGGCCGCTCGAGCGGGGAGACTTTTATATAAATCCGAGATCCGACTTTTGGATCACTTTTTCAAGACCTTTTCTCTCTCTTACTTTTCCAAAAAGCCATTTTCAGAGCTTCTCACTCTAAAACCGGCCCTTCTCTCTTAGATTTGATCTAGTAAGAGTTAATTGCTCATCTTTGGCCTTTACAAAAAGGTTGTTGATCGTCGAGGGCTACTTCTTAATCTGAAAATTTCAGAATTTGGAGCATTTTGGTTTTGGTCTTCATCTCCATTGGAGCTCCGAATTTGAGATAGGGATATCCTACTCCTCTCTATGGATTTTGTCTTTAAATTTTAGTATTTTGAGATGTTGGGGTTGGTTTGGTAATTTTGTGAAAGTTTGGGGCTTTTGTGTAATTTTACAAAAGTTGGGGTTTTATTCGTAATAAACCTAGATGCATGTTTGGTATAGAGAAATGGAATAAATGTTGAATCATTGATGAAAATGGGACCTTCAGGGTTGTAATGTTAATTATGGAAAATGCCCTAATTACATTGATTGATTAATTTGTATAATTAATTGTTGGGAATGAGAAATTGAGTTGAGAATGTGGAAATTGGAAAAGGGAAGGGGTTAAAGGGTGTAGTTGAATTATTTATCACTCACCTAATTGAAGTGTTGATTAAATATCCATTGTTGCATTTACTTTCTGTATAGAAATAACTGCTTGGGCTATCGGTGGAGGATAGTCGTGATTGTTGTAGACAATGCATGATGATTAGGCAAACGGAAACTAATCACTGGAATGAGTCATTGAGTATGATGATGGAAAGAACACGTTAAATTTATGTGTTGTGTGATGATGTGTATAATTATTGTTTTTATGCATTGTGTTGTGTTGGAGGAGATAGGGGATGTACTCCGCGGTTTAGGGGAAGATAGGGGATGGACCTCTAAACCGGATGTGTTGGGAGGAGATAGGGGATGGACTCCGTAGATAGAGCTCATATGCTTATCTAGTGATGTATTGACAGAGCTCATATGCTTGTCATTGGAAGTGTGATAGTGCTCATATGCATATCTGTGGAAGTGATGATATAGCTTGTATGCTTATCTGTTGTTGTGTGATATAGCTAGTATGCTTATCTATTATGAAATGGGAAGTGTTTGATATGAGTTACTGTCTCATATGAGTTGTTTGGCCAGGTTCTGAGCCATGGTTGTAAATTGAGAATCGAAAAGAATTGAAAATGAATTGTAATATGGACTTGCATGTCATGAAACTGTAAAATGTGATAAGTGAAAGTATCTGTGTTGGCCATCTATCAACTGCTAATCTTTTAGTCATTGTTCATATTTGGTTTAGTATGTTTCTACTGGGCTGTGGCTCACCCTATATGGGAATATCATTTTCAGGTACAGGTAGCATGCCACCTCCAAGGACGTAGCTTGGGAGGCTAGAGGCGGACACACTTTTGTTGTCTTATTTTTGATGTATTACATGTAAACTCAAGCCAAGGGCTTAATGTGTAAACGAGCTAGTACTCTTTTGTTGTAACCAAGTGTTAACTTGGAAAGCTGTAAGCCCGTAGGGCATTTGCTTTTGTTGTTAACATGTAATACCTTTGTAAGGAACTACTTCCATGAATAGAAGAATGTCAATCTTTATTACCATTGCATGTCTTTATTGATGGGTTTTATATCATTATTTTGAGGACGTTACAACTTGGTATCAGAGCGTACCGGGTTCGAATACTTTGGGTACGTGGGAAGTGACTAGTATCACAATGGGTTTGTCTCGCTTGATAGAGACTTAGATGTAGTGTCATATGCTATGTGCTTAATTGATAACATGCTTATGTGACTATGTGGGTATGGGATTTAGTTTCTAGGATGTTGATTGGACCTTTGGGTTTCTGGGAGTCTTGTTGGAAACACTTGATCAATGCTGTTTCTAACCGGAACTCTAGTAACGCCTCGGGACTATCATTATCCGGAAATGAAATTCGTAAGTGCTTATGTGTTTATGTGCTTACGTGGAGTGAATTACTGTTGTCCATGTACTAGGACGTGAGTGTTTAGTTTTGGCACATTTGTGAATGTGCTGACGTTCTGTACCACCTTTATTAGGATGTCAGGACGAGGAAGAGGTGCTAGGCGCGGTAGACCTGCGAGGCAGGAGGTACCTGTACCGGATGACGTTCCGGCAGTACAGGAGGGAGTTGGTCAGGCCAATGTGGCCGAGCCAGCGGGTCAGCAGGCTATGGGCGCCTTGGCCCGAGAGATAGCGGAAGCTTTGGGTATTCTCAGAGCTGAGAATCAGGCAGCTGAGGTAGGGCCTTCCTTCTTGAAAAGGGAGTTCTTCCGGTCAAATCCGGATGAGTTTGTTGGGGATCCAAAAGAGCCACTGAAGGCTGACGAGTGGTTGGAACAGATGAGTAAGACGTTCGAGATGCTTGGCATCGAGGACGGAGCATTGAAAGTGACCTTGGCATCCTTCCAGCTGAAGGGAGATGCGGGTCAATGGTGGAAGTACGAGAAGGCTCGTGTTGGTGGTACATGGGAGGCGTTTGTGAATGCTTTCCAGGAGAGGTTCTTGTCTGCAGTGGCTAGGGAGAAGCTGAGGGATCAGTTTAGCCGGCTTAATCAGCAGGGCATGTCTGTGGCGGAGTTTGAGGCCACTTTCACTAGTTTGTCCAGGTTTGCACCAGAGTTGGTGGCGTCCGAAGAACGCCGTTGTTATGAGTTTGAGCGGAAGTTGAGGCGGGGCCTCAAGCTGAGGGTTGGTGGGTCTTACATCCGAGAGTATAGACACTTAGTAGACGCTGCAGCTCATATGGAGCTCATGATGCAGGAGGAGGATGAGGGGCAGAGAGGCTCCAAGAGGAGCCAAGATGGCCAGGGCGATGGCAGGAGGCAGAGAGGTTCTAACCCTCCGCAGTTGCAGGGTGGTGTTGCTAGATCGACCTTTCCAGTGCCGAGTGCAGGCTCCGGGAGAGGTAGTCAGGGGGACTTTGCTTGTTACAAGTGTGGCCAGCTGGGTCACAAAGCTTCGGTTTGCCCGCAGAAGGGAGGGGGTCAGCGAGCTGCTTCTTCTTTAGCTAGACCTCAGGGCCAGAGTCAGGGCAGGGGCCAGTCCTTATCTTGTTATCAGTGTGGTCAGCCTGGGCACCTGAAGAGGTATTGCCCACAGTTGGGTGCCGCATCGGGAGCGTCTAGTTCTAGGTAGACGCAGGGATTTCAGCCAGCTCAGTCTGTGCAGGCCTCGAGGGCCAATCCGGGAGCTTCGTCATCCCAGTCTGTGCACAGTCTTTTGCTCCTAGAGGTGAGCAGGTGGATCAGGGGCCTACAGGGCGCGTGTATGCTGTTACCGCGCAGGATTTAGTATCGGCTCCATCAGTAGTGAGAGGTACTTTTCTGTTTTGCAACTCGGTTGCTAGTGTGTTGATAGACACGGGTGCATCTCATTCTTTTGTATGTGCTGCATTTGCATCTGTTTTGGAATTGGAGTTAGCATAGTTAGCATCTCCTATTTGTGTAGTGTCACCTCTTAGGGGTGAACTGATCTTGAAACAAGGTGTTAGCGGTTGTGATATAGAGGTCGCCGACCATAGACTTCCTTTTCCGTTTGTTGTCATGCCCATGAAGGGCTTTGATGTTATTTTGGGAACTAATTCTAGTATAAGAAAGTTTGAACACGATAAACAATGCATTTTCATAATATTATTTCATTATTGATGACATGTTAAAAGAAAATCACTCTTGCATTTCTTAAAAAAGGGCAACAATTCTAATGAAACTTGGCCCAAAAAAAGAAAAGAAAAGAAAAAGAAAACTAGTACGATAACAAAAACCCCTCGCCAATTGGAACTATGAGACTTGTACAAGTCTGCATCTAGTGTACTTTGTTTTAGGGTATGCAGCACACCATGTTCTTGTACTTACCAAAGAAGAAAAGAAGGGCATACTGTGTTCTGCTACTTATTAACTAGAAAAAGTGGCATACCTCATCCCTGCTCACTAAAGCAATATGCTTTCCATGTAACATAGTTACACGCTCCTTGCATGCATTTGTATGTAAGATGGATAGTTGAATAATAGAACAATGGTGCTTATGCCATTCTGGATTTCATGTCATATGGAAACTGAGTACTGAACTAGTCGCAAATACACTGCATATATGTAATCCTTAGTTGTGTATTTGGTCCACAGGTGTTTACTTGTAATGCATACAACTGACATAGTTAATTATGTGATTAGAATTGATCATTTTAGTGTATAATTGTGCATGACTTGTGTATGCATGACTTGTGTAGTCCTTATTTTGTAGAGCTGGGAGAAAACTATGGACTGTCATAGTCCTGGTCAAGGATTGATGCCTGCTAGTTTCAAGGTGCGCACAGTTCCCCTGGATGGTGATGACTCAGCAGCAGAGGAGGTATTGGATCCTGATTTCGGAGAGGCAGCAATTGGTCGTGTTGCACCTGTTGATTCTGGTAAATAAACATATTATTTCAAAAAGCCTATTAAGCAAAATATACATATCCTGGTATTAGAATTTTATGCATTTTTTTTTCTGTTCATTTTATGATATTAATTCCAGGATTGTGGTGGATTATACTGTTGCGTGCATATGGAAAATGCTCCGGAGATCTCTCAGTTCAGGAGAGAATTGATGTCCAAACTGGAATTAAAATGATTCTGAGGCTATGTCTTGCTGATGGTTTTGATATGTTCCCAACTTTATTAGTGACAGATGGTTCTTGTATGATAGATCGCTGCATGGGGATTCATGGTCACCCTCTGGAAATTCAGGTTAGTAAATTGTTCATATTATTGTTATTTGGATGTGTTTTCAGTTTCTTTTTAAGAAGAAAGTTTCTTGGGCTATGGCCATTGTGTGTGCCTATGAAAGACATATTGCCAATCCTAATGTTAGAAATGATTGTCCTAGAGAGGTGGTTATTTTTAGTTGTGGTTGACTATGCTGAAGGTTGATGATTTTAGAGAAGATACAGTGGCGGTCAGATGATTCTCTAGTTAACATTTGAATCTGATAAAAAATTTAAATCTAAAATTTGATACAAATCTTGACATCTATGTGGTACTGATTGTTCTTTAGATATCACTAGCAAAATGTTGTTGATATTTATTTATTTATTTGTTGAAATGTTTCTCTTATATGTTGGATATATGTAAACTGTACCAGGGTAGATTTTCTTTATTTTTATCATCTTTATGCTTGGTAAGATAAAACAGTATTATTTTGGTAGGGTGTTTCATGTTGTTGTTGCAGGCACTATTTTATTCAGCATTACTTTGTGCACGTGAAATGCTTGCTCCGGAGGATGGATCAGCTGACCTAATCCGAGCAGTGAACAATCGTCTTGTGGCATTATCGTTCCATATCAGAGAGTATTATTGGATTGATATGAGAAAACTCAATGAGATTTACCGCTACAAGACAGAAGAGTACTCATATGATGCTGTGAACAAGTTCAATATCTACCCAGATCAGATTTCTCCTTGGCTTGTGGAATGGATGCCTAATAAAGGAGGTTATTTAATTGGAAACTTACAACCCGCTCACATGGATTTCCGTTTCTTTTCTCTTGGAAACTTGTGGTCTGTGGTGAGTAGTCTTGCGACAGCAGATCAGTCACACGCAATATTGGATCTCATTGAAGCCAAATGGGCAGATTTGGTAGCAGACATGCCATTCAAGATATGTTATCCTGCTCTTGAAGGTCAGGAGTGGCCGATTATTACAGGCAGTGATCCAAAGAACACGTAATATTTCTACCTTGAAGAAGTGATAGTTCTTCATCCTTGAACTAAGGCTTAAAAAATAAATAAATAAATTGTATCTCACCATCCTTTGTGGTTTTTGGTGCAGTCCTTGGTCCTACCATAATGCAGGTGCCTGGCCTACTTTACTCTGGCAGGTAGTCAGTTGCCTTTGATTTTTGGTTGTGGTGCTAAATGCTCATGTTTTACTGCTTTAAGTTTCTTGATTCAATTGATGCTTAACAGAAACCATGGTGGGTTGAGTTTTTTTTTTTTTTAGATAGGATGGTGGGTTGAGTTGAGGGGCCTATTACTGTGTTATATCGACTCCACTTCATTTCTAATTTTCTGTGGGATTATAATTTGCTTCTCTCTGGATTCATTCCTAATTCCAACTACAGCTGGATTATAAAAACTGATCAGCTGGTAGAGTGGGCTTTCTTTGTGAGTTATTTGTCACGTTTTACAGAGTATCTGAAATGAGTCTGTACTGCTTCTGCATAGCATCTTTAAGATGCTAGTGATGTTAGTATTAACTCTTTTAATGCAGTTTTCACTTGTTTGAAACCTAGCACCCCACCGAGTGTTCCAAATAATAATAATAATAATAATAATAATAAATAACCTGAGCTCCACCCCACCCAGCAATCCGGTTGGTGCATTTCTGTAACTGTCCCACTAATTTGATGAAGCATCACATAGCATGGAAATAAGTCTTTTATTATGTTTAATTTTTATTTTTTGTAGGACTTGTATTATCACTAAGTCTCTGCATGTCCATGCTTGCACATGACTATTTCATTGTATGTGCGAAGTTTGCACTTGTTATTGATTATTAAGATTTGAGCAATGCTAGGTACCATGAAAAAACTTTCATGAAAATGATCATGAAAGATTTATGACCCTTGGATTACACTTAAAATAAAACACCACACACTAACCAAGGTAATCCAAGAGCCATAAATTTTTCATGATCAATTTCATGAAAATTTTTTCATGATCCGTATCTTTTCTCTTAAGATTTTGATGCACTGCCGTCAAATGCTGTAGGAAACATTTTATTTTGCCTATTTTTGTGGTTTCCAAGTGCTTAACTTCAATGGAAGACCTACTCTTTTAATGTAACACAGAAAATGTTTTGTTATTTTTTAGTACTTCAATTTTTTATTCCTTATTTTTTATCATGCATCTTTGAAGAAACACCTGACAATGCTAAATTTACTATCTATTAGGGCCATTTTAGAGTTTGAGAAGGAACTATGTTTTATAAATTTAGATCACATCCTCACAACCCTTAATATAATCCTTGTCACATCCTCACAGCCCTCACATCCTCACAATCTGAGGTCTCTGTTGCTTTAAGATACATCTGAACCCTCAACATATACTCTCTATTAGTCAGAACATGAGTTTGTACTTTAGGATATTTGCTTTTTTCCTTTGTAATGATGTTTAATTAGCACTATACACTAATGAGTTTGTACTTTAGGATGACCAGCTGGGTATACACTATTTTCATATATGTGGATCTGCATCATTGTTCCACGCACATATTCTGGGTATCATTCTAGTAGTAGTTTAGTGTTGACACTGCTTTATCATTTTGATGATAACAGAAATTATGGTTAAATGGAGTTATGCTTGTCTAATTTGATTTTTTTAACATAGTACATAGTAGTTCCTTTGTAAAAATTAGAAATAGTATGTTGTAATAATTTAACTGGTCTTTTGCAGCTCACTGTTGCATGCATTAAGATGAATAGACCAGAAATTGCTGCAAAAGCAGTAGAGGTTGCAGAGAAGCGCATATCCAGAGACAAGTGGCCTGAATATTACGACACCAAAAGAGCAAGGTTCATTGGGAAACAATCGCGGTTGTTCCAGACCTGGTCAATTGCAGGATATCTTGTTGCCAAACAACTCCTTGCTGACCCTAGTGCAGCCAAGATTCTGATTACTGAAGAAGATTCTGAGCTTGTCAATGCCTTCTCTTGCATGGTCAGTGCCAACCCACGAAGAAAACGTGGTCCAAAGAGGCCAAATCAAACCTATATAGTGTGAGCAGATTTTGTGAGTCTGCCACAAAATTATTTGGCAAAAGTCAATTGATTGTAAAGATGGGATTTATAATATACACCTGGGCGAAGGTTTTGGACTGTCTTCCATTGGTCATTGTTTCTTGGCTATTAATTGTAATATAATTTTCATTTTCATTTTTATTTTATTTTTTTTCTCTTTCTTTGGATGGGTAAGCTCCTATTCAATAGCCTATCCATGTATTATTATTATGTTCTCCTGTTTTGCACTGCAAATATCACATTATACGGATTATGAAACTATTTCTTGTTTAAAGCTTCTATGGCAGACATATCACTGTAATGGATAATTGAACCTATTTCTTCTATTTGGCGGACTCTACAAAATAAATGGTTTAGATTATCAAGATGATTTGAATGAGACCGACAATCCTGAAAAATCTTGAAAAACTCCCTAGATATTAATTTGCAATTATGATTTAATTTTAAACAATAAATAATAATCATAATCAAACAATCAATAACAAATCGGCACAATGATTTAACGCGAAAAAAATTATAATTGGACTTCTCCAATTGTGATAAAAAAATCGTGGGTCAAAGTCACAAGATAATCCACTGAGCATCTCCAACCCACTAGGCATATCATGCTTGTTAGTCAAAATGCCTAGTATAACTTATTTTTTTCAACTCCAATGCACTAGGCATACGATTAGGCATTTTAGCTCAACTCACATTCACTAGCTACATGTAACTAGCCTTCAAGACTAGGCAAAATATATTTAATCATTAGGATCATTTCCCTCCATCTTTGTTGCTGATGTGGCATTTTATAAAATTAATAGTATTTAGATGAATAGCTAAAATAAAGAGCATGGTTGGAGTAGAAATATGAAATAGTTGATAGGCAAAATAAAATATATACTTTATAGTAATATTTAGATAGGTAAAATGCCTATTTAAGACAAAAATTACACACGAGAACCCTTAATTACTTAGAGAATTTACGCCCGAATTGAACGAAATGCATCTACCAACACCGTTTTCATTTTGGAATTGCTTTGCCTAACGTTGAATTCACAATACCAATGTCGAATCCACAAAGATGAGCCATTCCAGAATTTACCAAAGTTTCAGGGCCAAGTTCCTCGGAATCCACCGATGAACACCTATCTCTTTTTGTGAATGAAAGAATGAAATAACCGTTGATGTTTGTCAATATGTAGTTCATTGATCAATGAATCACCTTCTATACATCATGGAAACTCATATAAAATACCCTCTAATATAGAACACTTTATATTTTACACATCTCTTAAAATCTGGACAGGTAAATCTTAAAAATAACAAATGGCATACTTTATACTAAATAGAGTCGCGAAAACCACTTGAGCGCACACTTTACCGCTCGTGCACTCGAGCGGTTTAACTAAAGGTGGTGCTCACATATAGGCCAACCGCTCGAGCGCAACATCCATTGCTTGAGTGGTGAAACATCTTTTCGAGAAGTTTAGAACACAGATAGAAATACTGGATGAACTACTTCACTGTTCGAGCACACTCGAGCAGTCAAACAATTTTGAACTCTTCTTGGCTTTGGAGGCGCTGTTTAATATAAAGTGGCAAATAAAGAATACTTAAGTCAAAATATGATATGTCTGTACAAACTTCTCTAATACAATTCGGGTTGGATTCGTATCTAAACTCTCATAACTCATAGATATACTAGAGTGAATAAAAATACAACTGAATAAAGTTTTATCCAATGAGATTGCCATTTATAAAAATCTTACAAATCCAACCCCTTGTTTGAAGCATGTGGATCATTGATCTTCCCTCTCCGAAATACTTACTGTTTGGTTGGTATGAAACTGTTGTTCACCCCACTGGATACCAGTACGTTGTTATGAGCAAGGCATTAAAAAAAAAACGAAAATCATATGGTGCAAAGATCATTAACGTAAACAAATCCCACACGCAAGAGGACAAAACAAAAAGTGGAGATACCAGTCTGTTGTAAGAGCAAGGCACAAAAAAAAAATGGAATCACTCAACAGTGGGACCAAAAAAATAAAATAAAAATGAAGGGTGCAATTCATCAATGGGGCGCAACTCCCTCTGTATTTGTATATTTTTTTCTTTTTCTGCCTCACTTAAAAAAATAAAATAAAATAAAATAATCATGATACAAAGCATCATTGAAGTAAACAAATGCAACACTCAAAGGACAAAACAAGAAGGATAAAAATAGCTACCATGGACAAGGATGGAATCATACGAAAGGGCTGAGCAAATATAAATTGCTGATCATAAGCATTGCATTAGACACTGAAATAGGAACCATCTGTGTAAACTAGCTAGCTAAGCAAGCTTTTTCATCAATGGCTTCCTCAATTGAGAATTACCCATTATACCCATACCCCTCGGACTTTAACGTGACGGATTTTGTCCCCGACAAACTCTCTGACAGCAACTACGAAGAGTGGAAGGAACTGATGTTGGACTTCATTGAGAGTCGAGGCTTGGTTGGTTTCATCGATGGCACAGTTGAGGCTCCTCCTTCTGCTCCACCTGAGAATGAGGAACAGTACAGGTCCTGGAAAAGATCAGACAGTCTCGTACGGGGATGGATTCTCACAACGCTCACCAAAGAAATCTTGACGCGAGTTCTGCCCTTTAAAACTGCTGAGGAAGTGTGGGCAAAGTTGTATGCAATTTTCCACTCACGACCTATTACCTTTGGTAATCACTTTTTAAAGGTTTTGGGCTTGTTTGGTTTCTTTTTCAGAAAATTTTTTGAGAAAAATTCTCTACAAATAAATTTTTAAGAGTAATTAAATTAAATAAATTTTTCAAAAAAAATCTTAAAATTTGGTTTGGTTACCTACTTTTCAAAATCACTCTCTCTCATATACATCAAATCAATCGCTTTTTTAAAACTCTCTCTCCAAAATAATTTTCTAAAACCATTTCTGAAAAAGGTAAACCAAACAAGTTTTCGTACTTTTTATCTCAAAAACTACTCTACATACACATCAAATCAATCATCTAAAAAGTTTTCGTACTTTAGATGCACCTTACTTTTTAGATGCACCTTACTTAGATGTATCTAAAAAGTAAAAAATTTGTAAAAAAAATATTTTAAAAAATTAATAAATGCATAAAAATACAAAAAATGTACTGAATTCTTGTATTTTTTTTAATATTTTTTGTATTTTTAGTATTTAGTGAATTTTTAAAAGGTTTTTTTTCACAACTTTTTTACTTTTTAGGTATATTTATGTTAGGTACGTCTAAAAAGTAAAAAAAATTACTTAAAATATTAAAAAAATTCATTAAAAACCAAAAAACACGGAAAGTAAAAAAATAAGATTTTCTGAAAAGTATTTTTGAAAAAATTGAACCAAGCAAATATTATTTTTTCCCAACAACCTTTTCATGACAATGGGAGTCAATATCCTAAGGTTTTTTTTTTTTTTTTTTTTTTTCAATAAAATTCTTACTTTGTTTGGAGGCAAAAAAAAAAAAATGTTTAGTTGGTAAAATTCTTAATTATTATATGTTGTAGTGACGTACGTGTTAAATGGATGACAGACGAAGAAACAGAGGAGATTCTTTTGGAATATCAGCCACTGGAAATAGCGGCAATCAAAGGTGATTGGGGGAGCGCCATTAAATTCATAGAAGAAGTACCATATGCAGTCAGGGTTCCCATCACTCGTTTTGGAGAAACGGCACTCATGATCGCCGTCAGGATTATTCGAAGAAACCATTTTGTGAAGAAGCTGTTGGAGAAGATGGTACCAGAAGATCTTGCTCAACATGATGCTGTTGGCCATACTGCCCTTCACATTGCTGCAGGAGTGGGCAACATTGAGGCAACCAAACTGTTGCTAGAGAAGAACCCGACACTGTCTAATGTTTGTGACGTTCGTGGAAGAATAGCTCTCCATTACGCTGCTGCCTGTGGGAAAAGAGAGGTTGTTCTTTACTTATTGGACGCCACAAAACAAGACCAACAGCATCAACCATTTGACGAGAAATTAGGTGCTGTGCTGTTGTGTGATCTGTCAAGTTCTGGACTCAATGGTAAGTGATTATTAACTAAAACTGTAAATTTACAAGGTTAGTCCTCTAATAGTTTAAAGGTTAAAAATTATTTTATATGTTCCTTTCCTTGTCATCTTAGTCCCTTCAGTCATTTTGGTCTTAAAGTTGTCAATTTGAGTTAATTTAATCCAATTTCAAACCATTGTTTAACTGGTTAATGGAAAAATTATAAATATTAACTATGATTCATAAAGTATATATTTTGTGTCATTTTGATTCCTAAAGTATCAATTTTGTCAATTTCGCCTTTCAATACTAGAAGGTTATGTTTCATTTTCTTTAGAGTAAACTAGATCGATAATCCCTATATTTTGCTTATTGTGCCATTTGGGTCTCTGCCATTTTAATTAGCTCGATTTTGATCATTAATTTTAGATTTTTTTGGTCAAATTAGTCCAATTAATAACACCGATTAGAGTTTTCAAAGAAAAATGGCGGCTAGTTGTTTGAGATTAACTTAGTAAGTTGAACAAATTTACAATTTTGCCTATAAAAACGCGACACGTGTTAATTACATAAATTGACACGAAATTATAAATTCAGGATCAAAATTGAGCCAATTAAAATTATAAAGACCAAAATGACACAATGACTAAAGTATTATGACTAAATTGATTTGAATTTAATATTTTAAAATTTTAATTAACAAAATCAAACTTGAGGGACTTAAACAAAAATGTGTTAAACTTTAGGAACTATAGCTTTAATTTATCCATTATAATTTTTTTTGGTCATTGTAGACAAAAAATTGACTTTTTGCAAAAAGTCAAATTTTAGCACATTTGAATGGCAAAAATGACTTTTTGCAATATTTTTCACATTTTCATAAAATGAACTTGAAATTGGAAAAAAAATAATTAAAAATGGTATGACATTGTTAAAATTGAATGACTTCCTACTAATTACATATTTTTCATTAATCTTACAGACATTGCTCTAACCTTGGTTCAGCGCTACCCTAATTTGGCATGCATAGAAGAAGTCTCTCCTTTGGAGAAAATTGCTGCAAAATGTTCTTCATTTCGAAGTGGAACCTCCTTAAACTTTTGGCAGAATTTAATCTATACGTGTTAGTCTCTTCAATATTCTTTCTTATCTATTACCTATTCTTAAAATTTTCTTTATTGATTTTTTTTTTTTTTAATCCATTTGTTGGCAAAATGATGGACTACCTATACCAGTGGTTCCCAAAATTGTACTTTCTTGCACTTTAGTTAAGGAAAGAGGATATATAATCTAGTTAAGCAAAAAAATTCTATGAATTTCAATCCATAAATCATTTTATACGAGCATAATTTGTTGGGATATTTTAACAAAAATAAATTATATTTGATAAAATAATTATAGTTTTATTACAAATTAATATTGTACATAATATGTATTTATTAGAAACTTTTAATATTTATGAAGGATTAAATTCATTATTAATTCTATTGATTATACAACTCCAATATAAACCCATCCTCTACACCTATTTTGAAAAGAGTAATGCTACACTTACTACTTGTTTATATCATTTTCAATGTACCACCTTATGTGTTAGCACATCATTTGATATAAATATGAGTGATGAGACCCATTACACAAATTATGGGTTATCTTGGAGAAGAAGAGTGAATTGAAAGGTGGAATGTTTTTTTAGAGAGTTTTATAGTACTTTTGTATATTTTATATGTTTTGGGCACCTCTGGTTCTTGACATGATTCAAGTTTTGGATGGTAATGAATATTGGATGAAAGACGTTATGAGCATTTTGAGTTTTATCTTAAAACTGCTTTACTCTAATTGTAACTTGACGAGGGAATGAAAAACAATTTTAAGATAGTGACAATCCGACTCTCAAAATCTTACATCTATTTTTCTCTACTCATGTTTTTGTATATATATTATTTATTGTCTCTGTTACTACAATATTTGTGCTCAATATCTTTGCTAATTATTTTGCTAGACTAAAATAATTCACTGAACTTTCCAGTCTCTCTCTCTCATGTAGATGTTCCTGTGGAATTGGAAAACATTGCAAAGCCCCAAAGCGGAGGAGATATTAAGAATCCTATCGACTGCTTGATTTATGGTAACCTTTAATCTAACTCCATCCCCACAAAATACCATATATTTATAGGGACAAAAAATTAATGAAATATGGTGTGTTTGGTTGTAGGAAAAATTTGATTGTTTATTAAACATTATTTTTTAAGGTAAAATTGGCATTTTGGATAACAAAGAATGTTGACAAGTAGTGTAATTTCAAAAACCTCACTAATCCCCCTCTAAACCTGTCAATCAAACAAAACAACCCAAATAATTTATCATTCTCCTCAAATTTTCCAACTCGCGGCCCTCTTGCTTTCCACTATTGTCAAAAAGGAAAATACATTTCATTTTGCTCTGTCATGTCATCCCTTTTCACTTATTACTAAATCCATACCACAATGCGTATCCACAAAAAAGTAATGATAAAATTTAAATCATAGCTTGGGAAAAAAATACATTTATAATTATTGATTAAAATGATTCATTATGAGCATTACTTGTGATTGAAAATCTATGTTTTTGAAATCTTGGCTTTGATTTGGTAGCAGTAAGTTTGCCACCATGGCATTATTGCCTCTCATATTTTAACTGGTTTAGTATTTGTTGTGCAGTGAATCAAAGATTGCGTACAATGTTTTGGAAAGTTGTTGAAAAAATTGGTAGGGATCGGGGTGAATATATACCCTTTTTTTTTAAAAATGTTTTTGCTAGACTATAATTCATTTTTTAAACTAAATCTTTAAAAAAAGTTCATTTTAATTATAGTGCCACACATAAAGCACATCCGAGAAAAGAAATTGGTACACTGTCAAGCACAGAAGCTTGTCGAATGCATTTGCATGGAAGTTGCAAAAAAAAAATTCCCAGAAGTTGTTAGGATATTTGCACGAGCGTTACAAGAAGCAACATCGGCTGGGATTCATGAAATTGTTGAAAATATTATAGATTCATGCCCTACTATGATTCAGTTTCCTACCACAAAGACGCAAAGCATATTCCAATATGCAATTGTATGTCGTCGTGAAAATGTGTTCAACCTCGTATATCAACTTGTGGAGTCTAGTTATATATTTCTGTCACGACAAGACGTGTCAGGGAACAATGCTCTGCATTTGGCTGCATTGTTGGGACCTCGGCAGCAACTCAGTATCAGAGTAAGTGCAGCTGGTGCAGCTCTACAAATGCAGCGCGAATTGCAATGGTTTAAGGTAAAATTTTCCATTCCCCAAAGGAAATAAATAAAATGATCAAGCAATTTCTTTATATTTCATTCTTCTCTTAATTACTTGACTTACCACACAAGTTACATATGCCCATATTACTATCCATGTTTTTAACTATGAACTTTGTCAATTCAGATGTCTTAGGACAACCCCTACCATACTCAAACTAGAGGTTGTTGATCTTAAAGCTGTGTTGAATCATGGATTTCGATAGAGATTTAGAAATAGAAAAGAAAATCAAAATTTTTTTTTCTTCTTCTTATATGTTTCATTCACATTATTTTCACGTTTTCTCTTTCCCTTTTTAAATCCTTATCTAAATCTATGATCCAAAAACATCTAAGTCTGAAATAGATGAAAGTTGCTTTCTGATTCCAAAATCCCCAAGTTTTGATGCAAAAACTTTCTCGACTGATATGTCTCATGACAACCCTTTCCCACTACTCAGATTAAAGGTCATTGAGTTTTTATGAAAATTGCCTTTATCATTCGAAAGCTATTTTTTGTTAATTTGTACAGGAAGTGGAAAAATTGGTACAGCCTAGAGACAAAGAAGTGAGGAACACTAATGGAATGACACCTGCAGAAGTATTTACTGATACACACCAGGAGTTGGTAAAGGAAGGAGAGAGGTGGATGAAAGACACTGCCACTTCATGCACAATTGTAGCTGCCCTCATTGTCACCGTGGTTTTTGCGGCTGCCATTACAGTGCCAGGTGGAAACAACAATGACGGACATCCATATTTTTCCAAACATAAAGCCTTTTTAATCTTCGGCATATTTGATGCATTGGCTCTTTTCTCATCCATTACTTCTGTGTTGATGTTCTTGTCCATCCTTACTGCTCGCTACGCAGAAGAGGATTTTCTCTATGCTCTCCCCAAAAGATTAATCATTGGTCTTGTTATGTTATTTGTCTCTATATTATCCATGATGATTGCCTTTGGAGCCACACTCTATCTAATGTTTGGAGATAATAAGGTCTGGATTCTTGCTCCTGTCGTTGGATTCTCCTGCATACCTGTGACCTTGTTTGCAGTCTTGCAATTTCCTCTCCTTGTAGTGATGATAAAATCCATTTCGGGTTCGGGCATCTTTGGCAAGCGAAGTGATCGTATGCTCATGTAGGTAAAAATTTAAAAAACATCAAATGTTGAGAGTGTGAAAACATATCTTCTCCAAACTCCTCTAGTATTCAATGGTATTTCAAATTACAATTGCTATTTGATTATTCAATTGCTTTGTAACTAATGAGTTATTACTGTTTGATTATTTTGTCATTGTTGTCAAATTTCAATAACAAAATATGTGAGTGGTAGTCATGTATGTGAGTTATTGCTGTTGGTATTGGTTTGGCTATTTTCTCTCTATTTCTTTTATGATGGGATTCACAAATGGTATTTATATTTAATTTTTTATTAAAGGAAATTTATTAAAAAAAATTCTTTGAAGTATTTGTATCTTAATTAGTTTATAAGATATTCTTATATATATTCTAATAAGTCTTATTATTTTGGACATTTGATCTACCAAATTCTAATTCTCATATTTAAGGTTATGGACAATTTTACCCTTACAAATATTTGTTAAACCCTTAGTAACTTGGTGACGTGAACATCCACATTAAATAAATTTGACAATATGAATGTTCGCATTATAAAATATTCACATTGTCAATGTGAATATTAATGCACATTTCACCTTATTATTATTAGGGATATTTTGATAACTATATTATCCATAGGACTTAATAGAACATAGAAAAAATAATTTAAATTAAGTGGAACATAAGTAGGTGAAAAAAGATTTATACATAAATGTCCCCCCCCCCCCAAAAAAAAAAATAGAACAAATAATTATTTGAGTTAATTACATTTTTCACTCTGGTAGACTTAAAGTGTAGGGATCAAATTGTTCAACTTGAAAATATAAAAACTGAAATGAAATTTAGGTCAAACTATTGAGGGTGTGTACTATAACATTACCCCTTTTTGACTTTATTGTTTTCTTGTTAAATAGAACAAATAATTATTTGAGTTAATTATCCTTTTCAGTCCTGTAGACTTACTCCATGTTTGTTTGGGTGGACATGAGCTTGGGATTGGACTAATAGTCCAATAAAATTATTAATCCGATGTTTGGTTAAACAATTGAAGTATGGACTAATTATTTTAAACTTGACTATTAGTTAAGATAGGATACATAATCCAACGGATTCGTAGTCCTAGGACTATTAGTCATGAGAATGCTAATCCAGTCCACCCAAACAAACATAGCCTTAAAGTATATGAATCAAATTATTTAGATTTAAACTACAAAAAACTAAAATAAAATTTAGATCAAACTATTGAGGGTATCTACCATAACATTACCCGTTTTTAACTTTATTATTTTCTTGTTATTGTCTCTACACATCACATGTTAGACGAAATGCTGAAATTGTGGAATGCTCAAGGTGATTCACCAGGTTCTGTGGATCATTTCTTGTTATGGTGGGCAGGGGGGAGTATGAAGAAGATGGAGAGAAAGATATGGAGTGCTATCCCATTGGTTGTGTTGTGGTCAGTTTGGAAACATAGAAATGAGTGTGTTTTCAAAGCATCTAATCCAAACCAAACTGAGTTGTGTGACTTGATTAAGATTATGATAGCTTTGTGGTTGAAACCACTCTTTAAGGATTTTCATTTACAGTCGATGACTTCATTCTCAACTTGAGGCAGATCAGGATGTGTTCGGGAGGAGTTGTGATGCAATGAGTTGGGGGTGATTTGCTAATGGGGGTGGCCCAGGGATTAGGCTAGTTTATTAGCTCTGCTGTTTGTTTTTTGTTTTGTTTTCTTGGCTGTAGTGTTGGTTAGTCACCAACTTTGGGGTTGTGCTAGCATAGAATCGGGGTAGGCTTCACAGCGTCAACTTAGTTGGAATGACGTAAGTCTATTGTAATGCTCTTTGCATTCCTCCACTTTGTTGACGTAATTCAAATGGTTGTACATTTATTCATTAATAAAGATCCTTTTTGACCGATAAAAAAAAAAAAAAAACATTTTAGACGAAAGCAAAGTGGTTTTTGAATTAAGGATTTGAGACGATTTGTTGAGGAAAATAAAAATTCTATTTTATTCACTTTTTATTTTTATTTTTTCCCTATAAATCTCAAATCTTAAATCCAAACACAATTTGAAAAGAAAAGAGAAAAATGTGAGTGAAATGTAAATGAAAAATAGTTACATTTCACTTATATTCTTTTCTTTTCTTTTCTAAATCCTTATTCAAATCTAGGGCAGGACAAACATCCATTCAACCCGCTAAAACCGAATGACCCGAACCAATCCGCTACAGAATGTACGATTTCAATGGTTTGAGCGGATGAATGTGGATGCATTTTCCCAATCCGCCTAAGTTTGAACGGGTGGCAAACCACCCGATTTGCCAACACTCCTAAAAAAATGATGTTATAGCCACCCGACCCAACCCAATCCGGTGAAGCCACCCGACCCAACCCAATCCAAACACAACCAATAGACATCACATGACAAATATGCTAATGGCATCTAATAAAACCTTAACAATTCAATTGGGTACATATACATTTTTTGCCACAGAAATGTTATCTACTGAGTCCAAAATGTTTTGAAGTAGTTAGGATTTGGGTGGATTTGGCTGTAGGAGGTTTATCAACATTGATCACTGCTAAAAAGACGTTGCATTGCATGTGAAGGACGGTTCACATGCTCTTTTCTTATTAATTACCAGGTCTCATATTTTTTTTTAAATTTCATTCATATGTAACTATGAGATGTTTGTTGTTTTAGAAACAACCCAAAACTACTTGTTTTAAACGTTTATTTTTGGATTAATTACACTAAGACCCTTTAATTATTAAAAATTATTATTTTATCTTCTTTATCGATGAACTCATTGACTCCTCTATTGTGCCTAGGACTCAAGGACTCAGAAAGAAACACCAAACACACACAGAAAAGAGACACACAAAGATTTACGTGGTTCGATAAATCACCTACGTCCATGGGCAACGAAACTCTCAGTAATTGAACAAAGAGATACAAGTTCTTCTCTATACTCAACCTCACCTTACTCACTGATCTCACTCTGTTTTTAGCTCATATTTGCTCATCTCTCACCCTCTTTATTAATGGAGGCCATTTTTTCCTCTTCCTTACGGTACTCCTTTTGACAAACTTGCACATGGCAAGTCTTCAACCACTTCAGACTTTGAGCATCCTTCTTTCGGTGCCTACACCCTGACTTGGAGTATCCGAGCCAACTACCCCAACATCCTCAACTATGAAAATCATATAAACACACCCTTTTGGGAGGTGGCTTAGAGAGGATTTACAGGGGTGAAAGTAATACATTTTTACAGTTGAGTGGGTCAAAATATATATGGTTTATATATGAGAAAAGTAAAGTAATATTAGTTAATAGTTGAGGAGTCTTAGTGTAAATAATATTTTTTGAAAAAAATAATTTATTGTTTATGTTCATAAAAATTATGGATAAAAACTTGTCTGATATTTATTTTTGTTTTTATAAAACTCTAAATCTCAACGTGTTTTACAATTAAAGAAAGAATAATTTAAATATTAGGGACCAAATTAAAACACTTATCTTCTCTATGCTTGTCTTGCCCGGTACACCTGCGACTTTGTTCGTGTTCCTGCGATTTCCTCTCCTTGTAGACGTGTTCAAATCCACCTACTGTACCATTTTTGTTAAGCAAGATGTTGATATGCTCCACTAGGTCACTTCAAAACAAGTTCAGAGACTCCATATATATATATATATATAATCTTCAGCTCAGCAACTGTTTATATATTCAGTGGTTCCTACTCTCATTTCTTCTCTAGAATTCTCTCGATAAGAACTTGTAATATTATTTGTGTTATTAATAATAATAAAAGAAATAAGCTAATATCATTATAGAATTATTTAGAACTTTTTATAAAATAATGTAACAATGGATATATAGTACTGTAATTTTAATTCAGAAACAAAAAAATAATCCAATTTTTTGGATGGATAGTTCACAATCAAATGTAGCATTATTTTGGGTGTTGGGAAGAGCTAAATATGTAAGAAATTATTAAAGGTGACAAGCTCATCTTAATTGTAAAAGTAAATATGTAAATAAATAAATAAAATTAAATAATTAAATAATAAATTTGACAATTTAAAAATTAATAAATATGATAAATTACTCAGATATATAAAGGAGCTTTATTTGAAATTTCTCGCAAGTCTCTAATCATGTATGTTTGGATTCAGAATTAGATGAGATATTTGGGAAGAGAAGAAAATGTAAAGGGAAGGGAAATCAAGAACTGGCATGTATTAATTTGATTCACAAAATTTCAAAATTGTGTCAATTTTAATTTTTAATTTTTATATATTATCAATTAGCATATTACCCGTGTTATATACGGAATAAAATAATATATTATTTAATAAAAATATGATAATTATATTTAATTTTTTTATATTTTGTAAAATAAAAGTTAAATGAAAGCTAGTCAATTGGGGATGTTCTTAATTGTTTAAAATTAAGAAAATTAAAAAATTAGTATGAGGTATTGATCATAAGGTTTCTCACTAAAAATCTTCTTTTGTTCATATAAAAGCGAGCATAAGATTCACTTTATGTAAGTGAAATAATTCATTTTTTCTTTCTGTTCTCGATGTGGGATTATAAAATAAAAGTTAAATGGAAGCTAGTCAATGGGGATTTTCTTAAGTGTTTAAAAGTTAACAATTGTTTGGGTGGAAAATTTATTTCAAAACAAGCAATTTTAGCCGTTCAATTTTAATTAGGTCAATCTTTAATTTATTTCGAATAAAACAAATTTAACCAATATATTTTGATAAAACGGCTAAAATCGCAATTAAACTAGCGAATCAGTCAAACCGAAAATAGTTCACCCTATCGGCTAGGTCAAAGAACCAACCAACTTTTACAAAAATTAATTAATTAAAAAAAATTATATTTTATTTTAATTTTAAAATAAAAACTGTCTTGAACTGAAACATACATAACACTACAATATTAAATGGGAGCATAAGGTTTATATAGTGAAATAACTCATTTTTTTCATCCCTTTCCTGATGTATGATTGTAAAATAAAAGTTAACAATTGTTTGGACAAGAAATTCATTTCTAATCAAGCAATCTCAATCGTTCAGTTTTTAATAAGCTCAATCTTAGCTTATTTCAAATCTAACAAATCTAAGGAATATATTTTGATAAAATAGCTAAAACCGTGGTTAAACTAGTGAATCAGTCAAATCGAAAATGATTCAGCTTAATCGATTAGGTCAAAAGACTAACCAATTTACAACAAAATTAATTAATTAAAACTTTTAAATTTTATTTTAAATTTAAGGGTCCTGCTTAAGTGTGCAACCCCCTTAAGGTTGCACACCATATGCAACCCAATTGTTAGCCGTTAGATTACAATAATTGATCAAGACCATTGAATTATTTAATCGTGAAAAAGTTGAAACCGGGGCAACCGGTTAATGCTTGTATTTGCATGATTGCATCCCACTCACTCTCTGTATTTCGTCTCTATCTCTCTCTGTTCTCCTCTCTGTGTAAGGTTGAGTCAGTGTAACTATTGATTTCCATTAACAGGGAGAAGCCCCTGTTGGGTTCGTTCCATTGACGAAGCTCTGTAGGGAACAGTATAACGGGCAATTTCCAACAACAACGTAACTACAAGGCTGTGTTGGTTCCATTGCTGAAGTGAAGCCCTTCTCTCGAACTAGATATGAGGTATGGAGCTGTCTCCCTCTCTCTGTCTCCCTCTCTGTCTCTCTGGCCCGTTCACTTCAGCTATTTTCCCTCAACTAAACCCCCATCCTAACTTCAACCGCTCTATGCTTCGCTCCAACGGAAACCCCTCCATTGGCAGCTAACCATTCTCTTTCTCTTTCTCAAGCGAGTGTTTGTGTTTGCACAAACAGCTAAACCGTGTGAAAATGTTATGTTTGTGTTTGTGTTAACATTTTTCGGTCATCAAGTAATTGTTTGTAGTAATGTGATGTGCAGTATGGCCCTAACGGAAGTTAAAAGGGAAGGTGATGATTATGACATTCCAAATGAAGCAGATGACATTCGTTTGATGAATGAAAGTCGGGCAGAACCTGATCATGGTTGCGAAGCTGGTCCGAGCAATGAAGAAGCAACCAACATGAACGTTGAAGATGGCGGAGTCGATGTGAAAAAAGAAATGGTTGACGATGCTCATCGCAATGACATGGTTGGTGATGTTGAACGTGCTATTCTGGAATAGAAATTTGATTCGGTCGAAGATGGAGAAGATTTCTACAATGCGTATGCTAAAGCTAAGGGATTTAGTATACGAAAATCCAGATTTAACACAAATAAAGAGGGAAAGGTCGTTAGTAGGCTGTGGTTGTGTTCAAGGGAAGGTCAGAGATTACCAAAATACTTGGACCGTGTTGCTGAGAAGAGTAGAGCTCCCAAGGCACTAACAAGAGTAGGTTGCAAAGCCCAATTTCGCATACGGTATGATGCGGATGCTGGTGAAGGGGGAAAGTATGTTGTGACTCACTTCGTCGCAGACCACAACCATGAATTGGCGGAACAACACTGTGTGATGTATCTGAGGTCACATCGCAGTTTAAACAGCGCTGACAACGCTCAAGCAATGGCTATGCGCAATGTCGGTGTGAAGACTAGCCAAATCATGGACTATATGGTAAATCAGTCCGGGTCTTATGAGAATGTTGGTTTCATCCGTACGGATCTGCACAACCACATTCAAGCCGAACGTAGAGCAGAAGTTGAGGATGGTGATGCGCAAGGTGCGTTGGTTTACCTATGCGCAAAACTTGATGTTGATGCACGTTTTTTTTACAAGTATGATGTGTATAACGATAACAAGTTACAAAATATGTTCTGGGCAGATTCGAAATCGCGGGCCGACTACGCAAAGTTTGGTGATGTGTTGATATTTGACTCAACTTACAGAACCAATGCATACAAGAAACCTTCTGTCATGTTGGCTGGTGTGACTAGCCACTTTAGGACCACGATATTTGCATGTGTTTTGCTAGCTAATGAGACAATTGAGACATACACATGGGTTTTGGAAACATTTATGGAGGCGATGGGCAATAAAGCACCTGTGTCCGTACTGACAGATGGGGATAAGGCGATGCGAGAGGCAATCAGAAGAGTATTTCCAGACGCAAGACATTGATTATGTAATTGGCATCTTGGGAAAAATGCTGTTTCAAATGTTCACATAAGTGGCTTTGCACATGTCACACCCCAAATCCGGGCATGACCGGCCGTGACCCATAGGGACTTAGCCCAAGGCACACGTAAGCCTAACACGAATCCAATCACATTGAACAACTAAACAATAGTCCAATAATAAATAACCAAAACTCAATCAAGACATGTCACAATTATAAACGGCAAAATCAACCGTAATCAAAAACCATCCAAACTTATGGGATATAAACAACCCACATATCAAAAATAATCCTAAATAAACTTCGATAAGAATAAATATAAATACGCACAAACTTGACATAACACTCTAAACTAAAGGAATGCCCTAGAGGTCCATGCAATTAAATCCCCGTTACGCCATGAGTCCACTCTAAGTCCTTCTATCACCTGGAAATGGTAAACAACTAAGTCAGCTGATAGCTCAGTGAGTAGCAACATGGATAGTAAATACAATTTTGAAAACAGGATTCAATTCCAAAATAAGATATATATCATAGAAACTAGATTGGCATACAGTTTGGCAAATACAATCTGTTTCAAAAAAAAGGTTCCACAGTTCAACACTTAAAATACTCATGTCTCGCAAGAACATGATAAACGACATTTTCCACTTAAAACAGATTATAACATGAACACCAATAATTTTCTGGGTACCAAGAAAAACAAATAATCTGCCACACAGTTCTCAAGGCTATAAGCCCCGTTGGATCCAATACCGAACTAAGAGTCATCCTCAGGGTGGCACCTAGGCCTTTTCTCAAAGACGATCCGATTGAAGGTCACCTAGTTGTTTTTAAAGGTATTTTCCTTACAATCGTTGAGCACTAGAGTCATCACGGCTCAACCCGGATCTGTTCCCTAGTGGCCAGAGTCACCACACACAGTGGAATAATTTCCCTGGACTAAATACACACATGGTCCCAATAATCAATACACATCAGTTTTCGCAAAACATGGTGGTTCATCATTATAAACATGAGACCAAAACAAATAGTTTACAGTATGCCAAGTTCACACATGTTTCAGAAATAATTTGATTCAATTGATAATATAATAATTTATCAAAACAGTTTAGTCTTGAAACAACAATTTAATTTTCCAACAGTTCAGGGTAGGGGAACATTTATAAAAATACGTAGCATGAAACTACTCACCTGAAAAATGAAATAATATAATCCTCGTATAGAGTGTAAAAGTCCAACTAGTGCCCTGAACCAAGTATAAAAACTACACGTCACAACTAATTTAAAAATACTAAAAAAAAAAAAGGAACTAAGTAACCTCAAACTAAAGCGCACTAACACGGCTCAACCCAACTCAACGTTACTCTTAAATATTACCTAAGTTCATGTTCTTCAAGGTTTAAAATCACCCAAGACATGAGTTCCGGTTGAAACTTAATTAAATGTGACTTTGAGATAAAACAGAGTTTTAAACAAATTTTCCCAATCTAGTCGCCAACTTTGAAAATTACAAAACCCACTCCACGCTATTCGAAAAATTCCAAAAACCTCCAGATATCAACTAATATATCCTAAGTTTCAAACCCAATTGGTTTCACTTGATTTTCTTATCAAAATAATTATCTACAATTTATTATATCCAAACAGGTTGTTTTCTGTAGCACTTTAAAGAAATTGACGGTTCTCTTAATATACACGAGCAATCAATGCAAGGCCAAAAACGTACGAAACTAGACTCGTAACCGGTTCTAATGACACTAATTTGATAATTTTTGGATTTATACCCAAAGAGAACAACACTCCCGAATTTACTGTTTCGGACTGGTTTTCTGGACAGATTTGGATACCTCAATTTATATGAATTTTGACTCCCAAAAATTATGAAAAAAATTCAGATATGCAATTCAATATGTAATTGATCTACTGTAAAAATTTCAGATTAAAATTCATCCGTTTGATATGGTTTCTTGATTTTTAAAGTTTGCGATTATGTGCAGAATTTTTGGACTAAGATTCACACCGATTGTTTATACATGAATTTAACTCCTTAGATTTCTTAACAGTATACATATATACAAAATACATAAATCTACAACCTCTCCATCAATGAACTAAATAATAATAGAGTAAGGATAAAGAACAAAAACAAAGAAAAGAAGAAAGATGAAGACCTACCACACCCAAAAATTACTCCTTGTTTGCAATCCCTTTTTTTTTTTCTTTTTCTTCTTTTCTCTCAACTACTTTCTCCCCGCGGCTGCTGTGGCTACTGCTATAGAATGTATTAGGAACCTAGGGTTTTTTCTTTTCTTTTCTTTGTTATACATAACATAAATGACTCTAGACAAAAATGTCCTTTGTTTTATTTTATTTTATTTTGTCTCTCCATTAATTTAAATAAAATACAACTACTATTAGATCAAAATATGCTTACTAATTTGACACTTAAATAAAATACAACTACCATAAATTTATTTTAGGTTTTAAAATTAATTAAAAGACCCTCCAAATATTTAATTTGCACTTTAAGATTCACCATCAAAATATTTGAGATTGTAATATTATTATTGTTATTATTTAATTATTTACTTAATTTTTATATTTGGGTTCTCACAGCACATGCTTTCAAGCAGTGCATGGACATGGAAACGGATGAGACAAAGTTTGAGCATGGCTGGACGACAATGGTCGAAAAATTTGGACTTCAAACCAACAGTTGGGTGTTGGAGACATATGAGAAGTGTCATATGTGGGCTGAGGCATATATGTGTGGACATTTCTTTGTTGGGATGAAGAGCACTCAGCGCTCGGAGTGTATGAATGCTTATTTCAATCCCTTCCTCCAACACAAATTGAAGCTATATGAATTTGTTAGGCACTATGATCGGGCTCTTGCAAGGATAAGGTATAACGAGGCTGGAGATGATGCTGAAACAAATAACACTTTTTCGGTATTGATTACTCCATTGCGAGATATAGAGAGACATGGAGCTGAGCTATTCACCCGAAATATATTTAGAATGTTCCGTGATGAAATCTTAGAAGAGGGGAAGTTGAATGTCAAGGACGTGTTCCCTTTGCCGGATGATCAGAAATGCTACTATATTCATAAGTACAAAGTGAAGGACAGATCATGGATAGTAACACACAGTCCAGTGGATGCTGCAATGAGATGTTCTTGCATGAAGTTCGAGTCGTTGGGGCAACCTTGCTGCCACATGATATGTGTTATGAAAGCTGAAAATTTAACGCAAATTCCCCCAACTTGTGTGCTGCATAGATGGACAAGGGCTGCAAGCAAGGATGGCCAGCAATGGCCTCAACCCTCAATTGATAGCACTACAACACAGACGGCCCGGTATGGGATATTGAGTTCTTCCTACAACGAAATGTGTTTCTATGCCTCGCAATCAACGGAAGGTTTCAAAGAGGCTAGGGATGCATGTCTTCCGATGACGAGCCGGATGAAGGAGTTATATGAGAGGAATTTGAACGGTGGGAATGGAGACAAAGGGAAACATTCATTCCGTCGACAATTTGGAGTAGAAGATCCTGATGTTGTGAAGACAAAAGGGAACCCAGGACGGGCCTCGTCCAACTGTCGAAGACCAAGAAAATGTGGGAATTGCAAATGCATTGGGCACACAAAGCGAACGTGTCCTAAGGTTCGGTTTAGCCGAACAGTGGGTACTAACTCAGATGCAGATACACCCCACATAACTGACCGTGAGTACAATGCGGAGTCATTGCCCGTTCGCTGCAAAACTGGGTTGGTGGATCCAAGTACACCGCACATTAAGCAACGACGACTATTTTTCGATGTTTCTCCTGATTCCAAGCAGCCTATGGGCCAATACGGTAGTGTTGAAGCAGCAGTGTGGAAAAATGATTCGAACACAATTGATGAGGTGAATCAGGTAATTGTATAATTTGTATGATTTATATAGCGATCCCGGGTTTACCCTTGTTTCACAGTGATCCGGATATATGTCCGTGGATGTTGGTAGTTGATCATTATCTTGTTTACATCCCTTCTTACTTTGTATTTGAGTTGTAGGATGTGTTGGGCAGGTTTGTTATAGGTTGGTTAAGTTTAGAAACCAAAACTAGTTGCCCAGATTTTGACCTGTCCGCTCGAGCGGGGAGTTTGACGCTCGAGCGGGGATTTCACCCATCAAGTTTTTCCTGTGCAGTGTTGGATGCTCGAGCGGGATTGTGTGAGTGCCGCTCGAGCGACGATTCGAGCGCTCGAGCGGGAGAACTGTCTGCATAAGTTCTGGGAGTGTGTATCCGGCGTTCGAGCTGGGGAGTGGCCGCTCGAGCGGGAGTCTATGAGTGACGCTCGAGCGAGGGTTTGGCCGCTCGAGCGGGGAGACTTTTATATAAATCCGAGATCCGACTTTTGGATCACTTTTTCAAGACCTTTTCTCTCTTTTACTTTTCCAAAAAGCCATTTTCAGAGCTTCTCACTCTAAAACCGGCCCTTCTCTCTTAGATTTGATCTAGTAAGAGTTAATTGCTCATCTTTGGCCTTTACAAAAAGGTTGTTGATCGTCGAGGGCTACTTCTTAATCTGAAAATTTCAGAATTTGGAGCATTTTGGTTTTGGTCTTCATCTCCATTGGAGCTCCGAATTTGAGATAGGGATATCCTACTCCTCTCTATGGATTTTGTCTTTAAATTTTAGTATTTTGAGATGTTGGGGTTGGTTTGGTAATTTTGTGAAAGTTTGGGGCTTTTGTGTAATTTTACAAAAGTTGGGGTTTTATTCGTAATAAACCTAGATGCATGTTTGGTATAGAGAAATGGAATAAATGTTGAATCATTGATGAAAATGGGACCTTCAGGGTTGTAATGTTAATTATGGAAAATGCCCTAATTACATTGATTGATTAATTTGTATAATTAATTGTTGGGAATGAGAAATTGAGTTGAGAATGTGGAAATTGGAAAAGGGAAGGGGTTAAAGGGTGTAGTTGAATTATTTATCACTCACCTAATTGAAGTGTTGATTAAATATCCATTGTTGCATTTACTTTCTGTATAGAAATAACTGCTTGGGCTATCGGTGGAGGATAGTCGTGATTGTTGTAGACAATGCATGATGATTAGGCAAACGGAAACTAATCACTGGAATGAGTCATTGAGTATGATGATGGAAAGAACACGTTAAATTTATGTGTTGTGTGATGATGTGTATAATTATTGTTTTTATGCATTGTGTTGTGTTGGAGGAGATAGGGGATGTACTCCGTGGTTTAGGGGAAGATAGGGGATGGACCTCTAAACCGGATGTGTTGGGAGGAGATAGGGGATGGACTCCGTAGATAGAGCTCATATGCTTATCTAGTGATGTATTGACAGAGCTCATATGCTTGTCATTGGAAGTGTGATAGTGCTCATATGCATATCTGTGGAAATGATGATATAGCTTGTATGCTTATCTGTTGTTGTGTGATATAGCTAGTATGCTTATCTATTATGAAATGGGAAGTGTTTGATATGAGTTACTGTCTCATATGAGTTGTTTGGCTAGGTTCTGAGCCATGGTTGTAAATTGAGAATCGAAAAGAATTGAAAATGAATTGTAATATGGACTTGCATGTCATGAAACTGTAAAGTGTGATAAGTGAAAGTATCTGTGTTGGCCATCTATCAACTGCTAATCTTTTAGTCATTGTTCATATTTGGTTTAGTATGTTTCTACTGGGCTGTGGCTCACCCTATATGGGAATATCATTTTCAGGTACAGGTAGCATGCCACCTCCAAGGACGTAGCTTGGGAGGCTAGAGGCGGACACACTTTTGTTGTCTTATTTTTGATGTATTACATGTAAACTCAAGCCAAGGGCTTAATGTGTAAACGAGCTAGTACTCTTTTGTTGTAACCAAGTGTTAACTTGGAAAGCTGTAAGCCCGTAGGGCATTTGCTTTTGTTGTTAACATGTAATACCTTTGTAAGGAACTACTTCCATGAATAGAAGAATGTCAATCTTTATTACCATTGCATGTCTTTATTGATGGGTTTTATATCATTATTTTGAGGACGTTACAACTTGGTATCAGAGCGTACCGGGTTCGAATACTTTGGGTACGTGGGAAGTGACTAGTATCACAATGGGTTTGTCTCGCTTGATAGAGACTTAGATGTAGTGTCATATGCTATGTGCTTAATTGATAACATGCTTATGTGACTATGTGGGTATGGGATTTAGTTTCTAGGATGTTGATTGGACCTTTGGGTTTCTGGGAGTCTTGTTGGAAACACTTGATCAATGCTGTTTCTAACCGGAACTCTAGTAACGCCTCGGGACTATCATTATCCGGAAATGAAATTCGTAAGTGCTTATGTGTTTATGTGCTTACGTGGAGTGAATTACTGTTGTCCATGTACTAGGACGTGAGTGTTTAGTTTTGGCACATTTGTGAATGTGCTGACGTTCTGTACCACCTTTATTAGGATGTCAGGACGAGGAAGAGGTGCTAGGCGCGGTAGACCTGCGAGGCAGGAGGTACCTGTACCGGATGACGTTCCGGCAGTACAGGAGGAAGTTGGTCAGGCCAATGTGGCCGAGCCAGCGGGTCAGCAGGCTATGGGCGCCTTGGCCCGAGAGATAGCGGAAGCTTTGGGTATTCTCAGAGCTGAGAATCAGGCAGCTGAGGTAGGGCCTTCCTTCTTGAAAAGGGAGTTCTTCCGGTCAAATCCGGATGAGTTTGTTGGGGATCCAAAAGAGCCACTGAAGGCTGACGAGTGGTTGGAACAGATGAGTAAGACGTTCGAGATGCTTGGCATCGAGGACGGAGCATTGAAAGTGACCTTGGCATCCTTCCAGCTGAAGGGAGATGCGGGTCAATGGTGGAAGTACGAGAAGGCTCGTGTTGGTGGTACATGGGAGGCGTTTGTGAATGCTTTCCAGGAGAGGTTCTTGTCTGCAGTGGCTAGGGAGAAGCTGAGGGATCAGTTTAGCCGGCTTAATCAGCAGGGCATGTCTGTGGCGGAGTTTGAGGCCACTTTCACTAGTTTGTCCAGGTTTGCACCAGAGTTGGTGGCGTCCGAAGAACGCCGTTGTTATGAGTTTGAGCGGAAGTTGAGGCGGGGCCTCAAGCTGAGGGTTGGTGGGTCTTACATCCGAGAGTATAGACACTTAGTAGACGCTGCAGCTCATATGGAGCTCATGATGCAGGAGGAGGATGAGGGGCAGAGAGGCTCCAAGAGGAGCCAAGATGGCCAGGGCGATGGCAGGAGGCAGAGGGGTTCTAACCCTCCGCAGTTGCAGGGTGGTGTTGCTAGATCGACCTTTCCAGTGCCGAGTGCAGGCTCCGGGAGAGGTAGTCAGGGGGACTTTGCTTGTTACAAGTGTGGCCAGCTGGGTCACAAAGCTTCGGTTTGCCCGCAGAAGGGAGGGGGTCAGCGAGCTGCTTCTTCTTCAGCTAGACCTCAGGGCCAGAGTCAGGGCAGGGGCCAGTCCTTATCTTGTTATCAGTGTGGTCAGCCTGGGCACCTGAAGAGGTATTGCCCACAGTTGGGTGCCGCATCGGGAGCGTCTAGTTCTAGGTAGACGCAGGGATTTCAGCCAGCTCAGTCTGTGCAGGCCTCGAGGGCCAATCCGGGAGCTTCGTCATCCCAGTCTGTGCACAGTCTTTTGCTCCTAGAGGTGAGCAGGTGGATCAGGGGCCTACAGGGCGCGTGTATGCTGTTACCGCGCAGGATTTAGTATCGGCTCCATCAGTAGTGAGAGGTACTTTTCTGTTTTGCAACTCGGTTGCTAGTGTGTTGATAGACACGGGTGCATCTCATTCTTTTGTATGTGCTGCATTTGCATCTGTTTTGGAATTGGAGTTAGCATAGTTAGCATCTCCTATTTGTGTAGTGTCACCTCTTGGGGGTGAACTGATCTTGAAACAAGGTGTTAGCGGTTGTGATATAGAGGTCGCCGACCATAGACTTCCTTTTCCGTTTGTTGTCATGCCCATGAAGGGCTTTGATGTTATTTTGGGAACTAATTCTAGTATAAGAAAGTTTGAACACGATAAACAATGCATTTTCATAATATTATTTCATTATTGATGACATGTTAAAAGAAAATCACTCTTGCATTTCTTAAAAAAGGGCAACAATTCTAATGAAACTTGGCCCAAAAAAAGAAAAGAAAAGAAAAAGAAAACTAGTACGATAACAAAAACCCCTCGCCAATTGGAACTATGAGACTTGTACAAGTCTGCATCTAGTGTACTTTGTTTTAGGGTATGCAGCACACCATGTTCTTGTACTTACCAAAGAAGAAAAGAAGGGCATACTGTGTTCTGCTACTTATTAACTAGAAAAAGTGGCATACCTCATCCCTGCTCACTAAAGCAATATGCTTTCCATGTAACATAGTTACACGCTCCTTGCATGCATTTGTATGTAAGATGGATAGTTGAATAATAGAACAATGGTGCTTATGCCATTCTGGATTTCATGTCATATGGAAACTGAGTACTGAACTAGTCGCAAATACACTGCATATATGTAATCCTTAGTTGTGTATTTGGTCCACAGGTGTTTACTTGTAATGCATACAACTGACATAGTTAATTATGTGATTAGAATTGATCATTTTAGTGTATAATTGTGCATGACTTGTGTATGCATGACTTGTGTAGTCCTTATTTTGTAGAGCTGGGAGAAAACTATGGACTGTCATAGTCCTGGTCAAGGATTGATGCCTGCTAGTTTCAAGGTGCGCACAGTTCCCCTGGATGGTGATGACTCAGCAGCAGAGGAGGTATTGGATCCTGATTTCGGAGAGGCAGCAATTGGTCGTGTTGCACCTGTTGATTCTGGTAAATAAACATATTATTTCAAAAAGCCTATTAAGCAAAATATACATATCCTGGTATTAGAATTTTATGCATTTTTTTTTCTGTTCATTTTATGATATTAATTCCAGGATTGTGGTGGATTATACTGTTGCGTGCATATGGAAAATGCTCCGGAGATCTCTCAGTTCAGGAGAGAATTGATGTCCAAACTGGAATTAAAATGATTCTGAGGCTATGTCTTGCTGATGGTTTTGATATGTTCCCAACTTTATTAGTGACAGATGGTTCTTGTATGATAGATCGCTGCATGGGGATTCATGGTCACCCTCTGGAAATTCAGGTTAGTAAATTGTTCATATTATTGTTATTTGGATGTGTTTTCAGTTTCTTTTTAAGAAGAAAGTTTCTTGGGCTATGGCCATTGTGTGTGCCTATGAAAGACATATTGCCAATCCTAATGTTAGAAATGATTGTCCTAGAGAGGTGGTTATTTTTAGTTGTGGTTGACTATGCTGAAGGTTGATGATTTTAGAGAAGATACAGTGGCGGTCAGATGATTCTCTAGTTAACATTTGAATCTGATAAAAAATTTAAATCTAAAATTTGATACAAATCTTGACATCTATGTGGTACTGATTGTTCTTTAGATATCACTAGCAAAATGTTGTTGATATTTATTTATTTATTTGTTGAAATGTTTCTCTTATATGTTGGATATATGTAAACTGTACCAGGGTAGATTTTCTTTATTTTTATCATCTTTATGCTTGGTAAGATAAAACAGTATTATTTTGGTAGGGTGTTTCATGTTGTTGTTGCAGGCACTATTTTATTCAGCATTACTTTGTGCACGTGAAATGCTTGCTCCGGAGGATGGATCAGCTGACCTAATCCGAGCAGTGAACAATCGTCTTGTGGCATTATCGTTCCATATCAGAGAGTATTATTGGATTGATATGAGAAAACTCAATGAGATTTACCGCTACAAGACAGAAGAGTACTCATATGATGCTGTGAACAAGTTCAATATCTACCCAGATCAGATTTCTCCTTGGCTTGTGGAATGGATGCCTAATAAAGGAGGTTATTTAATTGGAAACTTACAACCCGCTCACATGGATTTCCGTTTCTTTTCTCTTGGAAACTTGTGGTCTGTGGTGAGTAGTCTTGCGACAGCAGATCAGTCACACGCAATATTGGATCTCATTGAAGCCAAATGGGCAGATTTGGTAGCAGACATGCCATTCAAGATATGTTATCCTGCTCTTGAAGGTCAGGAGTGGCCGATTATTACAGGCAGTGATCCAAAGAACACGTAATATTTCTACCTTGAAGAAGTGATAGTTCTTCATCCTTGAACTAAGGCTTAAAAAATAAATAAATAAATTGTATCTCACCATCCTTTGTGGTTTTTGGTGCAGTCCTTGGTCCTACCATAATGCAGGTGCCTGGCCTACTTTACTCTGGCAGGTAGTCAGTTGCCTTTGATTTTTGGTTGTGGTGCTAAATGCTCATGTTTTACTGCTTTAAGTTTCTTGATTCAATTGATGCTTAACAGAAACCATGGTGGGTTGAGTTTTTTTTTTTTTTAGATAGGATGGTGGGTTGAGTTGAGGGGCCTATTACTGTGTTATATCGACTCCACTTCATTTCTAATTTTCTGTGGGATTATAATTTGCTTCTCTCTGGATTCATTCCTAATTCCAACTACAGCTGGATTATAAAAACTGATCAGCTGGTAGAGTGGGCTTTCTTTGTGAGTTATTTGTCACGTTTTACAGAGTATCTGAAATGAGTCTGTACTGCTTCTGCATAGCATCTTTAAGATGCTAGTGATGTTAGTATTAACTCTTTTAATGCAGTTTTCACTTGTTTGAAACCTAGCACCCCACCGAGTGTTCCAAATAATAATAATAATAATAATAATAATAAATAACCTGAGCTCCACCCCACCCAGCAATCCGGTTGGTGCATTTCTGTAACTGTCCCACTAATTTGATGAAGCATCACATAGCATGGAAATAAGTCTTTTATTATGTTTAATTTTTATTTTTTGTAGGACTTGTATTATCACTAAGTCTCTGCATGTCCATGCTTGCACATGACTATTTCATTGTATGTGCGAAGTTTGCACTTGTTATTGATTATTAAGATTTGAGCAATGCTAGGTACCATGAAAAAACTTTCATGAAAATGATCATGAAAGATTTATGACCCTTGGATTACACTTAAAATAAAACACCACACACTAACCAAGGTAATCCAAGAGCCATAAATTTTTCATGATCAATTTCATGAAAATTTTTTCATGATCCGTATCTTTTCTCTTAAGATTTTGATGCACTGCCGTCAAATGCTGTAGGAAACATTTTATTTTGCCTATTTTTGTGGTTTCCAAGTGCTTAACTTCAATGGAAGACCTACTCTTTTAATGTAACACAGAAAATGTTTTGTTATTTTTTAGTACTTCAATTTTTTATTCCTTATTTTTTATCATGCATCTTTGAAGAAACACCTGACAATGCTAAATTTACTATCTATTAGGGCCATTTTAGAGTTTGAGAAGGAACTATGTTTTATAAATTTAGATCACATCCTCACAACCCTTAATATAATCCTTGTCACATCCTCACAGCCCTCACATCCTCACAATCTGAGGTCTCTGTTGCTTTAAGATACATCTGAACCCTCAACATATACTCTCTATTAGTCAGAACATGAGTTTGTACTTTAGGATATTTGCTTTTTTCCTTTGTAATGATGTTTAATTAGCACTATACACTAATGAGTTTGTACTTTAGGATGACCAGCTGGGTATACACTATTTTCATATATGTGGATCTGCATCATTGTTCCACGCACATATTCTGGGTATCATTCTAGTAGTAGTTTAGTGTTGACACTGCTTTATCATTTTGATGATAACAGAAATTATGGTTAAATGGAGTTATGCTTGTCTAATTTGATTTTTTTAACATAGTACATAGTAGTTCCTTTGTAAAAATTAGAAATAGTATGTTGTAATAATTTAACTGGTCTTTTGCAGCTCACTGTTGCATGCATTAAGATGAATAGACCAGAAATTGCTGCAAAAGCAGTAGAGGTTGCAGAGAAGCGCATATCCAGAGACAAGTGGCCTGAATATTACGACACCAAAAGAGCAAGGTTCATTGGGAAACAATCGCGGTTGTTCCAGACCTGGTCAATTGCAGGATATCTTGTTGCCAAACAACTCCTTGCTGACCCTAGTGCAGCCAAGATTCTGATTACTGAAGAAGATTCTGAGCTTGTCAATGCCTTCTCTTGCATGGTCAGTGCCAACCCACGAAGAAAACGTGGTCCAAAGAGGCCAAATCAAACCTATATAGTGTGAGCAGATTTTGTGAGTCTGCCACAAAATTATTTGGCAAAAGTCAATTGATTGTAAAGATGGGATTTATAATATACACCTGGGCGAAGGTTTTGGACTGTCTTCCATTGGTCATTGTTTCTTGGCTATTAATTGTAATATAATTTTCATTTTCATTTTTATTTTATTTTTTTTCTCTTTCTTTGGATGGGTAAGCTCCTATTCAATAGCCTATCCATGTATTATTATTATGTTCTCCTGTTTTGCACTGCAAATATCACATTATACGGATTATGAAACTATTTCTTGTTTTTCCATCAATAAAGTATTCTTTTTGCCGATCAAAAAAAAAAATGAAACTATTTCTTGTTTAAAGCTTCTATGGCAGACATATCACTGTAATGGATAATTGAACCTATTTCTTCTGTTTGGCGGACTCTACAAAATAAATGGTTTAGATTATCAAGATGATTTGAATGAGACCGACATTCCTGAAAAATCTTGAAAAACTCCCTAGATATTAATTTGCAATTATGATTTAATTTTAAACAATAAATAATAATCATAATCAAACAATCAATAACAAATCGGCACAATGATTTAACGCGAAAAAAATTATAATTGGACTTCTCCAATTGTGATAAAAAAATCGTGGGTCAAAGTCACAAGATAATCCACTGAGCATCTCCAACCCACTAGGCATATCATGCTTGTTAGTCAAAATGCCTAGTATAACTTATTTTTTTCAACTCCAATGCACTAGGCATACGATTAGGCATTTTAGCTCAACTCACATTCACTAGCTACATGTAGCTAGCCTTCAAGACTAGGCAAAATATATTTAATCATTAGGATCATTTCCCTCCATCTTTGTTGCTGATGTGGCATTTTATAAAATTAATAGTATTTAGATGAATAGCTAAAATAAAGAGCATGGTTGGAGTAGAAATATGAAATAGTTGATAGGCAAAATAAAATATATATTTTATAGTAATATTTAGATAGGTAAAATGCCTATTAAGACAAAAATTACACACGAGAACCCTTAATTACTTAGAGAATTTACGCCCGAATTGAACGAAATGCATCTACCAACACCGTTTTCATTTTGGAATTGCTTTGCCTAACGTTGAATTCACAATACCAATGTCGAATCCACAAAGATGAGCCATTCCAGAATTTACCAAAGTTTCAGGGCCAAGTTCCTCGGAATCCACCGATGAACACCTATCTCTTTTTGTGAATGAAAGAATGAAATAACCGTTGATGTTTGTCAATATGTAGTTCATTGATCAATGAATCACCTTCTATACATCATGGAAACTCATATAAAATACCCTCTAATATAGAACACTTTATATTTTACACATCTCTTAAAATCTGGACAGGTAAATCTTAAAAATAACAAATGGCATACTTTATACTAAATAGAGTCGCGAAAACCACTTGAGCGCACACTTTACCGCTCGTGCACTCGAGCGGTTTAACTAAAGGTGGTGCTCACATATAGGCCAACCGCTCGAGCGCAACATCCATTGCTTGAGTGGTGAAACATCTTTTCGAGAAGTTTAGAACACAGATAGAAATACTGGATGAACTACTTCACTGTTCGAGCACACTCGAGCAGTCAAACAATTTTGAACTCTTCTTGGCTTTGGAGGCGCTGTTTAATATAAAGTGGCAAATAAAGAATACTGAAGTCAAAATATGATATGTCTGTACAAACTTCTCTAATACAATTCGGGTTGGATTCGTATCTAAACTCTCATAACTCATAGATATACTAGAGTGAATAAAAATACAACTGAATAAAGTTTTATCCAATGAGATTGCCATTTATAAAAATCTTACAAATCCAACCCCTTGTTTGAAGCATGTGGATCATTGATCTTCCCTCTCCGAAATACTTACTGTTTGGTTGGTATGAAACTGTTGTTCACCCCACTGGATACCAGTACGTTGTTATGAGCAAGGCATTAAAAAAAAAACGAAAATCATATGGTGCAAAGATCATTAACGTAAACAAATCCCACACGCAAGAGGACAAAACAAAAAGTGGAGATACCAGTCTGTTGTAAGAGCAAGGCACAAAAAAAAAATGGAATCACTCAACAGTGGGACCAAAAAAATAAAATAAAAATGAAGGGTGCAATTCATCAATGGGGCGCAACTCCCTCTGTATTTGTATATTTTTTTCTTTTTCTGCCTCACTTAAAAAAATAAAATAAAATAAAATAATCATGATACAAAGCATCATTGAAGTAAACAAATGCAACACTCAATGGACAAAACAAGAAGGATAAAAATAGCTACCATGGACAAGGATGGAATCATACGAAAGGGCTGAGCAAATATAAATTGCTGATCATAAGCATTGCATTAGACACTGAAATAGGAACCATCTGTGTAAACTAGCTAGCTAAGCAAGCTTTTTCATCAATGGCTTCCTCAATTGAGAATTACCCATTATACCCATACCCCTCGGACTTTAACGTGACGGATTTTGTCCCCGACAAACTCTCTGACAGCAACTACGAAGAGTGGAAGGAACTGATGTTGGACTTCATTGAGAGTCGAGGCTTGGTTGGTTTCATCGATGGCACAGTTGAGGCTCCTCCTTCTGCTCCACCTGAGAATGAGGAACAGTACAGGTCCTGGAAAAGATCAGACAGTCTCGTACGGGGATGGATTCTCACAACGCTCACCAAAGAAATCTTGACGCGAGTTCTGCCCTTTAAAACTGCTGAGGAAGTGTGGGCAAAGTTGTATGCAATTTTCCACTCACGACCTATTACCTTTGGTAATCACTTTTTAAAGGTTTTGGGCTTGTTTGGTTTCTTTTTCAGAAAATTTTTTGAAAAAAATTCTCTACAAATAAATTTTTAAGAGTAATTAAATTAAATAAATTTTTCAAAAAAAATCTTAAAATTTGGTTTGGTTACCTACTTTTCAAAATCACTCTCTCTCATATACATCAAATCAATCGCTTTTTTAAAACTCTCTCTCCAAAATAATTTTCTAAAACCATTTCTGAAAAAGGTAAACCAAACAAGTTTTCGTACTTTTTATCTCAAAAACTACTCTACATATACATCAAATCAATCATCTAAAAAGTTTTCGTACTTTAGATGCACCTTACTTTTTAGATGCACCTTACTTAGATGTATCTAAAAAGTAAAAAATTTGTAAAAAAAATATTTTAAAAAATTAATAAATGCATAAAAATACAAAAAATGTACTGAATTCTTGTATTTTTTTTAATATTTTTTGTATTTTTAGTATTTAGTGAATTTTTAAAAGGTTTTTTTTCACAACTTTTTTACTTTTTAGGTATATTTATGTTAGGTACGTCTAAAAAGTAAAAAAAAGTACTTAAAATATTAAAAAAATTCATTAAAAACCAAAAAACACGGAAAGTAAAAAAATAAGATTTTCTGAAAAGTATTTTTGAAAAAATTGAACCAAGCAAAGTGTTATTATTTTTTCCCAACAACCTTTTCATGACAATGGGAGTCAATATCCTAAGGTTTTTTTTTTTTTTTTTTTTTTTCAATAAAATTCTTCCTTTGTTTGGAGGCAAAAAAAAAAAAATGTTTAGTTGGTAAAATTCTTAATTATTATATGTTGTAGTGACGTACGTGTTAAATGGATGACAGACGAAGAAACAGAGGAGATTCTTTTGGAATATCAGCCACTGGAAATAGCGGCAATCAAAGGTGATTGGGGGAGCGCCATTAAATTCATAGAAGAAGTACCATATGCAGTCAGGGTTCCCATCACTCGTTTTGGAGAAACGGCACTCATGATCGCCGTCAGGATTATTCGAAGAAACCATTTTGTGAAGAAGCTGTTGGAGAAGATGGTACCAGAAGATCTTGCTCAACATGATGCTGTTGGCCATACTGCCCTTCACATTGCTGCAGGAGTGGGCAACATTGAGGCAACCAAACTGTTGCTAGAGAAGAACCCGACACTGTCTAATGTTTGTGACGTTCGTGGAAGAATAGCTCTCCATTACGCTGCTGCCTGTGGGAAAAGAGAGGTTGTTCTTTACTTATTGGACGCCACAAAACAAGACCAACAGCATCAACCATTTGACGATAAATTAGGTGCTGTGCTGTTGTGTGATCTGTCAAGTTCTGGACTCAATGGTAAGTGATTATTAACTAAAACTGTAAATTTACAAGGTTAGTCCTCTAATAGTTTAAAGGTTAAAAATTATTTTATATGTTCCTTTCCTTGTCATCTTAGTCCCTTCAGTCATTTTGGTCTTAAAGTTGTCAATTTGAGTTAATTTAATCCAATTTCAAACCATTGTTTAAATGGTTAATGGAAAAATTATAAATATTAACTATGATTCATAAAGTATATATTTTGTGTCATTTTGATTCCTAAAGTATCAATTTTGTCAATTTCGCCTTTCAATACTAGAAGGTTATGTTTCATTTTCTTTAGAGTAAACTAGATCGATAATCCCTATATTTTGCTTATTGTGCCATTTGGGTCTCTGCCATTTTAATTAGCTCGATTTTGATCATTAATTTTAGATTTTTTTGGTCAAATTAGTCCAATTAATAACACCGATTAGAGTTTTCAAAGAAAAATGGCGGCTAGTTGTTTGAGATTAACTTAGTAAGTTGAACAAATTTACAATTTTGCCTATAAAAACGCGACACGTGTTAATTACATAAATTGACACGAAATTATAAATTCAGGATCAAAATTGAGCCAATTAAAATTATAAAGACCAAAATGACACAATGACTAAAGTATTATGACTAAATTGATTTGAATTTAATATTTTAAAAATTTAATTAACAAAATCAAACTTGAGGGACTTAAACAAAAATGTGTTAAACTTTAGGAACTATAGCTTTAATTTATCCATTATAATTTTTTTTGGTCATTGTAGACAAAAATTTGACTTTTTGCAAAAAGTCAAATTTTAGCACATTTGAATGGCAAAAATGACTTGTTGCAATATTTTTCACATTTTCATAAAATGAACTTGAAATTGGAAAAAAAATAATTAAAAATGGTATGACATTGTTAAAATTGAATGACTTCCTACTAATTACATATTTTTCATTAATCTTACAGACATTGCTCTAACCTTGGTTCAGCGCTACCCTAATTTGGCATGCATAGAAGAAGTCTCTCCTTTGGAGAAAATTGCTGCAAAATGTTCTTCATTTCGAAGTGGAACCTCCTTAAACTTTTGGCAGAATTTAATCTATACGTGTTAGTCTCTTCAATATTCTTTCTTATCTATTACCTATTCTTAAAATTTTCTTTATTGATTTTTTTTTTTTTTTAATCCATTTGTTGGCAAAATGATGGACTACCTATACCAGTGGTTCCCAAAATTGTACTTTCTTGCACTTTAGTTAAGGAAAGAGGATATATAATCTAGTTAAGCAAAAAAATTCTATGAATTTCAATCCATAAATCATTTTATACGAGCATAATTTGTTGGGATATTTTAACAAAAATAAATTATATTTGATAAAATAATTATAGTTTTATTACAAATTAATATTGTACATAATATGTATTTATTAGAAACTTTTAATATTTATGAAGGATTAAATTCATTATTAATTCTATTGATTATACAACTCCAATATAAACCCATCCTCTACACCTATTTTGAAAAGAGTAATGCTACACTTACTACTTGTTTATATCATTTTCAATGTACCACCTTATGTGTTAGCACATCATTTGATATAAATATGAGTGATGAGACCCATTACACAAATTATGGGTTATCTTGGAGAAGAAGAGTGAATTGAAAGGTGGAATGTTTTTTTAGAGAGTTTTATAGTACTTTTGTATATTTTATATGTTTTGGGCACCTCTGGTTCTTGACATGATTCAAGTTTTGGATGGTAATGAATATTGGATGAAAGACGTTATGAGCATTTTGAGTTTTATCTTAAAACTGCTTTACTCTAATTGTAACTTGACGAGGGAATGAAAAACAATTTTAAGATAGTGACAATCCGACTCTCAAAATCTTACATCTATTTTTCTCTACTCATGTTTTTGTCTATATATTATTTATTGTCTCTGTTACTACAATATTTGTGCTCAATATCTTTGCTAATTATTTTGCTAGACTAAAATAATTCACTGAACTTTCCAGTCTCTCTCTCTCATGTAGATGTTCCTGTGGAATTGGAAAACATTGCAAAGCCCCAAAGCGGAGGAGATATTAAGAATCCTATCGACTGCTTGATTTATGGTAACCTTTAATCTAACTCCATCCCCACAAAATACCATATATTTATAGGGACAAAAAATTAATGAAATATGGTGTGTTTGGTTGTAGGAAAAATTTGATTGTTTATTAAACATTATTTTTTAAGGTAAAATTGGCATTTTGGATAACAAAGAATGTTGACAAGTAGTGTAATTTCAAAAACCTCACTAATCCCCCTCTAAACCTGTCAATCAAACAAAACAACCCAAATAATTTATCATTCTCCTCAAATTTTCCAACTCGCGGCCCTCTTGCTTTCCACTATTGTCAAAAAGGAAAATACATTTCATTTTGCTCTGTCATGTCATCCCTTTTCACTTATTACTAAATCCATACCACAATGCGTATCCACAAAAAAGTAATGATAAAATTTAAATCATAGCTTGGGAAAAAAATACATTTATAATTATTGATTAAAATGATTCATTATGAGCATTACTTGTGATTGAAAATCTATGTTTTTGAAATCTTGGCTTTGATTTGGTAGCAGTAAGTTTGCCACCATGGCATTATTGCCTCTCATATTTTAACTGGTTTAGTATTTGTTGTGCAGTGAATCAAAGATTGCGTACAATGTTTTGGAAAGTTGTTGAAAAAATTGGTAGGGATCGGGGTGAATATATACCCTTTTTTTTAAAAAAATGTTTTTGCTAGACTATAATTCATTTTTTAAACTAAATCTTTAAAAAAAGTTCATTTTAATTATAGTGCCACACATAAAGCACATCCGAGAAAAGAAATTGGTACACTGTCAAGCACAGAAGCTTGTCGAATGCATTTGCATGGAAGTTGCAAAAAAAAAATTCCCAGAAGTTGTTAGGATATTTGCACGAGCGTTACAAGAAGCAACATCGGCTGGGATTCATGAAATTGTTGAAAATATTATAGATTCATGCCCTACTATGATTCAGTTTCCTACCACAAAGACGCAAAGCATATTCCAATATGCAATTGTATGTCGTCGTGAAAATGTGTTCAACCTCGTATATCAACTTGTGGAGTCTCGAGCGTGAATTTCCTTCTCTCAGCATTTTGGTCGTCTGCAGAAAATTCTGGGAGAGTGCACCCGGCGCTCGAGCGGATCTTTGGACGCTCGAGCGTGAACCTGTGTCTGTACGCTCGAGCGGGGTGTTGTACGCTCGAGCGGACCTGCTTTTATATCAGTTCGTGAAACCACCTTTTTGATCACTTTTTGATTTCCTTTCTCTCTTTTACTTTTTCAAAACCTCCATTGGAGAGCACCTCACTCTAAAACCGAACTTCTCTCTTAGGATTGATCTACCTAGAGTGTTTTCCTCACCTTGGGCCTTTGTAAGAAGTGTGTTGATCGTCGAGGGCTTTGTTGAGATCTGAGAAATTTGGGATTTGGAGCACTTCTGAGTTTTACTCATCTTCTCCCTTGGAACTCTGAATTTGAGGTAGGGATATCCTACTCCTCTCTATGGATTTTGTCTTTAAATTTTGGTAATTTGAGATGTTGGGGTTGGTTTGGTAATTTTGTGAAAGTTTGGGCCTTTTGTGTTATTTTACAAAAGTTGGGGTTTTATTTGTAATAAACCTAGATGCATGTTTGGTATAGAGAAATGGAATAAATGTTGAATCATTGATGAAAATGGGACCTAAGGGTGGTGATGGTAATTATGGAAAATGACCTAATTACATTGTTTAATTAATTGAGATAATTAATTGTGGGAAATGAGGAAATGAAATGGAATTGTTGAGATTGGGAGTGCATGGGGTTGAAGGGTGTAGTTGAATTATTTATCACTCACCGAATTGAAATGTCGATTGAATATCCATTGTGCATTTATTTCCTGCTTAGAAATAATTGCTTTGGGCTACCGGTGGAGGGTAGTGTTGATTGTTGTAGACAATGCTTGATGATTAGGCAAACTAAAACTAATCAATTGGATGTGTCATAGAGCATGTCGGTTGATAGAATACATTAATTTTATGTATTGATTGATTGCATATGTGATTCTGTGTTTATATGCATTACTTGTGTATGGGAGGAGATAGGGGATGTACTCCACGGTTTAGGGGAAGATGGGGGATGTACCTCTAAACCGGTTAATGGTTTAGGGGAAGATGGGGGATGTACCTCTAAACCGGTTGTTGGAATGTTGATATAGCTCATATGCTTATCGGTTGAAGTGTTGATACAGCTCATATGCTTATCTGTTGTAATAGTGATATAGCTCATATGCTTATCTATTGAAAAGTTTGTTTGATTTGATATAGCACTAAAATGTATATCATCATTGTTTGCGAAGTATGGGAGTAGTTTATGTGTTATTGATACAACACCATAATGTGTATCCACCTTGGATTTCGAAAGTGTTCTAGTGATGAACTATAATCTCATCAAACGTTCTGGCCAGAGTACTGAACCTTGTTTTCAAACTCAAAGTTGAACAAAAAATGAAAAGTTAATTGTAACATAGACTTGGCTGTCATGGTAACGTAGGGAGATGTAAATGGAAGTGTCAGTGTTGACCAACTATCAGTTGCTAATCTTTTAGTCATTGTTCATGGTTGGTTTAGTGTATTTCTACTGGGCTGTGGCTCACCCTATATGGGAATATCATTTTCAGGTACCGGTAGCATGCCACCTCCAAGGACGTAGCTTGGGAGGCCAGAGGCGGATCTTTTTGTTGTTTTACTTTTGATGTATTACTTGTAAATTCAAGCCAAGGGCTTAACGTGTTTGAGTTAGTACTCTTTTGTTGTAACCAAGTGTTAACTTGGAAAGCTGTAAGCCCATAGGGCATTTGCTTTTGTTGTTAACATGTAATACTTTTTGTAATGAAACTCTGATAAATGAAAGAATGTGAAGCTTTTGAATATCAATGCATGTCTTATTTAATGGGTTTAAAGTTATTATTTTGAGGGCGTTACATATGTCGTCGTGAAAATGTGTTCAACCTCGTATATCAACTTGTGGAGTCTAGTTATATATTTCTGTCACGACAAGACGTGTCAGGGAACAATGCTCTGCATTTGGCTGCATTGTTGGGACCTCGGCAGCAACTCAGTATCAGAGTAAGTGCAGCTGGTGCAGCTCTACAAATGCAGCGCGAATTGCAATGGTTTAAGGTAAAATTTTCCATTCCCCAAAGGAAATAAATAAAATGATCAAGCAATTTCTTTATATTTCATTCTTCTCTTAATTACTTGACTTACCACACAAGTTACATATGCCCATATTACTATCCATGTTTTTAACTATGAACTTTGTCAATTCAGATGTCTTAGGACAACCCCTACCATACTCAAACTAGAGGTTGTTGATCTTAAAGCTGTGTTGAATCATGGATTTCGATAGAGATTTAGAAATAGAAAAGAAAATCAAAATTTTTTTTTCTTCTTCTTATATGTTTCATTCACATTATTTTCACGTTTTCTCTTTCCCTTTTTAAATCCTTATCTAAATCTATGATCCAAAAACATCTAAGTCTGAAATAGATGAAAGTTGCTTTCTGATTCCAAAATCCCCAAGTTTTGATGCAAAAACTTTCTCGACTGATATGTCTCATGACAACCCTTTCCCACTACTCAGATTAAAGGTCATTGAGTTTTTATGAAAATTGCCTTTATCATTCGAAAGCTATTTTTTGTTAATTTGTACAGGAAGTGGAAAAATTGGTACAGCCTAGAGACAAAGAAGTGAGGAACACTAATGGAATGACACCTGCAGAAGTATTTACTGATACACACCAGGAGTTGGTAAAGGAAGGAGAGAGGTGGATGAAAGACACTGCCACTTCATGCACAATTGTAGCTGCCCTCATTGTCACCGTGGTTTTTGCGGCTGCCATTACAGTGCCAGGTGGAAACAACAATGACGGACATCCATATTTTTCCAAACATAAAGCCTTTTTAATCTTCGGCATATTTGATGCATTGGCTCTTTTCTCATCCATTACTTCTGTGTTGATGTTCTTGTCCATCCTTACTGCTCGCTACGCAGAAGAGGATTTTCTCTATGCTCTCCCCAAAAGATTAATCATTGGTCTTGTTATGTTATTTGTCTCTATATTATCCATGATGATTGCCTTTGGAGCCACACTCTATCTAATGTTTGGAGATAATAAGGTCTGGATTCTTGCTCCTGTCGTTGGATTCTCCTGCATACCTGTGACCTTGTTTGCAGTCTTGCAATTTCCTCTCCTTGTAGTGATGATAAAATCCATTTCGGGTTCGGGCATCTTTGGCAAGCGAAGTGATCGTATGCTCATGTAGGTAAAAATTTAAAAAGCATCAAATGTTGAGAGTGTGAAAACATATCTTCTCCAAACTCCTCTAGTATTCAATGGTATTTCAAATTACAATTGCTATTTGATTATTCAATTGCTTTGTAACTAATGAGTTATTACTGTTTGATTATTTTGTCATTGTTGTCAAATTTCAATAACAAAATATGTGAGTGGTAGTCATGTATGTGAGTTATTGCTGTTGGTATTGGTTTGGCTATTTTCTCTCTATTTCTTTTATGATGGGATTCACAAATGGTATTTATATTTAATTTTTTATTAAAGGAAATTTATTAAAAAAAATTCTTTGAAGTATTTGTATCTTAATTAGTTTATAAGATATTCTTATATATATTCTAATAAGTCTTATTATTTTGGACATTTGATCTACCAAATTCTAATTCTCATATTTAAGGTTATGGACAATTTTACCCTTACAAATATTTGTTAAACCCTTAGTAACTTGGTGACGTGAACATCCACATTAAATAAATTTGACAATATGAATGTTCGCATTATAAAATATTCACATTGTCAATGTGAATATTAATGCACATTTCACCTTATTATTATTAGGGATATTTTGATAACTATATTATCCATAGGACTTAATAGAACATAGAAAAAATAATTTAAATTAAGTGGAACATAAGTAGGTGAAAAAAGATTTATACATAAATGTCCCCCCCCCCCAAAAAAAAAATAGAACAAATAATTATTTGAGTTAATTACATTTTTCACTCTGGCAGACTTAAAGTGTAGGGATCAAATTGTTCAACTTGAAAATATAAAAACTGAAATGAAATTTAGGTCAAACTATTGAGGGTGTGTACTATAACATTACCCCTTTTTGACTTTATTGTTTTCTTGTTAAATAGAACAAATAATTATTTGAGTTAATTATCCTTTTCAGTCCTGTAGACTTACTCCATGTTTGTTTGGGTGGACATGAGCTTGGGATTGGACTAATAGTCCAATAAAATTATTAATCCGATGTTTGGTTAAACAATTGAAGTATGGACTAATTATTTTAAACTTGACTATTAGTTAAGATAGGATACATAATCCAACGGATTCGTAGTCCTAGGACTATTAGTCATGAGAATGCTAATCCAGTCCACCCAAACAAACATAGCCTTAAAGTATATGAATCAAATTATTTAGATTTAAACTACAAAAAACTAAAATAAAATTTAGATCAAACTATTGAGGGTATCTACCATAACATTACCCGTTTTTAACTTTATTATTTTCTTGTTATTGTCTCTACACATCACATGTTAGACGAAATGCTGAAATTGTGGAATGCTCAAGGTGATTCACCAGGTTCTGTGGATCATTTCCTGTTATGGTGGGCAGGGGGGAGTATGAAGAAGATGGAGAGAAAGATATGGAGTGCTATCCCATTGGTTGTGTTGTGGTCAGTTTGGAAACATAGAAATGAGTGTGTTTTCAGAGCATCTAATCCAAACCAAACTGAGTTGTGTGACTTGATTAAGATTATGATAGCTTTGTGGTTGAAACCACTCTTTAAGGATTTTCATTTACAGTCGATGACTTCATTCTCAACTTGAGGCAGATCAGGATGTGTTCGGGAGGAGTTGTGATGCAATGAGTTGGGGGTGATTTGCTAATGGGGGTGGCCCAGGGATTAGGCTAGTTTATTAGCTCTGCTGTTTGTTTTTTGTTTTGTTTTTCTTGGCTGTAGTGTTGGTTAGTCACCAACTTTGGGGTTGTGCTAGCATAGAATCGGGGTAGGCTTCACAGCGTCAACTTAGTTGGAATGACGTAAGTCTATTGTAATGCTCTTTGCATTCCTCCACTTTGTTGACGTAATTCAAATGGTTGTACATTTATTCATTAATAAAGATCCTTTTTGACCGATAAAAAAAAAAAAAACATTTTAGACGAAAGCAAAGTGGTTTTTGAATTAAGGATTTGAGACGATTTGTTGAGGAAAATAAAAATTCTATTTTATTTACTTTTTATTTTTATTTTTTCCCTATAAATCTCAAATCTTAAATCCAAACACAATTTGAAAAGAAAAAAGAAAAATGTGAGTGAAATGTAAATGAAAAATAGTTACATTTCACTTATATTCTTTTCTTTTCTTTTCTAAATCCTTATTCAAATCTAGGGCAGGACAAACATCCATTCAACCCGCTAAAACCGAATGACCCGAACCAATCCGCTACAGAATGTACGATTTCAATGGTTTGAGCGGATGAATGTGGATGCATTTTCCCAATCCGCCTAAGTTTGAACGGGTCGCAAACCACCCGATTTGCCAACACTCCTAAGAAAATGATGTTATAGCCACCCGACCCAACCCAATCCAAACACAACCAATAGACATCACATGACAAATATGCTAATGGCATCTAATAAAACCTTAACAATTCAATTGGGTACATATACATTTTTTGCCACAGAAATGTTATCTACTGAGTCCAAAATGTTTTGAAGTAGTTAGGATTTGGGTGGATTTGGCTGTAGGAGGTTTATCAACATTGATCACTGCTAAAAAGACGTTGCATTGCATGTGAAGGACGGTTCACATGCTCTTTTCTTATTAATTACCAGGTCTCATATTTTTTTTTAAATTTCATTCATATGTAACTATGAGATGTTTGTTGTTTTAGAAACAACCCAAAACTACTTGTTTTAAACGTTTATTTTTGGATTAATTACACTAAGACCCTTTAATTATTAAAAATTATTATTTTATCTTCTTTATCGATGAACTCATTGACTCCTCTATTGTGCCTAGGACTCAAGGACTCAGAAAGAAACACCAAACACACACAGAAAATAGACACACAAAGATTTACGTGGTTCGATAAATCACCTACGTCCATGGGCAACGAAACTCTCAGTAATTGAACAAAGAGATACAAGTTCTTCTCTATACTCAACCTCACCTTACTCACTGATCTCACTCTGTTTTTAGCTCATATTTGCTCATCTCTCACCCTCTTTATTAATGGAGGCCATTTTTTCCTCTTCCTTACGGTACTCCTTTTGACAAACTTGCACATGGCAAGTCTTCAACCAGTTCAGACTTTGAGCATCCTTCTTTCGGTGCCTACACCCTGACTTGGAGTATCCGAGCCAACTACCCCAACATCCTCAACTATGAAAATCATATAAACACACCCTTTTGGGAGGTGGCTTAGAGAGGATTTACAGGGGTGAAAGTAATACATTTTTACAGTTGAGTGGGTCAAAATATATATGGTTTATATATGAGAAAAGTAAAGTAATATTAGTTAATAGTTGAGGAGTCTTAGTGTAAATAATATTTTTTGAAAAAAATAATTTATTGTTTATGTTCATAAAAATTATGGATAAAAACTTGTCTGATATTTATTTTTGTTTTTATAAAACTCTAAATCTCAACGTGTTTTACAATTAAAGAAAGAATAATTTAAATATTAGGGACCAAATTAAAACACTTATCTTCTCTATGCTTGTCTTGCCCGGTACACCTGCGACTTTGTTCGTGTTCCTGCGATTTCCTCTCCTTGTAGACGTGTTCAAATCCACCTACTGTACCATTTTTGTTAAGCAAGATGTTGATATGCTCCACTAGGTCACTTCAAAACAAGTTCAGAGACTCCATATATATATATATATATATAATCTTCAGCTCAGCAACTGTTTATATATTCAGTGGTTCCTACTCTCATTTCTTCTCTAGAATTCTCTCGATAAGAACTTGTAATATTATTTGTGTTATTAATAATAATAAAAGAAATAAGCTAATATCATTATAGAATTATTTAGAACTTTTTATAAAATAATGTAACAATGGATATATAGTACTGTAATTTTAATTCAGAAACAAAAAAAGAATCCAATTTTTTGGATGGATAGTTCACAATCAAATGTAGCATTATTTTGGGTGTTGGGAAGAGCTAAATATGTAAGAAATTATTAAAGGTGACAAGCTCATCTTAATTGTAAAAGTAAATATGTAAATAAATAAATAAAATTAAATAATTAAATAATAAATTTGACAATTTAAAAATTAATAAATATGATAAATTACTCAGATATATAAAGGAGCTTTATTTGAAATTTCTCCCAAGTCTCTAATCATGTATGTTTGGATTCAGAATTAGATGAGATATTTGGGAAGAGAAGAAAATGTAAAGGGAAGGGAAATCAAGAACTGGCATGTATTAATTTGATTCACAAAATTTCAAAATTGTGTCAATTTTAATTTTTAATTTTTATATATTATCAATTAGCATATTACCCGTGTTATATACGGAATAAAATAATATATTATTTAATAAAAATATGATAATTATATTTAATTTTTTTATATTTTGTAAAATAAAAGTTAAATGAAAGCTAGTCAATCGGGGATGTTCTTAATTGTTTAAAATTAAGAAAATTAAAAAATTAGTATGAGGTATTGATCATAAGGTTTCTCACTAAAAATCTTCTTTTGTTCATATAAAAGCGAGCATAAGATTCACTTTATGTAAGTGAAATAATTCATTTTTTCTTTCTGTTCTCGATGTGGGATTATAAAATAAAAGTTAAATGGAAGCTAGTCAATGGGGATTTTCTTAAGTGTTTAAAAGTTAACAATTGTTTGGGTGGAAAATTTATTTCAAAACAAGCAATTTTAGCCGTTCAATTTTAATTAGGTCAATCTTTAATTTATTTCGAATAAAACAAATTTAACCAATATATTTTGATAAAACGGCTAAAATCGCAATTAAACTAGCGAATCAGTCAAACCGAAAATAGTTCACCCTATCGGCTAGGTCAAAGAACCAACCAACTTTTACAAAAATTAATTAATTAAAAAAAATTATATTTTATTTTAATTTTAAAATAAAAACTGTCTTGAACTGAAACATACATAACACTACAATATTAAATGGGAGCATAAGGTTTATATAGTGAAATAACTCATTTTTTCATCCCTTTCCTGATGTATGATTGTAAAATAAAAGTTAACAATTGTTTGGACAAGAAATTCATTTCTAATCAAGCAATCTCAATCGTTCAGTTTTTAATAAGCTCAATCTTAGCTTATTTCAAATCTAACAAATTTAAGGAATATATTTTGATAAAATAGCTAAAACCGTGGTTAAACTAGTGAATCAGTCAAATCGAAAATGATCCAGCTTAATCGATTAGGTCAAAAGACTAACCAATTTACAACAAAATTAATTAATTAAAACTTTTAAATTTTATTTTAAATTTAAGGGTCCTGCTTAAGTGTGCAACCCCCTTAAGGTTGCACACCATATGCAACCCAATTGTTAGCCGTTAGATTACAATAATTGATCAAGACCATTGAATTATTTAATCGTGAAAAAGTTGAAACCGGGGCAACCGGTTAATGCTTGTATTTGCATGATTGCATCCCACTCACTCTCTGTATTTCGTCTCTATCTCTCTCTGTTCTCCTCTCTGTGTAAGGTTGAGTCAGTGTAACTGTTGATTTCCATTAACAGGGAGAAGCCCCTGTTGGGTTCGTTCCATTGACGAAGCTCTGTAGGGAACAGTATAACGGGCAATTTCCAACAACAACGTAACTACAAGGCTGTGTTGGTTCCATTGCTGAAGTGAAGCCCTTCTCTCGAACTAGATATGAGGTATGGAGCTGTCTCCCTCTCTCTGTCTCCCTCTCTGTCTCTCTGGCCCGTTCACTTCAGCTATTTTCCCTCAACTAAACCCCCATCCTAACTTCAACCGCTCTATGCTTCGCTCCAACGGAAACCCCTCCATTGGCAGCTAACCATTCTCTTTCTCTTTCTCAAGCGAGTGTTTGTGTTTGCACAAACAGCTAAACCGTGTGAAAATGTTATGTTTGTGTTTGTGTTAACATTTTTCGGTCATCAAGTAATTGTTTGTAGTAATGTGATGTGCAGTATGGCCCTAACGGAAGTTAAAAGGGAAGGTGATGATTATGACATTCCAAATGAAGCAGATGACATTCGTTTGATGAATGAAAGTCGGGCAGAACCTGATCATGGTTGCGAAGCTGGTCCAAGCAATGAAGAAGCAACCAACATGAACGTTGAAGATGGCGGAGTCGATGTGAAAAAAGAAATGGTTGACGATGCTCATCGCAATGACATGGTTGGTGATGTTGAACGTGCTATTCTGGAACAGAAATTTGATTCGGTCGAAGATGGAGAAGATTTCTACAATGCGTATGCTAAAGCTAAGGGATTTAGTATACGAAAATCCAGATTTAACACAAATAAAGAGGGAAAGGTCGTTAGTAGGCTGTGGTTGTGTTCAAGGGAAGGTCAGAGATTACCAAAATACTTGGACCGTGTTGCTGAGAAGAGTAGAGCTCCCAAGGCACTAACAAGAGTAGGTTGCAAAGCCCAATTTCGCATACGGTACGATGCGGATGCTGGTGAAGGGGGAAAGTATGTTGTGACTCACTTCGTCGCAGACCACAACCATGAATTGGCGGAACAACACTGTGTGATGTATCTGAGGTCACATCGCAGTTTAAACAGCGCTGACAACGCTCAAGCAATGGCTATGCGCAATGTCGGTGTGAAGACTAGCCAAATCATGGACTATATGGTAAATCAGTCTGGGTCTTATGAGAATGTTGGTTTCATCCGTACGGATCTGCACAACCACATTCAAGCCGAACGTAGAGCAGAAGTTGAGGATGGTGATGCGCAGGGTGCGTTGGTTTACCTATGCGCAAAACTTGATGTTGATGCACGTTTTTTTTACAAGTATGATGTGTATAACGATAACAAGTTACAAAATCTGTTCTGGGCAGATTCGAAATCGCGGGCCGACTACGCAAAGTTTGGTGATGTGTTGATATTTGACTCAACTTACAGAACCAATGCATACAAGAAACCTTCTGTCATGTTGGCTGGTGTGACTAGCCACTTTAGGACCACGATATTTGCATGTGTTTTGCTAGCTAATGAGACAATTGAGACATACACATGGGTTTTGGAAACATTTATGGAGGCGATGGGCAATAAAGCACCTGTGTCCGTACTGACAGATGGGGATAAGGCGATGCGAGAGGCAATCAGAAGAGTATTTCCAGACGCAAGACATTGATTATGTAATTGGCATCTTGGGAAAAATGCTGTTTCAAATGTTCACATAAGTGGCTTTGCACATGTCACACCCCAAATCCGGGCATGACCGGCCGTGGCCCATAGGGACTTAGCCCAAGGCACACGTAAGCCTAACACGAATCCAATCACATTGAACAACTAAACAATAGTCCAATAATAAATAACCAAAACTCAATCAAGACATGTCACAATTATAAACGGCAAAATCAACCGTAATAAAAAACCATCCAAACTTATGGGATATAAACAACCCACATATCAAAAATAATCCTAAATAAACTTCGATAAGAATAAATATAAATACGCACAAACTTGACATAACACTCTAAACTAAAGGAATGCCCTAGAGGTCCATGCAATTAAGTCCCCGTTACGCCATGAGTCCACTCTAAGTCCTTCTAACACCTGGAAATGGTAAACAACTAAGTCAGCTGATAGCTCAGTGAGTAGCAACATGGATAGTAAATACAGTTTTGAAAACAGGATTCAATTCCAAAATAAGATATATATCACAGAAACTAGATTGGCATACAGTTTGGCAAATACAATCTGTTTCAAAAAAAAGGTTCCACAGTTCAACACTTAAAATACTCATGTCTCGCAAGAACATGATAAACGACATTTTCCACTTAAAACAGATTATAACATGAACACCAATAATTTTCTGGGTACCAAGAAAAACAAATAATCTGCCACACAGTTCTCAAGGCTATAAGCCCCGTTGGATCCAATACCGAATTAAGAGTCATCCTCAGGGTGGCACCTAGGCCTTTTCTCAAAGACGATCCGATCGAAGGTCACCTAGTTGTTTTTAAAGGTCTTTTCCTTACAATCGTTGAGCACTAGAGTCATCACGGCTCAACCCGGATCTGTTCCCTAGTGGCCAGAGTCACCACACACAGTGGAATAATTTCCCTGGACTAAATACACACATGGTCCCAATAATCAATACACATCAGTTTTCGCAAAACATGGTGGTTCATCATTATAAACATGAGACCAAAACAAATAGTTTACAGTATGCCAAGTTCACACATGTTTCAGAAATAATTTGATTCAATTGATAATATAATAATTTATCAAAACAGTTTAGTCTTGAAACAACAATTTAATTTTCCAACAGTTCAGGGTAGGGGAACATTTATAAAAATACGTAGCATGAAACTACTCACCTGAAAAATGAAATAATATAATCCTCGTATAGAGTGTAAAAGTCCAACTAGTGCCCTGAACCAAGTATAAAAACTACACGTCACAACTAATTTAAAAATACTAAAAAAAAAAAAGGAACTAAGTAACCTCAAACTAAAGCGCACTAACACGGCTCAACCCAACTCAACGTTACTCTTAAATATTACCTAAGTTCATGTTCTTCAAGGTTTAAAATCACCCAAGACATGAGTTCCGGTTGAAACTTAATTAAATGTGACTTTGAGATAAAACAGAGTTTTAAACAAATTTTCCCAATCTAGTCGCCAACTTTGAAAATTACAAAACCCACTCCACGCTATTCGAAAAATTCCAAAAACCTCCAGATATCAACTAATATATCCTAAGTTTCAAACCCAATTGGTTTCACTTGATTTTCTTATCAAAATAATTATCTACAATTTATTATATCCAAACAGGTTGTTTTCTGCAGCACTTTAAAGAAATTGACGGTTCTCTTAATATACACGAGCAATCAATGCAAGGCCAAAAACGTACGAAACTAGACTCGTAACCGGTTCTAATGACACTAATTTGATAATTTTTGGATTTATACCCAAAGAGAACAACACTCCCGAATTTACTGTTTCGGACTGGTTTTCTGGACAGATTTGGATACCTCAATTTATATGAATTTTGACTCCCAAAAATTATGAAAAAAATTCAGATATGCAATTCAATATGTAATTGATCTACTGTAAAAATTTCAGATTAAAATTCATCCGTTTGATATGGTTTCTTGATTTTTAAAGTTTGCGATTATGTGCAGAATTTTTGGACTAAGATTCACACCGATTGTTTATACATGAATTTAACTCCTTAGATTTCTTAACAGTATACATATATACAAAATACATAAATCTACAACCTCTCCATCAATGAACTAAATAATAATAGAGTAAGGATAAAGAACAAAAACAAAGAAAAGAAGAAAGATGAAGACCTACCACACCCAAAAATTACTCCTTGTTTGCAATCCCTTTTTTTTTTCTTTTTCTTCTTTTCTCTCAACTTCTTTCTCCCCGCGGCTGCTGTGGCTGCTGCTATAGAATGTATTAGGAACCTAGGGTTTTTTCTTTTCTTTTCTTTGTTATACATAACATAAATGACTCTAGACAAAAATGTCCTTTGTTTTATTTTATTTTATTTTGTCTCTCCATTAATTTAAATAAAATACAACTACTATTAGATCAAAATATGCTTACTAATTTGACACTTAATTTTATTTTATTTATTTATTAAAATAATAAATCTTGCCTTTAAATTGAAGACTTTCACCATAAATTTATTTTAGGTTTTAAAATTAATTAAAAGACCCTCCAAATATTTAATTTGCACTTTAAGATTCACCATCAAAATATTTGAGATTGTAATATTATTATTGTTATTATTTAATTATTTACTTAATTTTTATATTTGGGTTCTCACAGCACATGCTTTCAAGCAGTGCATGGACATGGAAACGGACGAGACAAAGTTTGAGCATGGCTGGACGACAATGGTCGAAAAATTTGGACTTCAAACCAACAGTTGGGTGTTGGAGACATATGAGAAGCGTCATATGTGGGCTGAGGCATATATGTGTGGACATTTCTTTGTTGGGATGAAGAGCACTCAGCGCTCGGAGTGTATGAATGCTTATTTCAATCCCTTCCTCCAACACAAATTGAAGCTATATGAATTTGTTAGGCACTATGATCGGGCTCTTGCAAGGATAAGGTATAACGAGGCTGGAGATGATGCTGAAACAAATAACACTTTTTCGGTATTGATTACTCCATTGCGAGATATAGAGAGACATGGAGCTGAGCTATTCACCCGAAATATATTTAGAATGTTCCGTGATGAAATCTTAGAAGAGGGGAAGTTGAATGTCAAGGACGTGTTCCCTTTGCCGGATGATCAGAAATGCTACTATATTCATAAGTACAAAGTGAAGGACAGATCATGGATAGTAACACACAGTCCAGTGGATGCTGCAATGAGATGTTCTTGCATGAAGTTCGAGTCGTTGGGGCAACCTTGCTGCCACATGATATGTGTTATGAAAGCTGAAAATTTAACGCAAATTCCCCCAACTTGTGTGCTGCATAGATGGACAAGGGCTGCAAGCAAGGATGGCCAGCAATGGCCTCAACCCTCAATTGATAGCACTACAACACAGACGGCCCGGTATGGGATATTGAGTTCTTCCTACAACGAAATGTGTTTCTATGCCTCGCAATCAACGGAAGGTTTCAAAGAGGCTAGGGATGCATGTCTTCCGATGACGAGCCGGATGAAGGAGTTATATGAGAGGAATTTGAACGGTGGGAATGGAGACAAAGGGAAACATTCATTCCGTCGACAATTTGGAGTAGAAGATCCTGATGTTGTGAAGACAAAAGGGAACCCAGGATGGGCCTCGTCCAACTGTCGAAGACCAAGAAAATGTGGGAATTGCAAATGCATTGGGCACACAAAGCGAACGTGTCCTAAGGTTCGGTTTAGCCGAACAGTGGGTACTAACTCAGATGCAGATACACCCCACATAACTGACCGTGAGTACAATGCGGAGTCATTGCCCGTTCGCTGCAAAACTGGGTTGGTGGATCCAAGTACACCGCACATTAAGCAACGACGACTATTTTTCGATGTTTCTCCTGATTCCAAGCAGCCTATGGGCCAATACGGTAGTGTTGAAGCAGCAGTGTGGAAAAATGATTCGAACACAATTGATGAGGTGAATCAGGTAATTGTATAATTTGTATGATTTATATAGCGATCCCGGGTTTACCCTTGTTTCACAGTGATCCGGATATATGTCCGTGGATGTTGGTAGTTGATCATTATCTTGTTTACATCCCTTCTTACTTTGTATTTGAGTTGTAGGATGTGTTGGGCAGGTTTGTTATAGGTTGGTTAAGTTTAGAAACCAAAACTAGTTGCCCAGATTTTGACCTGTCCGCTCGAGCGGGGAGTTTGACGCTCGAGCGGGGATTTCACCCATCAAGTTTTTCCTGTGCAGTGTTGGACGCTCGAGCGGGATTGTGTGAGTGCCGCTCGAGCGACGATTCGAGCGCTCGAGCGGGAGAACTGTCTGCATAAGTTCTGGGAGTGTGTATCCGGCGTTCGAGCTGGGGAGTGGCCGCTCGAGCGGGAGTCTGTGAGTGACGCTCGAGCGGGGGTTTGGCCGCTCGAGCGGGGAGACTTTTATATAAATCCGAGATCCGACTTTTGGATCACTTTTTCAAGACCTTTTCTCTCTCTTACTTTTCCAAAAAGCCATTTTCAGAGCTTCTCACTCTAAAACCGGCCCTTCTCTCTTAGATTTGATCTAGTAAGAGTTAATTGCTCATCTTTGGCCTTTACAAAAAGGTTGTTGATCGTCGAGGGCTACTTCTTAATCTGAAAATTTCAGAATTTGGAGCATTTTGGTTTTGGTCTTCATCTCCATTGGAGCTCCGAATTTGAGATAGGGATATCCTACTCCTCTCTATGGATTTTGTCTTTAAATTTTAGTATTTTGAGATGTTGGGGTTGGTTTGGTAATTTTGTGAAAGTTTGGGGCTTTTGTGTAATTTTACAAAAGTTGGGGTTTTATTCGTAATAAACCTAGATGCATGTTTGGTATAGAGAAATGGAATAAATGTTGAATCATTGATGAAAATGGGACCTTCAGGGTTGTAATGTTAATTATGGAAAATGCCCTAATTACATTGATTGATTAATTTGTATAATTAATTGTTGGGAATGAGAAATTGAGTTGAGAATGTGGAAATTGGAAAAGGGAAGGGGTTAAAGGGTGTAGTTGAATTATTTATCACTCACATAATTGAAGTGTTGATTAAATATCTATTGTTGCATTTACTTTCTGTATAGAAATAACTGCTTGGGCTATCGGTGGAGGATAGTCGTGATTGTTGTAGACAATGCATGATGATTAGGCAAACGGAAACTAATCACTAGAATGAGTCATTGAGTATGATGATGGAAAGAACACGTTAAATTTATGTGTTGTGTGATGATGTGTATAATTATTGTTTTTATGCATTGTGTTGTGTTGGAGGAGATAGGGGATGTACTCCGCGGTTTAGGGGAAGATAGGGGATGGACCTCTAAACCGGATGTGTTGGGAGGAGATAGGGGATGGACTCCGTAGATAGAGCTCATATGCTTATCTAGTGATGTATTGACAGAGCTCATATGCTTGTCATTGGAAGTGTGATAGTGCTCATATGCATATCTGTGGAAGTGATGATATAGCTTGTATGCTTATCTGTTGTTGTGTGATATAGCTAGTATGCTTATCTATTATGAAATGGGAAGTGTTTGATATGAGTTACTGTCTCATATGAGTTGTTTGGCCAGGTTCTGAGCCATGGTTGTAAATTGAGAATCGAAAAGAATTGAAAATGAATTGTAATATGGACTTGCATGTCATGAAACTGTAAAGTGTGATAAGCGAAAGTATCTGTGTTGGCCATCTATCAACTGCTAATCTTTTAGTCATTGTTCATATTTGGTTTAGTATGTTTCTACTGGGCTGTGGCTCACCCTATATGGGAATATCATTTTCAGGTACAGGTAGCATGCCACCTCCAAGGACGTAGCTTGGGAGGCTAGAGGCGGACACACTTTTGTTGTCTTATTTTTGATGTATTACATGTAAACTCAAGCCAAGGGCTTAATGTGTAAACGAGCTAGTACTCTTTTGTTGTAACCAAGTGTTAACTTGGAAAGCTGTAAGCCCGTAGGGCATTTGCTTTTGTTGTTAACATGTAATACCTTTGTAAGGAACTACTTCCATGAATAGAAGAATGTCAATCTTTATTACCATTGCATGTCTTTATTGATGGGTTTTATATCATTATTTTGAGGACGTTACAACTTGGTATCAGAGCGTACCGGGTTCGAATACTTTGGGTACGTGGGAAGTGACTAGTATCACAATGGGTTTGTCTCGCTTGATAGAGACTTAGATGTAGTGTCATATGCTATGTGCTTAATTGATAACATGCTTATGTGACTATGTGGGTATGGGATTTAGTTTCTAGGATGTTGATTGGACCTTTGGGTTTCTGGGAGTCTTGTTGGAAACACTTGATCAATGCTGTTTCTAACCGGAACTCTAGTAACGCCTCGGGACTATCATTATCCGGAAATGAAATTCGTAAGTGCTTATGTGTTTATGTGCTTACGTGGAGTGAATTACTGTTGTCCATGTACTAAGACGTGAGTGTTTAGTTTTGGCACATTTGTGAATGTGCTGACGTTCTGTACCACCTTTATTAGGATGTTAGGACGAGAAAGAGGTGCTAGGCGCGGTAGACCTGCGAGGCAGGAGGTACCTGTACCGGATGACGTTCCGGCAGTACAGGAGGGAGTTGGTCAGGCCAATGTAGCCGAGCCAGCGGGTCAGCAGGCTATGGGCGCCTTGGCCCGAGAGATAGCGGAAGCTTTGGGTATTCTCAGAGCTGAGAATCAGGCAGCTGAGGTAGGGCCTTCCTTCTTGAAAAGGGAGTTCTTCCGGTCAAATCCGGATGAGTTTGTTGGGGATCCAAAAGAGCCACTGAAGGCTGACGAGTGGTTGGAACAGATGAGTAAGACGTTCGAGATGCTTGGCATCGAGGACGGAGCATTGAAAGTGACCTTGGCATCCTTCCAGCTGAAGGGAGATGCGGGTCAATGGTGGAAGTACGAGAAGGCTCGTGTTGGTGGTACATGGGAGGCGTTTGTGAATGCTTTCCAGGAGAGGTTCTTGTCTGCAGTGGCTAGGGAGAAGCTGAGGGATCAGTTTAGCCGGCTTAATCAGCAGGGCATGTCTGTGGCGGAGTTTGAGGCCACTTTCACTAGTTTGTCCAGGTTTGCACCAGAGTTGGTGGCGTCCGAAGAACGCCGTTGTTATGAGTTTGAGCGGAAGTTGAGGCGGGGCCTCAAGCTGAGGGTTGGTGGGTCTTACATCCGAGAGTATAGACACTTAGTAGACGCTGCAGCTCATATGGAGCTCATGATGCAGGAGGAGGATGAGGGGCAGAGAGGCTCCAAGAGGAGCCAAGATGGCCAGGGCGATGGCAGGAGGCAGAGGGGTTCTAACCCTCCGCAGTTGCAGGGTGGTGTTGCTAGATCGACCTTTCCAGTGCCGAGTGCAGGCTCCGGGAGAGGTAGTCAGGGGGACTTTGCTTGTTACAAGTGTGGCCAGCTGGGTCACAAAGCTTCGGTTTGCCCGCAGAAGGGAGGGGGTCAGCGAGCTGCTTCTTCTTCAGCTAGACCTCAGGGCCAGAGTCAGGGCAGGGGCCAGTCCTTATCTTGTTATCAGTGTGGTCAGCCTGGGCACCTGAAGAGGTATTGCCCGCAGTTGGGTGCCGCATCGGGAGCGTCTAGTTCTAGGTAGACGCAGGGATTTCAGCCAGCTCAGTCTGTGCAGGCCTCGAGGGCCAATCCGGGAGCTTCGTCATCCCAGTCTGTGCACAGTCTTTTGCTCCTAGAGGTGAGCAGGTGGATCAGGGGCCTACAGGGCGCGTGTATGCTGTTACCGCGCAGGATTTAGTATCGGCTCCATCAGTAGTGAGAGGTACTTTTCTGTTTTGCAACTCGGTTGCTAGTGTGTTGATAGACACGGGTGCATCTCATTCTTTTGTATGTGCTGCATTTGCATCTGTTTTGGAATTGGAGTTAGCATAGTTAGCATCTCCTATTTGTGTAGTGTCACCTCTTGGGGGTGAACTGATCTTGAAACAAGGTGTTAGCGGTTGTGATATAGAGGTCGCCGACCATAGACTTCCTTTTCCGTTTGTTGTCATGCCCATGAAGGGCTTTGATGTTATTTTGGGAACTAATTCTAGTATAAGAAAGTTTGAACACGATAAACAATGCATTTTCATAATATTATTTCATTATTGATGACATGTTAAAAGAAAATCACTCTTGCATTTCTTAAAAAAGGGCAACAATTCTAATGAAACTTGGGCCAAAAAAAGAAAAGAAAAGAAAAAGAAAACTAGTACGATAACAAAAACCCCTCGCCAATTGGAACTATGAGACTTGTACAAGTCTGCATCTAGTGTACTTTGTTTTAGGGTATGCAGCACACCATGTTCTTGTACTTACCAAAGAAGAAAAGAAGGGCATACTGTGTTCTGCTACTTATTAACTAGAAAAAGTGGCATACCTCATCCCTGCTCACTAAAGCAATATGCTTTCCATGTAACATAGTTACACGCTCCTTGCATGCATTTGTATGTAAGATGGATAGTTGAATAATAGAACAATGGTGCTTATGCCATTCTGGATTTCATGTCATATGGAAACTGAGTACTGAACTAGTCGCAAATACACTGCATATATGTAATCCTTAGTTGTGTATTTGGTCCACAGGTGTTTACTTGTAATGCATACAACTGACATAGTTAATTATGTGATTAGAATTGATCATTTTAGTGTATAATTGTGCATGACTTGTGTATGCATGACTTGTGTAGTCCTTATTTTGTAGAGCTGGGAGAAAACTATGGACTGTCATAGTCCTGGTCAAGGATTGATGCCTGCTAGTTTCAAGGTGCGCACAGTTCCCCTGGATGGTGATGACTCAGCAGCAGAGGAGGTATTGGATCCTGATTTCGGAGAGGCAGCAATTGGTCGTGTTGCACCTGTTGATTCTGGTAAATAAACATATTATTTCAAAAAGCCTATTAAGCAAAATATACATATCCTGGTATTAGAATTTTATGCATTTTTTTTTTCTGTTCATTTTATGATATTAATTCCAGGATTGTGGTGGATTATACTGTTGCGTGCATATGGAAAATGCTCCGGAGATCTCTCAGTTCAGGAGAGAATTGATGTCCAAACTGGAATTAAAATGATTCTGAGGCTATGTCTTGCTGATGGTTTTGATATGTTCCCAACTTTATTAGTGACAGATGGTTCTTGTATGATAGATCGCTGCATGGGGATTCATGGTCACCCTCTGGAAATTCAGGTTAGTAAATTGTTCATATTATTGTTATTTGGATGTGTTTTCAGTTTCTTTTTAAGAAGAAAGTTTCTTGGGCTATGGCCATTGTGTGTGCCTATGAAAGACATATTGCCAATCCTAATGTTAGAAATGATTGTCCTAGAGAGGTGGTTATTTTTAGTTGTGGTTGACTATGCTGAAGGTTGATGATTTTAGAGAAGATACAGTGGCGGTCAGATGATTCTCTAGTTAACATTTGAATCTGATAAAAAATTTAAATCTAAAATTTGATACAAATCTTGACATCTATGTGGTACTGATTGTTCTTTAGATATCACTAGCAAAATGTTGTTGATATTTATTTATTTATTTGTTGAAATGTTTCTCTTATATGTTGGATATATGTAAACTGTACCAGGGTAGATTTTCTTTATTTTTATCATCTTTATGCTTGGTAAGATAAAACAGTATTATTTTGGTAGGGTGTTTCATGTTGTTGTTGCAGGCACTATTTTATTCAGCATTACTTTGTGCACGTGAAATGCTTGCTCCGGAGGATGGATCAGCTGACCTAATCCGAGCAGTGAACAATCGTCTTGTGGCATTATCGTTCCATATCAGAGAGTATTATTGGATTGATATGAGAAAACTCAATGAGATTTACCGCTACAAGACAGAAGAGTACTCATATGATGCTGTGAACAAGTTCAATATCTACCCAGATCAGATTTCTCCTTGGCTTGTGGAATGGATGCCTAATAAAGGAGGTTATTTAATTGGAAACTTACAACCCGCTCACATGGATTTCCGTTTCTTTTCTCTTGGAAACTTGTGGTCTGTGGTGAGTAGTCTTGCGACAGCAGATCAGTCACACGCAATATTGGATCTCATTGAAGCCAAATGGGCAGATTTGGTAGCAGACATGCCATTCAAGATATGTTATCCTGCTCTTGAAGGTCAGGAGTGGCCGATTATTACAGGCAGTGATCCAAAGAACACGTAATATTTCTACCTTGAAGAAGTGATAGTTCTTCATCCTTGAACTAAGGCTTAAAAAATAAATAAATAAATTGTATCTCACCATCCTTTGTGGTTTTTGGTGCAGTCCTTGGTCCTACCATAATGCAGGTGCCTGGCCTACTTTACTCTGGCAGGTAGTCAGTTGCCTTTGATTTTTGGTTGTGGTGCTAAATGCTCATGTTTTACTGCTTTAAGTTTCTTGATTCAATTGATGCTTAACAGAAACCATGGTGGGTTGAGTTTTTTTTTTTTTTAGATAGGATGGTGGGTTGAGTTGAGGGGCCTATTACTGTGTTATATCGACTCCACTTCATTTCTAATTTTCTGTGGGATTATAATTTGCTTCTCTCTGGATTCATTCCTAATTCCAACTACAGCTGGATTATAAAAACTGATCAGCTGGTAGAGTGGGCTTTCTTTGTGAGTTATTTGTCACGTTTTACAGAGTATCTGAAATGAGTCTGTACTGCTTCTGCATAGCATCTTTAAGATGCTAGTGATGTTAGTATTAACTCTTTTAATGCAGTTTTCACTTGTTTGAAACCTAGCACCCCACCGAGTGTTCCAAATAATAATAATAATAATAATAATAAATAACCTGAGCTCCACCCCACCCAGCAATCCGGTTGGTGCATTTCTGTAACTGTCCCACTAATTTTTTTTTTTTTTTTTTTTTTTTTTTTTTGATCGGCAAAGAAAAAGTTCCATTAAAACATGAAATTTAAAAGGTACAAGAAAAAAAACGTATTGAGAGAGATTCGAAGAGTAAAAATTCACTCTCCTACTACTACTGCTCACGTCTTTACAACCGACCCCTTAACCTCACAAAATATATTTTAAAATACAAATAAAACAACAAAACAAACCCAAAAAAACTACAACTCAAACTCTTGAGCCCCACACCTACCACTGAAACACAAAGAACACCCACACCTGCCGAAGACCACCTAAAGCACTGACACCTAAAACACTGAGCCCCACGCCTACTGCTGCCGAGAACCATCCATGACTGCAAACCCTGCTGGTTACTCCTCCTTGGCTCAACAAAATCCTAGCTCTCGTCTTCAACCTCCGCCGGAAACTGCTACTGGTGCCTCCTGTACAGCTGCTGCGGCCTCCTTAGGTTCTTCTTCAGCAGCCACTGGCTCTGCCTCTGGAAATGGAGCTGCTGGTGCCTCCTCTACTGCCGCTGGTGTTGGAGTTGCTCTGCCTCTGGAAATGGAGCTGCTTCAGCAGCCACGCTATTACTCTGAAAACCCAAATTACCAACTTAAACTTCTGCCACGGTTTACTCACCCAAACAACTCCCTCAGTTGATCCTCACCAACAAACGCTGAGCAGTCCCCTCTAAGAAGACCCGGCGCCATTCACCTCTTAACCGAACAAAAGCACCAACCACCAAAGATTTGAACGGAAATCACCCCTCAAACTCCCACTCGCACGGAGCGCTCGAATGAAGAACCTAAACAACTATGAAACCTTCACCCCTCAAACTCCCGCTCGCAGTGGAAGTGCCCGAATGAAGTTCCTGAACCAACCCACCCATGATCAACGCAGCCACCCTAAACCGAAATCCATGGCCAAAACTGAACACCATGGCCGAAGCAAAGATAGATCTAAAACCTCCCAAGGAAAACACAGCTAAAGACCCAAAAGAAAACCTGAGAGAACAGACACCCTAAACAAAAACGAAAGGACAAAACAGCATCCTAATCAAATCTAGAGATTAGATCTGTAAAAGGAGAAAACCGAAAAACAAAAGGGGGCTCAAGATTAATAGGAGAAAAAGCAACAACACAAGAGGAAAAGCTAGGCCAGCCAACCGCCATGGCCAAAGGCGGCGGCCGGCTGGCCAGCGGTGAGGCCCTGAGGTGGAGGTTTTTTTAGAGAGAGAAAATTTTCAAAGAGAAGAAGAAGAAGTTGTCCCACTAATTTGATGAAGCATCACATAGCATGGAAATAAGTCTTTTATTATGTTTAATTTTTATTTTTTGTAGGACTTGTATTATCACTAAGTCTCTGCATGTCCATGCTTGCACATGACTATTTCATTGTATGTGCGAAGTTTGCACTTGTTATTGATTATTAAGATTTGAGCAATGCTAGGTATCATGAAAAAACTTTCATGAAAATGATCATGAAAGATTTATGACCCTTGGATTACACTTAAAATAAAACACCACACACTAACCAAGGTAATCCAAGAGCCATAAATTTTTCATGATCAATTTCATGAAAATTTTTTCATGATCCGTATCTTTTCTCTTAAGATTTTGATGCACTGCCGTCAAATGCTGTAGGAAACATTTTATTTTGCCTATTTTTGTGGTTTCCAAGTGCTTAACTTCAATGGAAGACCTACTCTTTTAATGTAACACAGAAAATGTTTTGTTATTTTTTAGTACTTCAATTTTTTATTCCTTATTTTTTATCATGCATCTTTGAAGAAACACCTGACAATGCTAAATTTACTATCTATTAGGGCCATTTTAGAGTTTGAGAAGGAACTATGTTTTATAAATTTAGATCACATCCTCACAACCCTTAATATAATCCTTGTCACATCCTCACAGCCCTCACATCCTCACAATCTGAGGTCTCTGTTGCTTTAAGATACATCTGAACCCTCAACATATACTCTCTATTAGTCAGAACATGAGTTTGTACTTTAGGATATTTGCTTTTTTCCTTTGTAATGATGTTTAATTAGCACTATACACTAATGAGTTTGTACTTTAGGATGACCAGCTGGGTATACACTATTTTCATATATGTGGATCTGCATCATTGTTCCACGCACATATTCTGGGTATCATTCTAGTAGTAGTTTAGTGTTGACACTGCTTTATCATTTTGATTTTTTTTGATCAGCGAAGAAAAGGATCTTTATTGATGAAAACCGAGAAAGGGAATACATCAATAAGGGAGAAGGGGAGGGGGAAGGGGTAGGGGAAAGCTGGTGAGTTGGTGAGTAACCAACCACAATCACCAAACCCAACCCACAAAACAACCAAAATCAGAACAGACCAAAGCCAACAGAAAAGAAATACAACCGGCCAATGAAGCTAACCATCTTTCCCTCTGCTGGAGCATCCAGCAGCAGACCACACACAGTGGTTGTTTAGCATCAGCAAAGCAAACATACCCCACAGTAACAAGATTCAGACCATCAGTGAGGCAGGAAAGTCAGCATGAGGGCTCCAGAATGAGGGCGCAAAATGAGGGCAAGTGCACTGCTGCCCAGACCAGAACCACGCAGGCCTCTGCACTGCCGTGACAGACCCGAAGCTGGTACCTACCACTCTGCAATCAAACTGCATACATGCCAATCTGCTCCAAGTCCATCTGCTAGCATTCTGCATCATAACATAAGCTTCACGTACAGGAGCTTCACTGGAACCAGAGAGATAGCTGCAGACCAGACTTCTAGAAGCAAATCTGCTACTTCCCACACTGCTACCACTCTGCATAATGACAGACCAAGCACAGCCTACGAGATGCAACCTCTCACCTGCTTCAAATTTGCGACAATATCATGCACATTGTAATTCACCCCTTTAACATATGACTTGATCCATAATGCAATTCTTACTTTCAGTAGCTCTACTACCTGTGCAAAATCTGCACTACCATTGTTAAATAAGCATTCATTCCTAAGTTTCCATAAGGACCAAAGCATGGCCAAAGGGACCACCTTCCAAATGTTGAACTCCTTCTTCCTGAATTTCATACCAGACCACCAGTCAAGCAAAATAGCCACAGATCCTGGCGTTGCCCACTGCACTTCCCACCAGTTTACCAACGCAGACCATAACTTCCATACCAATGGGCATAACAGCAATACATGATTTATGGTTTCTACCTCTGCTTTGCAAAATACACAAAGTGGGCTGACATTGGCAGGTATAGCTCCAATCCTTTGCATGAATTCTGCTGTTTTAAGTCTCCCTTTCCAAGCTAGCCAGGTGAAGAACTGAGCCTTGGGGGGGGCTGCATTTTTCCACAGGAACTTTGTAATGGGAACTGTGGGTCCATTAGCTAATTCCAACCTTTTCCACATTGATGCCACAGAGAATACTCCAGAATTACTTGCTCTCCACAAACAGTGATCCTCAGTTATAGGATTTAGATTAGGTACCTCTGCTAGTAATACATTTAGCCTATGAACTTCCTCCTCCTCCCAAGCTAAAAGTGATCTTCTAAATGCCAACTTCCAATCACTGCCCGGCCCTTTCCGGTGGTAAAAAAATTGCAAGGAACCTTCCTTCTCCACTGATAGGCTAAATAGTCTAGGAAATTCACTCCTAAGACTCATATCATTGAACCATCTATCCGTCCAAAAATGGATTCTTTCCCCATTTCCCACAATAATCCTAAAGTTTTGTGAGAAAAACTCTGCCGCTACACTATTTGCGGAAATTACTGATACAATGTCCTTCCACACTGTAGATACCATTGCAGTTGACACTGTTTCTGGTTTCCACCTGCCCCCATTCCCCCCATATCTGCTACATACCACCATTTTCCATAGTGACTGTTGTTGATGACCATACCTCCACCACCATTTTACCATTAGACAGATATTAACATCACTGAGACTTCTCACACCCAGCCCCCCTTGGTCTTTACTTTTACACACCTCTTTCCATTGGACTAAGTGAATTTTCCTTTGAACTTCCGAACCACCCCACAAGAAGTTTGATTGAATCCTATCAATTGTTTTAGCAACACCAATAGGCAATTTGAAAATAGATAGAAAATACACTGGAAGATTTGACAATCCAGACTTAATTAGGGTCAATCTACCGGCAAAAGACAAGAATCTCCTCTTCCAAGATGCTAATTTCTTTTTAAACTTCTCCACCACTGGTTTCCAAGTACTTTTTTTTCTTGGGTTGGCCCCTAAGGGTAAGCCAAGATATGAGAAAGGTAGACTCTGGCTGAGGCAATTCAGGTTGTTAGCAAACTCCTTAACTAACTCCTCTCCCACTCCAATTCCGCAAACAATACTTTTATGAAAATTAATCTTGAGGCCTGACATGACTTCAAAACACCTCAAAATTCTTTTAAGCACCCTGATTTCATCCCAATTGGCTTCACAAAATATAATAGTGTCATCTGCAAATTGTAAATGAGAAATTATGAAGTCTTGATGGCCAACTGAAGCTCCTCTGATCATCCCCTGTTCTTTGGCTCTCTCTAACAGAATATTTAGACCTTCTGCAACCATAGTAAAAAGGAAAGGCGATAGTGGATCTCCTTGCCTTAAGCCCCTCTGAGGAGAGAACTCTGCTGTGGGTGACCCGTTTACAAGCACTGAGGTCCTTGACGTAGAAATACACGACCTAATCCAACCCACCCATTTAACTCCAAACCCAAAATTTTCCATCATTGACAACAAAAACTCCCAGTTAACTGAATCATAGGCCTTCTCAAAGTCCAATTTAAGAATGATTCCTTTTTTCTTGGTCTTTCTCCACCAATCCACCACTTCATTAGCTATTAAGACCCCATCAAGGATGCATCTACCCGAAAGAAAGGCTGTTTGAACCTCTCCTATGAGTTTTGGGAGCACTTGTCTTATTCTTCTAGACAACACTTTAGCCAACACTTTATAGATCGAGCTAACCAAACTTATAGGCCTGAAATCACTCAAGTCTAGTGGGTTCTTCTTTTTAGGAATCAAGGTAATGAAAGAGCTGTTTACCCCTTTAGCCAACTTCCCATTACGATGAAACTCTTGGAACAACTGCATGAACTCGCCTTTCATTATAGACCAGCACTTTTGAATGCAATGCAGGTTGAAGCCATCAGGACCAGGCGCTTTATTCCCATCACAATCTTGAATGGCTGCCCAGATTTCTGCTTCACTAAAATTAGCCTCTAGCACTTCCTTTGAATCAACATCAGTAATGGCCAAAAAGGACCCTGCCAACTTAGGCCTACTCTCCCAGCTTTCAGCAAAGACCCTTGTAAAATAATTCTCCACTACTTGCTTCACTATGCTTGGGTCTTCCACCGCAACACCATTTACCTGAACGGAATCCAATAAATTTTTTCGCTGCCTGTTGCTTGCCATCAAGTGAAATAGTCTAGTATTTTTATCCCCATTTTGTGCCCATGACATTCTAGATTTTTGTAGCCACATCCTCTCCTTGCTTCTACTTAGCTGCCAAACTTGACTTCTGATCTCACGTCTTCTATTCACCTCTGGTTCCAACAAGG